>NC_062573.1:92508850-92820395 GCF_022837055.1 Prionailurus viverrinus | reverse complement strand
ACTGGCCGGGAATTCCCCAAATCATACTTAGGTGGCGTCTCTCCCGGAGGTGAGACGGGGCTCTGCACTCGTTCAACCAAAACGCATTGCAAGGGAGGTTGGTGTTCATGAATTTTTACGACGACACGTCTGCACTTATGTGGCCTTTGTTTTATTTTAATTTTCGTCTTCGTGCCTTCCTGTTGGGGGCCGGCGCGGCTGTGGGGCGGGCTTTGCCTGGAACCCTCGGCGTGGGCTGTCTAAATATTTTATCCGGCGGCTGCTAACGGGACGTGTCATCGGGAGCCCGACCCCTAGCCGCACCAGGGAAGGGGGTCCCCGCCCGGCCCCGTCCTCTAAATTTAATCTTTGGAATTTTCGGCGTTTGGATCGCGCAGCCCCTGGGAGCAGGCTTTTTATCTTTATTTTTGACGAGAACGGAGGCAAAGGTTTCTGCAGATATGAAATCCCCCCGACTCCCACCGACGACCCTGAGACGTCCCTACCTACCGTTTGCTTTGTCTGGGCCACCAGGCCGGAAGGCTCGGAGGCGGAGGTCAGGGGCAGAAGGGGCCGGGCTGTGGGAGGAGGGGGCGTGGAAGGAACTTTCTGGAGACAACGAAGAAAACCAGAGCTGGGAGCCTGTGGGGGACCGGTCGTCCGCTCCTTCGGCAGGACCGGGACGGCTGCCCTTCTGAGTCCTTCATTCTCCTCGGGTGCCACCGGGCTGCTCGTCCCTCAAAAGGTGCCTACCCTCGGGAGGACCCTGGATACCCATCAGTGAGACCGTCCAGGCCTCTTCTGGTTGGGAGAAGTGCAGGGTGCAACCTGCACAGCTGTACGTGGAAGCCCTGAAGATCGGCTCTCCTCCAGGGCCCGTGTCCACCTCGGGCGCTCCTGCTGTGGGGTCCCACTCTCGGCACCCCTGCAGCCTTGCGGTGTGAGCGCGCCCATCAGGGATCCCGGGACCTCACCCACAGCAGGCGGGCATCCAAGCTTGGCCAGCTTTGTTCGGAGGGTCCCCGTCCACCTCTGCTTTAGGCGAGCGTGTCTGGGGCAGCGCTGGGCTGGACCCCCTCCCCGGCACCTGCCCCGGCAGCTCCCCGGGCCGGTCCACCTCCCGCCTCCGGCCAGCCTCCTTGTGCTTCTGCTTTGACCTCCCCGTGGCGGCGGGACCGTCCCCACCCCGCCAGGGGAGGAAAGCCTGTGGGAAGGGCTTCTCGCCCCCGGCCCCTTGCAAGAAAGGGCCCCCTCGATGCCTGGGCCTCGGGGGCCTGTGCTCCTCAGACGTTCCCGGGTAATCTCTTTCCAGATTGGTGGTTACTGCTGAGCTTGTGAAGAGCACCTCCAAGCAAGCCACGCTCGCCCCAGAATCAGGAGAGGGCGAGGGCGGCTTGGTGTAGAGCCCACTGGGCTCTGTCTCCGCACTTTGCAAACTTCAGGGCATTTTTACGGCGATCACGCTCTGCACAATTCCACGGCCTGCTCTTTCTCCTCTGGTCCCCAGGGAGCATCTGGCCCCGTCCAGGTCGGACACGCGCTTTATTAAAGGTGCTGTGAAAATCTGCGGTAAGTCCGTGCCGTCGTTCGCATAAATAGTCTCCTGCGGTCGAAAGTTAGGCTGCTTCCGGTCTTGACTTTCCCAAACAACACCGGAGTGGACGAGCCGTGTGCCCGGATGTTTGTGCACTTGCCGGTGTCCAGAGCGTCTTTGGAAGTTGAGGACGGCGCCCGGAACAGCCCAGAGCTGGAGTGGGTGAGGGGCCCGGCGAGGGGCTTCTCAGCCGGGTTTGCTGCAGGAGCTGGGACAGAGCCGATCTCAGAGCTTCCGCGTACAGCTGTGCAGGTTGCACACTGCACTTCTCTAGGGACCGCAGTCTTGTTGAGACACTGCGTCACTGGCGAGGCCTAGAGCTGTGTGTGGTGATGGTCCAGCTGGGAGAGGCCGGGCAGCGGGAAACTGAACATTCCTATGGCCTCTGCTGATGGGATCGTGAGCCCAGGGAGGCCAGGTGCCGGCTGGGCTGATCATACACGCTTCTGCCCCAAGTCCGGATGGCTGTTTCCCTACCTGGGTGCGGTGAACATGTGTCTGGAAGTTGTTGGCCCTACAGGTGTAGAAAGTTCTGGAGGAGGAGCAAGGGTCCTCTGGCTTCCACACGGCCCTTCCCCTCTCTTGGCTTTTGCTGCCGACCCTCTCTCCTGGACACTCCCCGCTTTTGCCTCTTGTCCGGCTCTGGCTCGTCCTCCAGACCCAAGCCACAGCCCTCCCAGGCGGGCCCGGGACGCCCTCGGAGCTCTCACGGCTGAGCTGCGGGAACTCAGGGTCTGCTGGACCTCCAGCTCCTCCGGATCCCGGGCCTCCCACCCCCCCCAGACACAGGGCATCCCGGGAACGTGGACAATCTGCCTCCCCCCGCCATCATACCAACAACCTGGTGCGTGTCTCAGCCTGGCTACTCGCGGCTCTCTGAAGCTTCCAGAAGGCCTCCTTTATCAGACAGACGGACCGGTACTTGGCGAGTCAGACCCCCGGGCTCAGAAATGTCTTCTGCTTCTATGGAAACGACCTTGTGACTCGAGCGCAGTAAGCGGCTGCACCAGGCTCTTGGGCGGGTGAGTGCCACCCACGGCGGTCTTATCACTGCCATTTGTCTGGCTGGCCAGCTGGACTCCCTGGTGACCGTGGAAGAGCTCTTTCTTCCAGGACACTTCAATCACAGCTTGGCACTTGCCCAGATATTTATATGTTTCACGGAAATGATTGATCTTTGGCTGCTTCACAGTTGCATCGTTGTTAATGGGGCTGCTCTGTCAGGGCAGGACTGCTGAACCGGAACCCTTGATCCAGGAGCATTTACAGGCTGGTCGGTGGCGTGGCCGCCCTCACCTCACGCGGCTTCCCTCCGTTCTCTGTGGCGAGAATATGCGTCCTGATAAAGCACTTGCCCGCCCACCCAGTCATCTTTCCATTCACCCATCCACCCACTATCCATTGGTCTAACGTCCATCCGTCCATCCATGCGCCCATCATCCACCTGTCCATCCACCCATCTACCTATCCATCTAAACACCATCCATCTGTCCATCCATCCATCCGTCCATCCATCTAAATACCACGCATCTGTCCACCTGTTCATCCATCCATCTGTCTTTCATCCATCCATCCATCCAGCCAGCCACCCATCATCCACCTGTCCATCCACCCATCTACCTATCCATCTAAACACCATCCATCTGTCCATCCATCCATCCGTCCATCCATCTAAATACCACGCATCTGTCCATCTGTTCATCCATCCATCTGTCTTTCATCCATCCATCCAGCCAGCCAGCCACCCATCATCCACCTGTCCATCCACCTATCTATCTATCTGTCCATCCATCCATCCATCCATCCATCTAAATACCACGCATCTGTACATCTGTTCATCCATCTGTCTGTCTTTCGTCCATCCATCCTTCCATCCAGGCACCCATCATCCACCTGTCCATCCACCCATCCATCTGTCCATCCATCCATCCATCCATCCATCTAAATACCACGCATCTGTACATCTGTTCATCCATCTGTCTGTCTTTCGTCCATCCATCCATCCATCCATCCAGGCACCCATCATCCACCTGTCCATCCACCCATCCATCTGTCCATCCATCCATCCATCCATCCATCTAAATACCATGCATCTGTACATCTGTTCATCCATCTGTCTGTCTTTCGTCCATCCATCCATCCATCCATGCACCCATCATCCACCTGTCCATCCACCCATCTATCTTTCCATCTGTCCATCCACCCACTATCCATCTGTCCATCCATCCATCCATGCACCCATCATCCATCTGTCCATCCACCCATCTATCCGTCTATCATCCATCTATCCATCCACCCATCACCATCTGTCCATTCACCCATCTATCTATCCATCTGTCCCTCCATCCATCTATCTGTCTTATAAGCAGTTAAAGTGCTTCATCTCTGGCCTTTATTGTGTCAGTTGTGAAAAAGGAATAAAGATGCCCGGCTTACACAACTCTGATGAAGGTAGGTCAAAGGGTGTAGAGGCTGTTGGAACGGGGCTTGGCCGTGGTAGCAGGCAGGGCACTTATTTTGGAGGCGTCCCCGCATGTTAGCATCCAGCATGGTCGGTAGGAGCCAGGAAATGGAAATTGTCTTCGCTTTGGCGCCTGGCCGGTGACCTTGCTAAGTCCTCAATCCTCTCCAAGCTTTGGTTTCTCCACCTGGAAAAGAGGGCCGGTGACATCTCCTCAAGACGTGCTGAGTCAATTAAATGAGGTATGTAAGGTGCTTATCCCCGGGTCAGGTAAATACAGATTGTTCATCGTCATTGTCATCGTCATCAATTTAAGAGGAATTTATCGAGTGCCGTGATGGGCCGAACTGCTGAATTACGTGCCCTCTAAAATTCGTACGTTGCAGTCCTAGCCCCCAGAACCTCGCAGTGTGACTGTGTTTGGAGATGGGGGTCTCTAAAGAGCAGATTAAGTTAAAAGGAGGTCATCGGTATGAGTCCTGATACCACGGGCCTGGTGTCCTTACAAGGAGAGGAGAGTAGGACACAGACATGCATGGGCAAGACCATGCGGGGACGCAGGCAGAAGACGCTGTCCACAACCCAGGAGAGAAGAGAGAGGACTCAGAAACAATCGCCCTGCCGACACATACCTTGATCTTGGACCTCCAGCGGCCCAGGCGATGGCGTGCGGCCGTGGGGGAGACCCACCCCTCCCCCCTCAGGGTGGGAGGTTCCGGTGCCCTGGCTTGGCTAAGGACACCCACGTCCTGGAGGATCTCTTCCCCGCCCCCGGGGAGGGGGCTTCTCTTCATGGAAGAAGGAGGGTCATGTACAGATCATCTCAGCACTGCTCTCCCCGAGCACTCTGGGCTCCAGAGGTGGCACCTGCCACGAGTTTTAACAAACTGCCACAGCGACTTGGAGGGACGAAGTCTGACCTCGTGACCGCGCTCAACGGGAGGGGGCGCGCTGCCGTCTGGCTCCACCGTTCCCTTGCTGGTGGCCCCGGGGGCAGGTGTCCCCCAGCCTGAGGTCTCCATCTGACCACAGGGGCCGAGGTGCCACCGGAGCAGCTTCAGGAGCACCTGCCAAGCGACCTGCACTCTGGCCAATGGGACGTCCACATGCTCAGTGCTGCCTTGCAGCCCGGTACCCCCGAGGCCGGCCTGAGGGCCAGGCCCCAGGGCAGGGGAGCTTCCATCCGTGATGTGAGAGTCGGGGTTCCTGGGGCGACCCCAAGTATCGGTGTGAGTGTTTGGGGCCAGCGGTCAGGAGCAGTCACCGGAAGGATCCACGGAGGCCAAGGGCTGCCCCAGCCCGGCCACCCTGGGGAGAAGGGCTCGCCCCAGGCCTGTGGTTTAGAGAACTCCCCGGAAAGGAGCTGCAGGGGTCAGTCCATGGCCCCAGGATGCCAGAGCGTCGCTCCCACACTGTGCCTTTTAGAAATGGGTCTCCCCCCCTTGGCATCGTCAACATGAGCAGCTTGCTCACAACGATAACGGGTGAGGCCTGTGCACGAGCAGTCTTGCCGTTACTGGAGGCGGTAGGATTTAAAGCGTTGTCTGCGAGCAAACGTACCGCCTTCATCACGGGTCATTTTTTCTGGATTCGATCAGAGGAACGATTTGTAAGGTTTAGAGCCAGACACGGGCACTCGCACGCAGCCAAGTGTGTTCATCATGCCCATACATACGAGTATTTAAATACCCTCCCTCTTGCTCCGAAGTGGATGGTTAATACTCACCGGTTGCACAGCTGAAACCCAGAGCCTGTGGGTGGGCTTGTCGGCAGCGAGTGAGGCTTACCGGCTGCTGGTGGGGGGCCGGTGCGGGGAAGGGGGTTGGGGTTGAGGTGCCAGGGTGATGGGATAGACGTGGCTGGGGTGTAGACATAGCTGTGGGTGTGGACGCGGCTGGGGGTGTAGATGTGGCCGGGGGGAGTCCCCAGCGGGCTCTACCCACAGTCCCTGAGCTCAGTCATCCGTCACTCGGCACACCTTCCCGAGCTGCAGACAGACGCTGGTGATTTGGGCCTTTTCTTGTCTTGGGGGAAGCGGGGCCTCAGGGGACTCCGGGGGCGGAGGGGGGGGACTCTGAGCCAGCGCGGAGAGATGACCGCCTTCACCTCTCGAGGGCAGTGTCGCGTTTGCAAAGCCCTTCTGTCACTGTTTGCGCATTGGCTGGACCCTGTAACTTTGTAAATTTACAAATGACAGGATCCTGTGGCCGGGATTGAGCCCTGGGCTGGCACGGAATGGCTGTGTGGTCTTGGGAAAGTTCCTTAAGCTCTCTGGGCCTCAGTTGTCTCCTCTGGATACTGAGCATAACCGTAAGGCCCTCCTACCTCTCAGCACGTGGAGGGGATTAAGAAACACGCTGCGGGCTCAGCCCGGGGCCAGGCAGGGAGTCGGCGCCTCTCGCCCGTCATCCCTCTCCCCCTCCCGCGTGTGCTCCGTGCTTCCCGGCGAGGGGTCGAGGCTCGGAGACGATGTGCTGCTCCAGGATGTGCCGGCCCGTGTCCTGGGGGTTGTGTCCCCTGGCCACCCTCTGGCACCACGGCGTGACCTCGCCACGCAGCCGGAGCCACCAGCCCACTCCCTGCTCGGTCCCCTCAGGGCCCGGCCCCCGGGGGAAGCGCATCCGGGCCTGCCTGTGCCCGGCGGGCGAGGTCACCTGGCATCCAGGGGCCCCAGCTGGGGTGGCACCTGCTGTGCGTGGGCGTCTGGGTGCGCGTATGTCTGTGCGTGCGTGCCTGCGTGGAGGCCGCTGTGTGCACGCGTACACCCAGGTGCGTGCGTGCGTGTGCACCGTCTCTCCTGGCCGTTGCGATCCAGCCAGGCCTGGCGAGGGGCACGGGCCCCCGGGGCCGAGTGCGGGCTGCGCTGGGCATCATTCGGGGCTTTGTGGTCAGAGCAGAGCTGGCTGCGTGTCTCCGTGCAGAGAAACGGGGCCCCCCTCCCGGCTGGTGAGAGTCCCGGGCTCCACCGGGCAGATCTGGGGACACGGCTGGCAGCGCCTTTGCCCGCACGTCCCACGGCCGCCCCTCCTGCCCTGGTCTCATCTCAGTCCCAGGCCAGAAAGCCCGGAAAAGGGCGGGTGGGCGCTGGATCCCTGGGCAGGGCACACGGCTCCCTGATGCGGGACAGGGAATCTGTCCCGTGGGAAGACAGCACAAGCTCCCATAACCCGGACAGGCCACTCCTCCCCCGGCCCGGCCCCCCGAATCTCATTCCCGCCGCCGTCTGTCCCCCGGAAGACGGGGCCCTGCAGCCGGGGCCTCCCGGGCACAGCAGATGGCAACCTCGCAGGGCTGGAGATATTTATTCCGTAATTATCACACCAGGACCGCACACTCGACCCAAAGCACCGAAGTCGTCAGAACACAATCTTTTTACGGGTAGCAGATTGAAAATCCATCAGTAAGTTCCCATCTATCACTGCTGCTGACAGAAGCCACCGGAAAGAGAAAAACAAACATAAATAAGCTTTCTCCCCCCGGGGTTTGTCGGAAGCCGCCGAGGGGTCCCTGGGGGCTCTGGACACCGACGCCGACGCTGAGTGTGCCCGCGGCCTCTGGCCCCCAGAGCGGAGAGGAGGCGGCCCAGGCCAGGAGCCGCCCACCGGTCCCCCGCCTCCTGCCCACCAGCACCTCGCTGGGGCCTCACTGCCTCCAGAGCCGAGGGTGGACGAGCAACCCCCCCTGGACACGCCCCCAGCTGGGGGCCGGGAGCAAGTGACCGATGGAGCCGCCTCCCAGCTTCTGTCCCCTCCCCCCCAACCCCTTGTCTCAGAAGAAAGCTCCATCCCAACCTCCATTTGATAAGGCTCCAGTACGGTCCCAGACCAGGGGGCGGGTGCAGAGGACGAGGGGCCTAGAGGTGACAGCAGGTGTGTATGTGGGTGAGCTCATTGTGGGAGCCGGTGGGGGCCCGGGGCTGGGTGAGTCAGGGGCTGCGGTCTCGAGGGTGGGGGCTGAGGCCAAGCCCCTCCTCGGGCCATGACTGTTGTGCTCGTTGTTAAGGATGTCGGTTTCGCGGGCGTCCTCGTGGTGTCGCCAGCGTGACCGCGCCTCGGCGTGTCGGCCGTCTGAGCGGACACTCGAGAGGGCAGGAGCCATCCCCACCGACCCCAGGATTCTCCCAGCATCCGCCGCGTGGCCATCACCTGCCTCATGGCCGCTGAACCCACAGGGGCCTGGGGGGCCATGACTGCGGCTCTGGGACCGGCCGGGCGGGCGGGGTCGGAGCTGGGGGCCAAGCCGGGAGTCCTGAGTCCGTCCACCGGACGGATCCCCGGGGAGACGGAGGTGACTGCTAATGAATTAGGAATCGATCTACAGATTCATCCACCCCTCAAAGCATGTCTTCTGTTTTTACACTTAGTTGCTCGTGAAATTCTATTAACACCAGGATACCGGTAACAAGCGCAGGACGGACGGTTCTTTTTTCTTGTTTTCTGCTAACAGCATTTTTGAGATCTAATTCACCTTCGGCACAATCCATCCACCGGAAGTGCACAATTCAGTGGCTTTTGGCGTGTGTGCAGGTGTGCACCCGCCGGAATCAATGCTGGGCTGTTTTTATTATGCAGAAAGGGGCCTCCTTCCTACTCCCTCGGCCCCGAGCAACCACGGACGTCCTCTCCGTCCCCGGGGATCTGCCAGTCCTGGACGTTTCCCACGACGGGAATCACGGGCGCCGTGGTCCCTGGAGTCTGGCGTCGCTGACACAGCGTCACGTGTCCCGGGTCCGTGCGCGCGGCCGCGTGTGGCTGTCCTTCCCTCCCATTTAAGGCTGAATGACGTTCCATCCGACGGATGCGCCGCGTGTTGCTTGCGCGATGGCCTCACGGCAGGCACTTGGGTCGGCCCCGCGCCCTGCTTCCTGCGAACAATGCTGCCGTGCGCACAGGTGCTCGAGTTTTCGTGTGGACGGATGCTTTCGCTTCTCTCCGAGCAGAGTTGCGGGGGCAGAGGGTGGCTCCGTGCCTCACTTTGGCGCACCCGCGGCGAGTGGGGGCCCTCCCGTCCCCACAGCCTTGCCAACGCGTGTTACCTGCTTCTGGTGCTGCCGTCCAGGCGGTCTCTCATTTGGATTCGATTCGCATTTTCCTGACGGCTACGGACGCGGAGCGTCTTTCACGCGCTCTGGCCACGCTGAGCCCCTACCCCCAAACCCTTTCCTCGATCTCCAGCACCCACAGGCGGGCAGGGGTCCCCCCCCACCCCACCACCACCCCGAGGTGAGGGAGCGGCAGCCCTGGGCCACAGCCCAAGGTCGCGTGGCCCCGTGACAGAGCTGGATTCAAATCCACGTTGGACCTCAAGCCGCGGATCGGCCTCGGGGAGGCAGTGGCCTGCCGCCTGTTGCCTCAGGCAGGCCCCAGAGAGCATTTAGCCCTGTTGGCGAGAAAATGGTGGGCCAGGCATCTATTTCTTCTCTCAGCCAGAGCAGCCCCGTGTCTGTCACAGCTGAGCAAATTTATATTAGCAGCTCAACTGTCAGACCCCACGCTGCACGGGGGCCTCCTCGGAGCCCCTTCCCACGCGCTTTCTGCTGATTAATAAATTAAATTAAGCCCATCAATCCACCCGGCGGCCGCCAGCCTCCTCTCTGCCCTCCTCATTAGAAGCACCGCCAGCCTCACGGCCGCAGGGCGCGGGCACCGTGGGCGGGTGGGGGCCGGCCACCCGGCCGGCGTTTAGGGCTGTACGTGGGGCCCCGGAGGCCCCGGCGGGTGCGTCCGGTTCCAGGAGGGGACGGAGGCCCCACGGGAGGGATTCGGGCTCGGTGACCGGGATGTGGCCGTCGTGGGTGCCGGGCGGCTCACCTGTGCCCGTGGTCGGATGTTGCCTTTGGCCCCGGGTCCCACGTGGCTTGTCCCAGCCACAGTCCTGACCGCCACTGATCCTGTCTTTATTTGAAGCTTTTGATGTTTATTCATCGTGGGTTTTTTTTTTTCTTTTCGGTATTAATTTTGACTTGAGATGCAGTGTGTTAAAATAGCGTCTCTTGTGATGATTGGTGCCTTGGCTCTCCCTTCAGTTTTGTGCCCCAGGTGTGTGCCCGGCACTGTGCGTCCAGGGCCCGCGGTCGTCCGGGGAGGCGGGGGCGCCCCAGAAGGGTCCCGCAGGGAAGGCCGCTGCCCGCCCGCGGAGGGAAGCTCACCGTGGCCCAGGAGCGGGGGCAGGAGAGAGGAGAGCCTGGTGGCAGTGGGGCACGGGGACGGGTCTGTCTGCGCACGGGCTTCCGGGGGGTCGCGTGCAAGACGTCTCGCTGAGGCCCCGCTGGCGTGAGCCGGGCCAGGCTGGAGCTCGGGGGGACGGAGCGTGGCCTGGAGCGCTGAGCGGGCACGGCGCCATCCGCGGAGGGAACCACAGCCATGACCGTCGGGCCGCGGGGGGTCGGGGGGCTCCCACCCCATCACGCCCGTCCCTCAACGGTGGCAGCCTCGCTCTCTGCGAGGCGGCGGCCACCTGCTCGCGGGACACACAGGCTGCTCGCAGGCCGACCGCTGGCCGGGTGCACCCGTTCTCCTCCGCCCCTTCCCAAGCTGCTGGCCGCCTGCAGTGAGGGACCCTCCACCCTGCCGGTGGCCTCCCTGACTCACCCGTAGGAGCCGGGGCTCCAGCTGGGCCCCCTCCCGGCCTGTGCGCGTGACCCCCCATCGTACCACCCGCCAAACGAGGCTTACGAAGATGGTGTAAGAGCTTTGGCCGCTCTCCTGCTCTCCGGCCCTGTCTGTCTCTCTCTCTCTCGTTCCCAAACCGTCCGAAACCAGGCTGCAAATCTCAGAGTGTGAGAGGCCCATCCCCTAATGGAAACGTTCCCTCACACAACCACGATATATTGTGTCACCTAAAAATTATTAGTTCGCAGCCGGAAGCCAGTCCGTAGATGTGCAAGCTGTCCCCAAATGTCCTTCATGGCGATTTTTGCGAACTAAAATTCAGTTATCGTTCGTGCATTGGTTTGCTTATGCCTCTTCGATGGCTTTTAGGGCTAGACACGCTCGCTCACTTTTTGGGGTAACATTTGCTTTTTTGTTTATAAAAATGAGTTTTATTTTCTAAAAGCCTAAAACCGTTGTTGACTAAACGGGGGCACGAAATGACACTGTGATGTCAGGTGTGAGTTCTCGGCCCAGGGCTCGGGCTGGGTCCCTGCCGCACGTCCCACGCTCGGCTGTTCCCTGGGCGGGGCGCCGTCCATTTCTCATCCCTTTGCTTCCTGAGTCACGGAGTCGCCTGTAAAGGCTCCCCCGGAGTCAGGTTGCGGGTTTCCGGCAAGAGGACCGGGTAGGACTGGCTCCCGGCAGTGCCACGCACATCAGGGCGTCCACATGCTGCTGTCACTTGGTCTTTGGAAAGATGTGACTTCCTTATGCCTTAGCGAGTAATCTGGGGGGGGGGGGATCCTTTTTTCTGTGGGATTCGATTCTGTTTGGGGAAAGATACAAGGACAGAGATGTGTCAGGTCCATGTAAGAAAGGTGTCTTTGGAGAATCTTCCCCTCCACCCGCCTCCGCCCTCCTGGGGACCCATCTCTGTGGCTGTGAGGGCTGAGCGAGGCCGTGCACGTAGCGCCCGGCCCCCTACCTGGCAGGTGGCCCTCGCTCAGGCGAGCCCTGCCTCGCGGTCACCCTTCAGTGGGGTTGGAAGCTTCCAGAAGCAATGTCTGCTCTCCTCTGTCTTCGCTCTGTACCTTCACCTCCTCCCTGCCTGCCCACCGAGAACGTTCTGGTTGACACACAGCAGGTGCTCAGAAGCCTGAGCATCCAGAAGAAGCCGCAATGATCCCTCTCATCTCTGCTCGCCCCACGCGGCCAATGGCCTGGTGACATGGGACATGCTCCCTATGCCTTTATCTCTGGCCCTTGCAACAGCAGACGGGGGCTGGCGAGGCAGGAAGCCTCGGGCCAGAGTGGCCCCAGAAAGCGGCGGGAATGAATGCCGGGGGTCTGACCTACACGGACACTTCCCCGCTGAGCCCCATGCGCCCCAGAGGCCCCCGTGCCTGACAGCGGGGTCTGCCTGCAGTGGAACCTGTGTACCTGCCCTCCCGTGCTCTCCTTTAGGTGTGCATGTTCCCGTGCAGGTGGAGGCCAGCGGGGGTGTCCCAACTCCTGGACACCGGCATCAGAGCCGGCCACAGTCTGCCAAGCTGCACCTCTGATTTCCAAACCTCCATGCCAGAGGCGGCACCCTCCCCTCCTATCAGAAGGAGGTTGTCACCCTCAGAGACTTGTCGCCCAGTGGGGGCTGGGAGGAGAGCTGTGGACCGCCTAAATCCTGTGGCCCTAAATCCCGGCTTCCCGAGGGCTCTGAGGCCGGCCCAGTTGGTTCCCGTGGGTCCTCAGAGGGCTGGAATCCTAGCCGACTGCACCCTAGCTGGAGCCCAGCAGGGGCTCCCAGACTTGAGAGCGTCCGGAAGGAAGCACGAGACTGTGGCGCCTTTCCCATCTCAAGGCCATCCTACAGGGAGGAGGAACCCTTTGGGAGCTTGGCCAAGTCCTCATCCACCCCCAAGGGCCCTGGGGGGACGGCAGGGTGCCCCAGGCCTCCGGGCTCCAGGCCTCCTGGAGCAGGAGGTTAGCTGGGTCTCCCAAACGTCCCCAGCATTGGTGGCCCAGCCTCGTGGGGCAGCAGGTATCCCGGCCCGGGGCTGGGTGAGAACCTCGCGGCAGGCGGGCACCTGCCTCCTCGTGTGAGGTCGGCGGAGAGGAGAGAGTCTTGTGCACTTGGGGGACGGCCAGGGCGGTGGGGCTGGGGGAGGACCGAGCGCGGGCTTGTGGCTGTGCCCTCGCTGGAGGTGCCCTGCGAGGGGCTGTGGGGCGCAGGCTCAGTGTTCCCACCCTCGGAGGTCCCCCCCTGTTCCCATGCGGTGGCCCCGGGCATTTTTCACACAGGCGGAGGCAGGCATCTGTGGCGGGTGAAGGCACCAGCAGGTCACCGGGAAGGTGGGGTCCCTGGATGGACCACCGAAAAGAACAGAAGATGATACGGGAACCCAGGCCCCTGACTCCCAGCGCCCAGCCCTTGCCCCTGCCTGGTTGTGGGACCGTGTGCCCCACAATCCTCCTCACCTGCAGGCGACGTGGGCGGGGTGGGTGAGAAACGGCGGTCTCCCAGATGGTCCCAAGGGACGCCCGCCTGTGTCCCGCGTCACCTCCATGGGGAGGGCGGGGACAGGGTGAGGGGTCGCCTGCCAGGCCCGCCCGCTCCTGCCTGCCCCTGTCTTTTCCTCTCTCAGTCTGTCTCTCAGACTGATTGGCATTTTTCGATTCAGCACCAGACATTTTGTATGAAAACTTGTCGAGGCTCTGGATAAAATTGTCTGGGCCTGCTGCTGTCTCCGGGGGGAGACGTTGAATTATGAATCCGGCGTCTTCAACGGTTATGAGATGATTTGGGTTTTCTATTTATGGTGGAGTCAGGATTCAGAAGGTAATTTTTAATCTATGAATTTGTCAATTGCACCCACGCTTTCGAATATGTTGGCATAAAACTCCTGTTTATTGACACGCTATCTTCTTACCTCTGCAACCACGGTCACACGGTATGTGATTATGTGTTCGTCTTGAGTATTCTTTTTTTTAATTTTTTAAAATATTTATTTATTTCTGAGACAGAGAGAGAGAAAGACAGAGCACAAGTGGGGGAGGGGCGAGAGAGAGGGAGACACAGAATCCAAAGGAGCTCCAGGCTCCGAGCCGTCACCACAGAGCCCGACGCGGGGCCCGAACTCACGGACCGCGAGATCGTGACCTGAGCCGAAGTCGGACGCTCAACCGACCGAGCCCCCCAGGCACCCCATCGTCTCAAGTATTTTTAAATCTGTTTCCTATCTTTTATTCTTGATTGCTATTTCCAAAGATTTGTCTATTTTATTATTAATTTCCCCCCCGTGAACTGGTTTCAATTTTTTTAATGCTCTCAGGGGCATGTTTTTCTGCTTCCTTCATGATTCAATTCGAGCTACTTTCTTTGTTTTAGTCTATCGTCCTTTTGGTAGTATTTCAGGTGGACGCACCTTGGCCTTCCCTCTTGCCTAAAACAATCTCTGGGCACCGTGCGTTTCCTTGTACTTATGCGTTAGCAGTACTTATGCAGTCTTTTATTACCTTTCACTATGTTCCAATGTCTGTTCCGACTCCTCCGTTGAGCACGCGTGACTCAGATTTTCTCGATCGTTGGCCTTGATTTCCCGGCGTAGAGTTTTCCCCGGTTGCTGACTTAACCGCTTTGTGCCCAGAGCATGGGGCCTCGTGTGTTGGCGAGGCTTGCTCCCATCCGGGGAGGTCACCGGTTCTCAGAAACGTTTCCCTTTGCGCTGGAAAGATCGCCAACTCCCAGCTCTGGGGTGCCCGTTTCGGCCTCCACAGGTTCTTGTGCGTTAACCGTGTCTTTCGAATCCCCGGCGCCCCGGTGGCTGTCCGTGGCGCCTGGTCTGCCTGAGTCCACGTCGCGGACGGAGGCATGATAACACCGGTCCGGGGCGGTCACAGCCTCTGGATGAAAGGCTTTCCTGTGTCCAGTGGTGCCCGTGGTGGGAAGGACCATCCCCACGGTCTGGAGCGGCCGTCTCGACGCTGTTTGCCTTTCTCCAGGCTCCTCCTTCCTCCGTCTGTGTCTCGCTGGGTCCCGCGTCCCACAGTGTCTTCTCCACACGGCGCGCCAGCCCTGCGCCCAGCGACCCGCTCCCTGGGACGCGCGTCGCCCGCTGATGCGCTGCGCTCTTTCAGAGCTCTGCACTCCCCCCGCCTTTCCTCTTGTTCGTTTCCTCCTCCTCCTCTGGTTCCCCCACTTCTGATTTCCTGTTAGTCTGGCTGCCGTGGCCTGTATTTCTGGTCCTCGGGTGTTGGGGCTTAGACGCTGGTGGCTGTAACTCCCCAAGGACAAGGTAGGCCGGCCCATGTGGCCCCTCCAGCACCGCAGGGGCCTCAGTGCCCACGTGCCCTCCTGCCCCGTCTTCGCCGTGGCTCCCGTCTGGCTGTGGTGTCGGAGAGAACCCAGACGCATTCGGGTCCCCTCGGATCTGGCCTCTGGGGGCTCACGCGTCCCCCCGGGATCACCTCCTTTCAGGGTGGGAAGTGAGGCGTCACATCTGTCTTCTAGAGACAGCCAGACCAGGGCAAAAGGTGTCAAACCTTTCCTTGAACCCAGGGCTCTCAGATGAGGAAGTCGAGGAGGAAACCCCACTATTCTGGAAGCTTCTGTGGGAAGGGGGTTTCCTCACCCACGCACAACTCCCCCACAGCCCTATAGGTCCAGACCAATTGTCCCGGTGGCCGGTGTGGCTCAGGACCAGGCCTTCAGGTCCGCCCCCGGCCCCGGCCGGGTCCTGCCTCCCGTCGCGGGAGAGGCTCCGCCTGCCTGCCACCCGCCTTCTGAGGGTTTCCTGGTGCTCCCAGCTGACGGACGGAGGGTCTTCTGAGCCGGCTCACCGGCCCCTCCACCCCCGAGCCGGGCTGGCAGCCCTGGGGTCTTTCCCCACTCAGAGACGAGGAAACTGAGGCTCGGGGGGCTTAAGCCCAAGGCCAGACGGCTGCACGTGTGGGGATGAAGGCACCCTCACGCCTCTTCCCTCTTCTCAGACCACCCTCCGGGCTGGGGTCAGGGCAGCGGCCACTCGCCCCTCACGCTCCGTAAATCGGCCTCAGTTTCCCCGTTTGACCACGCGTCTGCTTCCTGCTGGAGCGCACGCGGGACAGCACACGTGCTGGGGAGGAGGCGGGAGCGACCACAGCGCTGCGGCAAGATGCGCGGCCAGAGAACTGCACGGGTGGGGGTCGCAGCGGCGAGGACGCCTGCAGGCGGGGTGGGGGGACGGGCCGGCCGGCGGGCGAGGCAGGGCGCGTGCACACGGAACTCCGTGGGCGGCCTCTGGCAAGGCGAGCGACGTGGAGGTGAGGGGTCCCCGGCCCGTCTTTCGCTTCTGACCCACCCTGGCTCCATGCATACCGGGGACGTTCCGGAACGTTCTCCCCGTGCCGCACTGTTGGAAACTGAAATGCCAGGCAGGACCCGCGTGCCCCAGGAGGAGGACGACGAGGAGGCCGAGGTGAGGTCCGCTGGCAGAGGAGGGCGGCAGCAGGGAAGGCGTGAAGGCCGCAGCCACGGGGGTCCACGTGGCCAGGTGACCCAGCAAGCGGAGATGCAGAGACACGCTCGGCGTGAGGACTTTTGTGCCAACAGCAAAGCTCCCAAGGCAGCGAGACACGGTGTTCGTGGACACGCACACGTGTGGTGAGAGCACGGAGCCCACGGGACGAGAGACGGTGACGCCAGCAGGGCTGGGGGGTGGGGAGGGGATGGGGAAGGGACAGGTGCCGTCTCGAAGGCTCCGTCTCCTCCCAAAGAGGGATGGTTTGGAACAGATGGCAAAATGTTAACATCTGTTCCATCTGGGTGGTGGGTACCGGGGTGTTTTTCACGTGAATTCTCAAGCACTTGGAGTATTTCATAATCAGAAGCATTTTAGAGGCTTGGCAGGGAGGGCAGAGGGATGGGGCCCTCTGGACAGCCCTCCTGGGGCGTCACTGTGATGCACCCGGCAGGGCTGGGTGTGGGGACGGCCTGCACACCCCTGTGGGCTGCATGGCGGGGTGGGGGGCGGCTTTCTGATCCTGGCTCTGTCCCCAGTCCCGGGCACCCTGGGCAGGGCCCTTGGCTCTGAGCCTCAGTGTCTGTGTCTGTAGGTGGGGGCCAGCCTGCGGGAGCACCTGGGGCGGTGTCTGTGGAGCGCCGGGCACACGGCCTGCCGCTCAGGGTGCACAACGTTGCCGCCCGCATGAGACACGCGTGCAATTTCCCACACAAGCCGTGTTACCTCCCTAGAAAGGGCAAAACGAACCAGAAAGACATCCGATCATCATCCCTGTCGCCTGTCTGGCTGGCGCGGGTCACGGAGCTGGCATCGCGCGGCTGGTGGGGAGGCCGGCGGGCTCGGTCCCCGCGGAGGGAGCGGCCGCCGCGTGCCCTCGCCCCGACCCCGCGCCGCCCTTTCCCCGAGGTCACAGCGTCTTCTGTGACGGAGCTGTCCGAGTCACGGTCACAGTAACCACGGGTCCGCGATGCCGTCCATCCTCCCGACGCTGGGGGTGAAGGTTCGTTCACCTGCTGTCCACTCTCAGGGCAGGTCAGAGCCGCGGTCACCGGGGTGGGAGGCCCCGGGAACACACGACGTCACCGCTGGGGGTCTCCTGCCCCAGAGGCGCAGTGAGCGGTCGTGGGGACTGCACCCCTCGCTCCTTCAAAGGTCAGGCGGGAAGGACAGAGGCGCCCGAGGGCCGTGCCGGTGACTGGGGCCGCGGGGCCGTGACCGCGGGCGGCGGCTGACGTTTGTGGGGACCGCACGGGGGGGTGAGGAGGCCTCGCCCCAACAGCGCCCTGTGGCTCAGAAGGGTCCCGTGCACGGACGGCGAGACCCTAACCGTGAGGGGCGGGCTCGCTTGTGGGGCTTCTTCGCGTTATGCTTGCCCAGAATTATATCAAATACAAATCCCGAATGAGTAACATAAAAGTTATCAAAGAAAGAACAGATAACAATAGAAATGGGAGCCTCGCAGGGCTGGGGTGGGGGGTCAAATGGCAGACCTGGGTGCCGGTACATCTGTCTGTCTGTCCTGCGGCCGTCGGTGGCCACGGGACCACAGGGGCCGAGAGCAGGGGCCACTATCCCCTCACGCCCCCGTCGGTGGAGGTCCCACCGCCAGCTGTCCCCACAATGGGGTTTGCCCGGCGGGCAGCCGGGGTGGGAAGGGCCGGCGGGCGGGGGGCTTTGGGGTGTGGAAGGCAGGCCCTTTGTGGCCACAGCCCAGGGTCCAAGTTGTTTAAAAGCAATTCCAAGATGTGCTGATTTTCTGAGCCTGGTGAAAGTCACATGAGATGCCGGGGAGTGACTCTGGGGGGGGGGGGGGTCGTCCTGATGGGGAGCGGCTTGGGGTCCCACACACACCCTCTGGCCCTCCCGCCCCCTCGGGCTCCAGCCTTGACAGGGTTGGGGGGGGGCTGCCCCGCCGGCTGCAGAAAAGGCACTCTGCTTCTTTGAAAGGAAGAGGTCTGTTTCTCGAGGGGCTCAAAAAACAAAATAACTCCACATATAAAAGCAAATGTTTGCAAAAGAATCACCATTGCCTGTTGGTTTCTCTGAGCGTCGGGAGACCAGCTTCCAGGCAAAATAGTGGTCCCCAGACGGGACAGAGCTTGTAGCCGGTGAGCGCGGTGAATAGTGGGGGAGACGGGGCTTCAGCCCGAGGCCGGCAGGTGCAGCCCAGCCCCGAAAACCCACGGCTCCCCGAGAACCCCAAGTGCGGTCCGGACAGGCCCCAGCGGGGCCCGGCTGCCTTGCCAGGGGGCCGCCCGCCCTGCCGCCTCTTTCGTCTGCGGCCTCCGGTGTGAAGTTCCCGGTGACAGACCTGCCCGCCAGGCACGAAAGCAACCAGGAGGTAATTAAATGCCAAGTCTGAGAAAGGCCTCTGCCGGCCTCTGGGCGCGTCTCTGCTCCTGGTGGCGGCCGCCGGGTTGACCAGGAGGCTTGTCAGGATTTCAGAGGAACCCGGTGTGACAGGGCGGTGAAGGGACAGCTGGGACTGACACCCGGGTAATCACCAGAAATGAGACCGTCTGCACGCGTCTCTGCGCCTCTGCGCCCGCGACACCAGCTATTTTTACGCGGGGCTGCGTCGTGCGGTCGACCCGCCAGGTCCCGGCTGAGCCCCCGGCTGTGGCCGCCCCTCTGCAGAGGCCAGGAATCTCGGAGTCTCCTTCCAGCCGGTGAACCGGCCGCCCCCGGAGGCCCATGTATCATAGCACACCCGATCTCATGTGGCTTGGCGAACCCAGCCCGTTGTGCTCCTGACTGTTCCCCTCACCCTCCTCCCTCCCTGGGGGACCAGATTCGTTCCCCGTATGACCCGAGAGAGAGACAGAGACAGAGACAGAGACAGAGAGAGAGAGCTGGAGATCAGACATCCTCACCTGGGGTGCCACGCTGTGGCCGGGCATCGGGAGACCGCCGACCCCTGGCTACTTCCCCAGAGTGCCTCCCACCAGGCAGCCAGGTCCCTGCCTCCTGCTCATCTCCTGGGGGTGCAGGAGCTCTGACCCCGCACCTGGGCAGGGAAAGGGATGCCTGTCCTCCTAAGACAGGTCCTGGGCTCAGGGATGGGGCCCGAGGGCATTTATTGGGGACTGCGTGGCTGGTGGTGGCGGGGAGGGGCAGAACAGCCCCTTGGCCCCTCTCTGCCTCTCACTGGCTCAGCCGGAAGAAGCCAGCTGGGTGCCCGGTGACTGAAAGCACATTCCTTTCTTGCCTCCCGAAGGGACCCAGGCTTCTGGATTTTAGTTTTTAGCTGCCAGCTCAGGTGGAGAGAGTCTGGGTCTCTTGCCTTCACGCAGAGCCTCCCCTTTGACAGCCAACTGTCTGCTACTGAGGCTGGGCCCCAGGCTAGCCCTTCCCTGTCCCTGTGTCCCTTCTCCCTAGAGAGAGGGACCTCTCTCTGCTCCTACTAGACCTCTGGCTGGTGGGTGAGAGATACCCTGCAGACAGAGGCTGGGACGTGCCCCCCGCCGCCCCGGGGAGGGAGCCCAGGTCAGGGGTCTGCCCACGGGACAGGGGGTGCAGGTTCCAGGCCTGCGGCCTTGCCTCCCCCACCCCACCCGCCCTACGGGGCCTCCCCCACGTCTGGAGGCCCAGCCCCAGTGCCCTCCAGGGTCTGGCCCCGCCTGTGTGTCCCAGTCATGGGTCCTGCCGTTGGGGTGGAGGCCTGGAGTCTCCCTGGGATGGCCCTGCAGACTAGTCGGTCCTGGATGAACAGGAGGGAAGCATATCCCCTTTATTTATGTGAGGCCAGCCAGGCAGCGAGAAGAGAAGCAAAGCCCAGAGTCCGGGCCTGGTGGAGAAGAGAAGAGGGCCCCGGGGAGCCTGATGAAGCAGGGAGGAGGGAGGGCGTCCCCCAGACCCTTGGGCGTTTCCTGTTGGAGCCCTGGAGGCAGCGTGAGTGTGCGTGTGCCTGGAGGTCCCCGACTGAAGGCGAAGGTCCCGTCCCTGGCGGGCGCGGCAGCCAAAACCCAAGGGGACCTGTCTGGGGCTCCACCTCGGAGCCCTGAGCTTCCCGGGGCTCTGAGTGTGGCTTCTGCCCCCCGCCTGTGGGCCCCTAAGGCGTGATCTACACCTGCAGGCAGGTGACGGGCGGGAGCGCATCTTCCCCGGGCGCTGGCCCGGAGGACGCCCTCTGGAGCCTCGGGAGGAGCCCAGGATTCGAGACTGAGCTACCCCGTCCGTCTCCTGCTGTGTAGATTCCAGGTCGTCAATGCCCGGGGTGGGGGTGGCAGGACTGGGCTCTTCCCTTAACAAGCTTCTTCTCCCGCCCCATCTGTCAGACCACACTCGACAAGGAGTCACCGTGGCCCTCGAAGGCACACAATCAATCTTCGATGGAGCGTCCACCCCAGACCTCAAAGATCCAGGAGGTTAGCTCCGGATTCAACACAGCCACAAGGTTTCAATGAGGCCATGCGTTCAAAACCAGTCATGTCTGATCCCTTGGAGAGCACGGTGCATTTGACCGCATCCAAGGGAGGGAAACAGGCCAGGTGGAGACCCCGCAGCCGCCTTCCGCGTCTGGGGTTGGTCTCTGGATGTGCTCCCCAAAGTCTAGGGGGGCTGGGGCCCTGCGTGGTGGAGGTGGAGGGGAGGACCCTTGCAGGTCGCCAGCTCATTCCGCCCATGTTACAGATGGGAAAGCCGGGCCCGGGAAGGCCCAGCTCACACAGCCCGTGAGGGCGGGATCCAGCTCTGGGCAAACCGGACGGTGGGTGTTGGTTGTAAGCCACGGCCACGGAACAAGGGTGGGGGAAAGACGGACGGCCACTGATGGCTTCCTCAGTGCTCAGTGGCTGTTTACTGGACGCCATGACATGCCCAGCGAGCGGGGAGCGGCCTGACAGATCCGGAGTGGAGGAAGCCCGGGGCTCGCGGGTCACTGGTCACCCCCCCGCCGCCCGCTCTGTGCTTGGAAGCTTCCGGCACGGCCGCGGGCAGGCCAGCCAGACCGCGTCTGTCCCGCCACCGAGCCGGGTGCGGCCACGCACTGACAGGTGGGCAGGTGATGCCTGGCCCTCTCTGGCCCCGCCAGGCTCCCCGCCATTCCCCAGGGCGTGACACCGCCCACGCTTGGCTCCCACTCCTGCCGGGGCACTTTTGTTTCTTTCCAGTTTGGGGCCGTGATGAGCGAAGCTGGGTTGAGCGCTCACGGACAGACCGTGGTGTGGACGCACGCTCAGCCGTCCTCCGTAAGCCCCCTCGGAGCGGAACTGCTGGGTCCGGTGGTAACTCTGCGCGTAACTTGATTAGAAACCGCCAACGGCTTCCCAGAGTGCTCGCGGCGATCGAGAGAGTTCCGGCCTCTTCCCTCGCGTGCATGGTGCGGTCAGTCGTTCCGCGGGTGTGGCCCGGAGTCTCCGCGTGCTCCCCGCTCAGCAGTGGGAGCTGACGATGAGGGTGGGCAGGCGGGCCGTGGGGACCTGGCTGTGACAGGTGCTCAGCCACCTGCTCTGTGTGCCGTCCGTCGCCTGGTTCCAGGCCAGGCGCTCCTCAGGCTTCCATCTCACCGCTCTGGGCGCGTGGGGCATCGTGTCCGACGGGGTGGGGGGGGGGGGCGCCTGCGGCTGCGGAGGGGCATCCTGGGACCCGGAGGGGCCCCCGGCTCTGGATGCAGGGCACCCACTGGGAGGCCGATCGATTTCTGCATCCAAGCCCTGGCCTGAACGAGCCCCTGGGTGGGTGAAGGTGAGGGCCTCTGGGGCCTTGCTTTGCCCTTCCTTAAAATGGGAATACCTCTGGAGGTTGGAGATGTAAATGAGGTTGCTCTTCCCCCGGGGAGGTCGTCCTGTTGACAGAATGGTGGCTCTTCCCCAGGGAATCCTTTCAGACAGCACTACCCAGGGGTGGTCTGTGAGCCAGCCACTTAGTGCTAAGCGTTTAGGCCAGAAAGCCACAGAAACCGAGAATGTCTTGGAGCCACTTGACGGGATAATTTTGTCTGTTGGATCTAAGAACAGAACATTGGGGCTTATGATTTGTGGGTTTCTAAAAAAATGTTTATTTTTGAGAGAGAGCGAGGGAGAGAGAGAGCGTGAGCAGGGGAAGGGCAGAGAGAGGGGGACAGAGGACCCAAAGCGGGCTTTGTGTTGCCAGCACAGAGCCCGACGCGGGGCTCGAACCCGCAAACTGCGAGATCACGACCTGAGCCGAGGTCGGACGCTCAACCGACAGAGCCACCCAGGCGCCCCAATCTGTGAGTTTTTGTTAATGAGTTTTTGGGGGGGCTTCCTTTTTCTGGGATTGGTCTGTGCTGATCGGAAAAAACTACCCCTAGTCTTTGCCACGGTGGGTTTGGGAAACACAGATGAAAACTGTGAATAATAAACTTTTCTCTTTAAAAAAAGCAGCATGGGGGCGCGTGGGTGGCTCCGTCGCTTGAGCGTCCGGCTTCGGCTCAGGTCATGATCTCGCGGTTCGTGGGTTCGAGCCCCGCGTCGGGCTCTGTGCGGACGGCTCGGAGCCTGGAGCCTGCTTCGGGTTCTGTGTCTCCCTCTCTCTCTGCCCCTCTCCTGCTCATGCTCTCTCTCTCTCTCTCTCTCTCTCTCTCTGTCAAAAATAAATAAACATTAAAAGAAATTTTTTTTTGAAAGCTATGGCAGCGACTGTCGCCGAGCGCAGCGTGGGCCCCAGCGGGCGTTGGCGGGGGTCCACCTGCCTTCTCGACAGACGTTGGGTGAGTCCGTGTCAAGGGCCTGCCGAGGTGACGTCGAAGGAGCGACCGCGGGGACGCCCAGCGCCCACCCTCTGGGATCCTGCAGACCCGGGGCGTGGGCCCCCCCAAAACACAGCGGCTCCTTCACACGGTGGGTCCCCGGGTAGCCGTCAGAAGCGTTGTCGGCACAAGATCGCAGAGGAGGAGGGGTTCCTCCTTCCGTGCGTTTGTGCGACGGGTGTTTACCGATAACCTGCGAGGTGCCTGGCAGGTGCCCGGGAGACGGACGTGTTTACTGGAGATGGCAGCCTCCGGGCGCCCGGCGGCCCTAAGGTGTGCAGGGAGACACGGGTGCTCCGGGCACTGTCGGGCCCTTGCGCGGGTGGGGGGCAGGGGGCGGGCTTTGTGTCTTCCCTCGGCTTCCCGGTGCGTCCCACGATGTTCCGTGATGAATGTATGTGGCTCACGAAATTAGATTTGGAAATAAATGCGATTTCAGAAGGCTCCATTTGCATATAAACAAGGGTGTGCGGCAGGAGGCCCCTCGTAAGTCATCGGGTCCTGTCTCCAGGCCTCTCCCTGCCCACCCTGCAATGGGTTCCCGGCACGCATGCCCGGCTCCCCCAGCCCCCGCTCCCCAAGGCCCCAGGACATTGTTCCATCTGTCTGAGTGCCAGCCTGTGCCCCCGACCCTCCTGGGGAGCAGAGCCCTCCCCTGGCTCTCTGGACCCCCACCCGGGCCCCCCGCCCTTCAGCCCGCTGGCTGTCATGGGCCGAGGCCAGTAGAGCCGAGGTCCTCCTGGGGGTCGGCTGCAGGTTTCCTGGCCTCTGCTCCCATCCCAGCCCTGGAGCACCGGTCCCCACCTGGTGAGCGGGGACAGCTCACCTTCCCGGAGGGGCAGGGGGCTCTGGCTGGGACGGGCTTACCTTCCACTGCGTCCTCCTAAAGATGCCCCGAGGACCGTCCCCGCGCAGTCCCGGTCACCCGGCTCTGGCCAGGCCGCACATCACTGGGGTCCTCACGGAAGGGACTTTGTGCTGCTGGCTTTCTCACCGGCTCCTTCTTCCTGTAGCTGAGCCATTCTGCAGAATTCAGCTGGGACGCCACCTCCCCCAGGAAGCCTCCCTGGCATCTTCCCTGGGGCTGCCCGGCCGGCCCGCCGCTCCCCGGGTTCGGGACTTGCTGCCCCCCCCGGCCCCGCGGGAGATTCTCGGTTCCCCCCACCGGTGGCAGTTCCACGGGGCCCCGCGTGTCTCAGCCTCACTCTGGGCACGTGAGCGACGGGCACAGGGCGTCAGCTCTGCCCGCGGCCTCGGAGGAGTCGGTTTCCCAGGAAGCGCGCCCGCAGGGAAGCGTCTGTGCCTCTCCTTGCCTGTCCCAGTGCCAAACATCTGACGTGCCCTTTTGGCCACAGAACAGTCAAAGCCAGGCTCGGGGCGCTGGGTCCTCAAGGGCCGTGAACAAATCCTAAATGGCTTGTGTCCGCGAGCTGTAAAGCACCCCCTTTGCTCCCGCTTGACCCCACACACGCGCGTGTCAGGGCAGGGGAAGGGGGCGTAGGGCCTGGGGGCTCTCCGAGCCTCCCTCCCCTGTCTCCTCGCCTCTAAAACTCGGCCAGATGCTGTTTCCATGGCAACCCTCTCTCCTCCCGAGGCAGCGATGCTGGAAAAGCCAGTTTTCAGCTTAATCTTCCTGGAAGTCTGGCACCAGGGTGCTGTTTCGGAGGAAGCGGGGGCCGCCCGGCCCGAGCCTGCCCGCCGCCTAGGCTTCAGACGTCCGCACGGTTCTGTTCGTGCCTGAGTCCCGCCGCGGAGGTCTCCCGGAGAGGACCGGGCCCGGCCAGCTTCGACCGGAGACAGATGACCCTCGGGTGGGTGGGTCTGGTGATCCCCCGCCTTCAGCTGTGTGACCTCGGGGAAGTCACTCGACCTCTCTGAGCCCTGGCTCCTTCAAGTAGGGGGAGTAACAAGGATCGGTCCCGGATAGTCGTGGGCAGAGCGAGCTCTCAGGAGTCCCGAGCTGCCGCCACTGGCCCCGACACCTTCCTCGTCACCTTCCAGGGGACACGTTGCCTCCCACCCTGGCAGCCGTCCCCCCCCGCAGGTGACGAACCCGAGGCCCAGAGAGGTCGAGGCGCTTGCTCAACGGCGCGCAGCTAGTCTCGGCGAGCAGACGTGCCAGCCCGAGCCTGTCTGAATTCGGGGCTCGTGGGGTCTGAGCACACGCCGGGCCGGAGTAAGCCGCGTCTTGCTGCCTGCTGTCCATCCCGGGTCCTCAAGAGGGGTTTTGGTATTTGCCTCCGAGGTGGTGGTTTGCTCTGTGGGCCGTCGGCTTAGGTTAGCGGGGGAGGTGCAAGGAGCCCACGGCGTTGGCAACTTCTCGGCTCTGGAAACATCGGCCTCCCGGCGAAGACGGTGACGCGCGGGCAGACGGCGCCCTCCCAATGTGTAGCCCCGGCGTGGCCACCGCCACGGTTCGGACGAGGGACAGAAAGTGGCGCTTGTCCCCGCAGGAGGCAATATCCCGGGGCAGTGCGCGCGGAGACGGCCCTGAGCGGCTTGCCCGTCACTACCGTGGGGCCCCCGCCCCCCGCCCGCGGGACAGCTCTGGCCCGGAGGAAGCAGCAGACGCCGGTCGCGCTGGCTTTGTCCGCTTGCTGTCTGTACGACGTGGACTCCTGGGCACCTGTACTGGGGCTTCTTGTCGCTCACAAGCTGTCCTTTGCCTCGCCTCCCCGTCTCTCTGAGCCTGAGCCTCCTCATGGGAAGAATGGGCCCGAGGGTGCCTGTGACCTTGAGCACCGTCGCCAGGGTCGTAGCGGATGGTCCCCTGGGCGCTCCCTGTACCCCTCCTTCAAGGACACACGCGCGGAGTACGGAGGCCGCGGCGTTGCCTGTGCTGGGCGGTGGTCTTTTGAAGACGTCCTCCCTGGTGGCTACTTCATGCCCCCGTGAGCGGACGAGGCCCCGTTTTTCACACGTGCTCCGGACTCCTGGCGGCTTTCCAGCGAGTCTCGCGGCGCTCACGAGTGTCCTTTGTCGGGCCGGTAACTGGTGTGTTATGCAATAGTCGGGTTGGTTCTAATGATTTTGGCTGACCTTGAAATGTGGATCAGCTGCCCTTGGTGATGTGGTGGGCCCACTGCATTTCTGGAGACCGGTGTCCAAAGCCAGCTGGTGCATTCATTGGATTTTACAGGAAAAAAGAAAAGGAGGGAAGGAAGGAGGGAGGGAAGGAGGGAAGGAAGGAGGGAGGGTGGGAAGGAGGGAGGGAGGGAGGGAAGGAGGGAGGGAAGGAGGGAAGACGGAGAACAGGCCGCTTGGTGGGACCTGCCACTACTGAGAGGTGTTTTCCTCCAACAGAGACTGGAGGAGGAAACCGTGGCAGTGATGGGGGGTCTGTAGGGGGGTCCACAGAGCCCAGGGACGTGAGGCAGCGGGACCCCACGCGTCGGTTCCCCTGGACGGTTGAGGGTTCACTGGCTGGTGCACCTGCAGGAATGAAGGCCCTTCCCCCACCCCCGGCCCCTCACCCCTCACCCCTCACCCCGTTGTCTTGTCTGCGGACCTGTCTCTGTTGGGATGTTGTGCTCAGAGAGCTCAGAGGCTCAGAGAGCCTCTCTGTGACGGTCCCCTCCCTTATGCCCCTGTGGGCGTCCCGGGAAACCGCCCAGGACTCACCTGCCGGGTCCCTGGCCCTGTCCCCTCCAGGCCCACGGCACATTGCCCAGCGAGCACCAGGCCGGGTGGTCACAGCCATGATGAAACTGGGCAGAGAAGCTCAACCAGCTGTTGAAATGTGTGCAACAGTGACCTGTCTGGTGATAGAAACAATTTCTTTCCACTTTGAAATGCGGAGCCGTGGCCAGGAGGACGAGTGGGCTTTCGGCACGGCATCTGGACGGAGTTTGGGTGCGACGCGACGTGGCCGTGGGGGCCCCTTCGCCCCAGAAGCGTGAGAGACCGTCTTTAAGCCAATAGCACGATTGGAAAACGTTCTTCGAAGTGATCAGCGCTGAGATCGCTTTTGCCGGGTCGAAACTCGTCCCGGTCCTTCTGACCGAGCGGCTTCCTGCACGGACGTCCGCCTGGGGGCCCCCAGAGGAGGGAGCGGGCCTCCGCTTGATCGTTGGGGTGCAGGAGACCGCGTGGTCCCCTGGAGGTGGAATCGAGCAGGACAAGGGACCTGTGTGGCAGAGGGTCAGTGGTTGCTGTCACGCCTGCCACCATCCCCCACCTTCTGGGCCTGAGCGGGAGGCCACCCTGGGGCTGCTTAGCCCCCGGCTGTTTGTTTTATTGGGGATGGGACCCTGCCAGCACCCGACTCCGCCTGCGACGGCCGCTCTGCTTGGGCCCGGCTCCTTAGCGTGTTCACAGGGGTAGGGGCCCCACCTTACTGACATCTGGGGTCCGGCCGTGGGTTGGGGGTGGGGGGTGTCAAGACAGATGTGTTTGGGTGCCCAAGGGGGTCGTGTCTGGCTCCCAGAGCCCCGTTTTCCTGCCGTGAGGGGCAGATCCTCTCCTGGCCGAGGCCTCTGCCCCGACGCGGCCTCCAGGCCGTGATGCTAATTCCTGGACCATCTGCCTGTAACCTCCCACAAAGGTCTGCTTCTGGTGTTGCTCTGACCTCTGTTTCCCCAGCTGTCATTTCAAGGAAAGTGTGCTCTCTGCAGCAGGCAGGTGGGAGAGATCTGCCGCCTTGAGGGGAGGGGCCAGGAGCCAAGGAGGCGGGAGCTTCTAGAACAGGGAGGGGCAAAGGAGGGGACTCCCTGCGGGAGCCTGGCCGTGCCCACACCTGGCGTTCAGCCCAGCGAGACCCATTTCAGAGCCACGGGTAGTTAAGGTGCGTGGGGATGAGTGCCGTGTCTGTGGCTGCGTGTTGTGGCCGCAGCAAAGCCGGCCAAGGAGGGGGAGGAAAAGCCGGACCACGAGCTGAAGGGCAGGCCAGAGGGGGCCCTGGACTTAGCCGCAGGGCGTGGGGCAGTCACGGGTGCGTCCAAGCAGCCGGTGACCGGGTACAGGTCAAGGTACAAAGGGGCAAGGACAGCAAGGGGGCAGGAAGGGAGCCAGGGGGCGGTAGGTCCCCAGCCCCATCCCGGGAGAGAGGCTGGTGCAGGGAGCAGGGTCCACGGCCGGCTGCAGAGAAGGCCTGGCACTAGTTTATGGGATTTTACGGCTGAGTTGGGAGGTTGAACTCGGGTGGTGAGGGGTTGCCCCTGAAGGCGATGCTGCAGGGCTGTGGTGAGATGGGGTGGGGGGAGCGGTCAGGGGTCTGTTTGTCCCTGTTGGCTGGGGAGGGGTACCGATCGGGTCTGGGGGCGCTGGTGTCCAGGAGGAACACGAGGGGCTGTGGACTAGCGAACCTGAACCTTCGCAAACAGATGCACCGCCCCCCAGCCCCCCGAGAGCCTGCCGGAGCCCCGCCGGTCCTGGTCGGCCCCTCTGCCCTGGGCCGTCGAAGGAAGACAACGCAAGGAGGGAAGAGAGGTACTTTGTTTTGCCTCTTCCGTGTACGGGCCCCCGATGGGCATTCCCCGAGGACTGTGATCCTTCGTCCTCAGGACGACTGGGGAGGACGAACCCTTGTCACCGTCCCCACTTTGCAGGCAGGGAAACCAGACCTTAGAGGAAGACGTCATCGGCCAAGCCCAGACGTCGGCTGCCCCGTCCACGCCCCCCAGATGCTGCCCCCCGAAGGCAAGAACGTGAGGGAGGCAGAGTGTCCGGACAGAGGAAAAAGAGGGGGGAATGTTCTCAGCATTCGCTGCACCACGGCACCTGCCAGCACCTACCGGGCACGGGGCTCCGGAGACCCTGTCTCTAGAGGCTCCCCAAAGAGGGGAGATTCCACAGACGGGGGTCTCTTCTCAGGGAGGCCCACATGCCTGTGTGTATTTACACGGACCGGCCCCTTTCGGTCACGCCAGGGTGGATCGTAGGAACCGGGTCCCCACTGCGACCCTCCGCGGGAGTCCCGCCCAGGCAGCTTGGGCACAGAGAGGAATGCATCACGAGCTTCAGCTGGACAGCGGCCCTGCCGTCCGTTCCCACCACCTTCTCCCTCCCCGGACGCTGGCCGGGCTGCCTGGCTGTCTGTCTTCTCTCTGCGGCTCAGGTTCAAGGTTCCCACCGTAGGGTCTCAGGTCCAGCACCGCGCTCGGCACCACCTAGATAGTCATTCATTCGTCCGCTAATTTGAGGGCCCACCGTGTGCCACGCACGTCTGTGAATGAACAACTGAAGGAACGAATAAATGCTTGCGATGCAAAGTCTGGCTCCGTTCTCCCCTCCGCCCCCACCTATCCGGATATGTCTGGGCCTCAGTTTCCCGTCTGTGAAATAAGGGGTTTGGTGACCTCTGCGTTCCTCCCTGCGGGGCCATTCTACGACTGCCCAAACACGGCAAAATTCAAGGGGTTCCGGACGGTTTTGGTGTATGCTTTAGGCGGGCTGCTCAACTGCTCTGTGCCTCGGTTTCCCCCTCTGTAAAACTGAGTCCTTCACGCTCTGTCCTCACGACCTGGGCTCTGAGAAGACCAAGCCAGGTGCCGCTCCCTGGCACCCGGCGTCGCTAAAAACCCCACGGCTGGTACTTACGGCCGTTGTGACGAGCGACCTGGGGCTCAGACGATTCCCCACCAGATGGCTCCTGTCACGGCCAGATGGACCTTCTCCTTCTCTGCAGCCCCGCCGGCCCCACGCTCCCCGAGAGCAACCCACTCCCCCGTCATCTCTTTAAATATTTACACGGGCGTGATGCAAGGCCGGGCGCTGATGGCCGGGGGCTGACGGCCCGGTCTGGCACTCATGCCCCGGTGGCAGCCTTTCAAGCTTCATTTTGATATTTTGTTGGAAGAAAATTGACCCAGAGAGAAAGCAGAAGCTTTTAAGGCATTACGATGCCGAGAGCTTAAACAGACCCGGCAGGAACTTCACTTAAGAGGAAAAGGGGCCAGCTCTGCGAGCCTTCCCCTGGGCCTGTACCCCTTGGGCCTCTGCAGCGGAGTGGGGGGAGACGGGGAGGCCCGTGATTTCATGACAAACGAGGGCCGTCTCGGGTGGACGAAGCCCTGGACTGGAGGGAGGCTCCACACCCCGGGTCGTCAGCGGGGGCTGCCGATGGCTTGAGATTTCCTGCTGAGGCCTGGGCTGGGAGGGGTGAGGCAGGGGTGTTCTGAGGTGACTCTGCTCTGCGGGGCCAGGAGAGCTAGGGCTGGGCTCTCTGGGGGACAGGGCCTGGCTCAGAGGACAGTCCCCTGCCCACAAAAGGAGACACGAGACCAGAGACAGCTTTTGGCCCGGGGTCAGGTGCCTGGACACACCTTGGCCCGTTGCTTATAAATATGATAAATGACATCATCCCCCTGCAACTCGGTTTCCTTATCTGTAGACAAGGCGATCATTGTCCGGCCGGCTGGCCCCCCTGCAGGGTGAGGGGGTCCGGGACAGTTCAGAGCTTAAGGCTGGTGGACGCGACGCTGCGTCCTGGGTCTGCTTCTCTCGTGGCCCCGGGGACCCGAGCCTCACTTGTCCCATGGGTACGGAGCGGGGTGGGGGGTGCTTACAGGGGTCCCCTTGTAACATCACCGAGATCCAGGGACGTGCCTCACGTGAAGCCACGCGGCCCTCGCGTGAAGACGGCCCTCCAGAATGGGGATGCCCTCCTGCCCATGACTGGGGCTCCACAGCAGGCACCAGCAAATGGTGGGAGCGCCCTCCATGCTCTCCAAGCCCGCTGGGACCAGAGCCAGAGACCGAGGCCCTTCCCGACCAGCAGCCGAGTTCCGCCTCAGCAAGGACACGGCTGCTGATCGAGGATTCTGTGAGTAGGCTTCGGGTCAGGGCTGACCTTTGCTTAGCAAATGCTTTTCCAAGACATCGCAAAACCATTACGCCAACGAGTTTTCCAGGGTGATAGCAAAAATAGCTTACGGAGCAAACATCTCTAGAAGCACTTACGAATGTCCAATCGAACCGCAGATTACTTGAGTGCTAACTCCGATAAATTCTTGTCTGTTCATTAAGAAAGTTCTGGAGATACACGGAGCCCTCTGCAACCCACGCAGGGGACAGGGGACACATCACCAGGCTGGGCCACAAAGCCAGGTGCACTGGCCGTGTGGCAGAGCAGTGTTTCCATTAGGTGTCCTCCCTTCTAGAAGAGTCTGGGCATCACAGAGTCCCTGCTGGTCCCTTCATCCTGAGCCGGCGCCCCCGGGGACGACGCCGAGGAGACGTCCGGCCAGGCCCACGGCGGCCCTGAGAGGGGACCCCTGCTCCGGCTCCGCACTCACGATGCCCCTGCTTCTGCCTGTTATTAATGAGATAGTCGGTTTGGCCTGGAAGCAGATTGTACAGCTAACTAATGTGTCTGTAGCTGAGAATTATTTATTGCCTGTGATGGCTCTGCCCGGGTTTTCAATACATAATTCATATTTTGGAGAATTCTTTTTTTCCTGAGCTCAGAGCTGGGAGGAACACGAAGCCTCGAGTCAAGGCCACATGTGAGTGTCCCCAGCACCGGGAGAACGAGGCCTTGGCTGGGGATGCGGGCCGTCTACTGCCAGACGGGATGGGGTGCTGGCCGGGGAGCCCAGAGGACCCGGGGGAGCCTTCTGGAGCTTCATGCCCCAGCCTCGGTCTGTTACAAGAGAGACTCGGGTCTCCAGGAGTAAGCTTCCTCCTCCTCCTCCTCCAATTCGGAGGCTGCTCTCGAGGCGGCCCTCTGTGAGCAGACAAGCCAGCCCTGGACGGCGGGGTGGTTCTCAACAGAGGGCAGAAGAGCCGGGGGTGAGATTCGGGGATCGCCGCCAGCACTCGGAGAGGAACTCAGGACGGGTCGTGACCTCTGATTATTGGAGATGTCCCCCGCTCTGGACTAGCTCTGCCCGGGGCCAGCTTTCTGCTGGAAGGCTGGGCCTCACGGACCCCGGCGTGTCTCCTAATCCCTTGATTCTAAAGCGATCACTGTGGCCAAAATGCCCCGGAGAGCAAACGTAATAAGAAAGGAGGCTTTGAACAAAATTGCTACCAAGAGATCAAGCGAACTCAGTTTGGGAGGTTTTCTAGTGGCGGGCGGCGGGCGGCTTACCTCCGATGATGAAAGCGGCCGGGGCCCCAGCCAGCACCTCGGGTCTGGGCCGTAAATCCCGGCTTCTGTCGTTTGCATTCATTCTTGTAAAACCTCAGCCTCAGAAGGACAGCGGGAACCACAATAGCTCGGTGAGGATGTGAGCAATCATATTAGGGATGAAAAGGATACAGTCCCGGTCTGTGAGGGACGGGGTGGGCAGGGAACAGAATGCCTGGAATACAAAAGCATCAGCAGAGCTCGGGGCCAGACGCAGACGTGTGATGGGAGAGACCACATCCAATTGCACCGAGACATCTTAATCCGAGCTCATTTCTCTCCTGCGGACTAGGGGTAGGTGGTGGCGGGGCCGCAGGAAATGGGAATAGCTCTTTAAGGAGGGCGTGTGTGTGCCCGTGCCGTGCGGGCATTTGTGTACGTGTGTGCGTAGGTCTGTGCCTGCATGCGAGCACGTGTGTGTCCTATTTGTGCCAGCACGTGTGCACTGTAAGTGTGCCTGTGCGCACAGGGGTGGGTGTGGTGCATTTGCACGCGTGGCCGTGCGTGCATGCCCGTGTGTGTAGGAGCGCGCGCGCGTGGCTTGCATGTGGTCGATGGTGAGATATCGAAGACGTCCGTGCATCTCAGGGATCCGTCCTGGGGCCCGGTCCCGCGGGAGCACCAAGAGGGTGTCACAACCCACCAGGCACCTAAACTGTCAGCCGGGTTGGCCAGTGGCCTCCGGTGATAGGCGGACTCTGGCTTCCTCGGGAAATGCAGCCAGGAGGGTACTTCCCAGGGGAGGTGTGCCCGGCGGTCTACGCCCCGTCCCAGGCCAGGGGCCGCCCCCTTGTGGGCGTCCCAGCCTTGGGGAGTCACTCCGGGGCATCCAGCCCTCCCCCAGGCCGGCGCAGGCTTCCCGCCTCTGCACTGTTGACATTTGGGTTGGGAAATCCTCCGTCGTGGGGCCAGCTGTGCATCGCGGGAAGTTTCGAGCATCCCCGGCTCCATGAGCTACAACGTTGGTGGCGCCTCTCCCAGTGTTACGGCCACAAATGCCACCGGCCGTTGCCAAGTGCCCTCGGTCTGGACGTTCACCTGTTCAGCTTCAGGGCCCGGGCTCTCGTGGGGTCGGTCGTTAATCGGACAGGGAAACACAGACCACGGAGTGGCTCAGCTCTGTGCCAGGCTCAGCGTTGAGTCTTTGGGTACTCTGACAGCCAGCAAGGCCAGGCCCTGCCTTTGGGGCTCAGGACAGGGCAGGACAAGTTTGCCCCCCCCTTCATTGTCTGGACGCCAATACCGTCCCCTCCTACTCCCAGAGGCCGGTGTTTGTGTCCGTCGTCCCTGTCCTTGGGGCCAGGTCAGCCAGCTCCGAGGCTGGGATCTGCGGGGTGCCTTTGCTTACTCTGAACCCCTCTCAGGGCCTCTGTAGCTTTGGACTTGGGTCCTCTGCCCCCGTGGGGGGGCTGCCCCTTTGGGGGCCAGTGATCGTGGGACCACACGGACCGCTGTCCTCAGACTCCGTCCGGTCTGGTCATCTGTCTGCTCTTAGGGAAGCTGGACACCCAGCCGTTTCCCGGGGTCTCAGCCAGAGCTACCCAGGGCTCGAGTGTCGCTGTGGTTGTGCGGTCGGGGCGCCCAGGGTCTGCCTCCGCTGGGCCGACGGGAGCCTGGCTCCCCTTGGCCGCCCGGAGAAATCTCCCTGACCCCACCGAGCTCTGGGGGGCGGGTACGGAGCCCCGGCGCTCATCAGGCAGCCCCCTGAGTCTGCTTTAGGGGAAGGTCAGGCCACACCACCCAGCAAGGCGTTCACCAGGAGAGACGCCGGCCCCGAGTCCTAACAATTTGCTTTAGCACTAATTCTCCCCAGAGTGTGGGCGAGCTGAGCAAAGTTAATTCAATAATAAAAAGCAAGCATTGCTTCATCCGTAGAAGACTCGGTCTCTCCCGGCTGCCGAGTCCGGATTGGATGGAGGCTCCAGTGAAGTATTTATTTCCGGGGCGTGGTGTCTGGGTCCCTAACGTGGGGAGGAGAGGACAGCAAGGCCTTAGCTCGGACCGTTCTTACCCAGTCCTCCACCGATGCTGGGCCCTCTGAGCCTGTGCTAATCAGGTCCCAAAGATCTGACACATCTCTGGGAGGGGGGGCGGGGGTAGATACACCTCACGGCGTCGCTCAGGGACCAGCTCCTAACTCAGGGCTCGGACTCCCTCGTCTGGTCACCCAGCTCTGAGTCCGGCTGAGAAAATTCCGAAGGGGTAATGGGGGGAATCCGGGCCGTGATCGGGCCACACGCAGAAGAACCATCTTGGAACTGGCCTGCTATCACCCAAAGTCAAATCCATTTTTCCTGAATTAGGCTGAGCTGTGATTATGCCCCATCTCCTTGGACCGCTGTCATCCCTGGGGCTCTGGCGGGCGCCTCGCCAACTGTCTCTAATTAACCATCACAATGGTCCCCGGGGAAGAGGTGGGCTGAGCCTGGGGGGTGGGGGGCGGGGGGCGGGAGGAAGGAGCCGTGGAAACAGAGCCCTCCACCTGCGGGGGGATGTGAATAATTCACATGCCTCCTCCGCAGGTAAGTGCGGCCTCTGGGGATGTCAACTGTTCGGGGACATCTGAAGGCCCCAGGCTGGGACCCCTCCAGTGGGTTCCGCTGCTTCCTGTCTGCGCGTCTCTGAACAGCTGGCCTCTCTGTTATAAATGCCACCTCGCCGAGTTGGGGAGGCCACAACAGACGACACAAGGGACCGAGCTTGGAGAGCTGTAACGTGCGGGCAAAATGTCAGCTCCTCTGTTTGCTGAAGTCTGAGCCCAGCAGGAGGTGGTGGGGGGCAGCGGAAGAGGCCAGAGACCGTGTCACCCTCCACTGTGAGGCTGGAGACGCGTGTGAGGCTTGTGGGACCCTGGTCGCTGTGTCCGCAGAGTGGGTGGGTCCTGAGGCTCCCCAGGCCAGGCGGGCGGGAGGGCCACCGGCCGTCAGCGGGAAAGGGGGGAGCCCAAAGCCAACGCTGACTCTGTCTTCCAAGGTCACGGTCACCTTCCCACAGGAAGCCCTCACTCAGACCACACCCCTCCCCGGCCGGGTGGAGTCCGGGTTTATGAGGGGCCAGGGTCACCCTTCAGACAGTTCCGATCTTGGTAAGCTGGAGCCATCGGGATTGCACAAGAGGGACTCCCTGTATGGTCGTCCGTGCAACAAGTGTTTATTAACTTCCGACTGTATACAAGATGGCGTGCCTGGGATAGGGTAGGAATAGAGCTGGCTCAGAGAAGGAGGCTGTGCTCTGAGTGTTATGAAGCGGACAGGAGGCCAAGCACCGGGGCCCCAGGTGAAGTGCAGGGCAAGCTCAGAGAAGGAGAGAGAATTCCAGCCAGGAGAGGCTTCCCGGAGGAGGCGGCCCGGATGGGAGGTGGGATTGGGAGGTGCACCAATGGGGAAAGAAGGGAGACCTGAGGCTCTCCACGTGTCCTGGGGACGTGTGGGGTGTGGACGGTTGCAGCTCCCGAGCACAGCTGGACCTCTGCTCTGGCCGGGGCAGCCCTAGGGTCCCGGCTCTGAGCAAGGGAACGCTCTCCCCGGCCTTGTGCTTCATGTTGGGGTCTCGGCAGGAAACGCCTCCTCTCCAGGCAGGTCCCTCCTGGGGACCCTGGGATCAGGAGGTACGTACGTACGTGTGCATGGCGTGCATTTGTGCACGTGTGTGTGCAGGCACCTACCTCGCCATCCCGGGTGCCTCACCGGCAGCCCCCTGGATTCAGGGGTGGGAGGCGGCCCCAGGGAGGAGCCCATCTGGTGCTGGACGAGCGTCCGCGAGCCGAACTGGGTGCTTTTCCTGCCGGTGCGAGCAGCTGAACCCCAGCCCCACCGCCCGCAGGCGACCTCCCGGAGGGTGAGGCTTGTCCGCCTGGTCACGCCACATCCCGTCCTAGCTGATGGGTGCGACTTAGTCGCTAAATTATTCAGCAGGTCTGTGCACGTTTGGACGCCCTGGAGGCACCTGCTTTCGGGCACTTTGAGGGCTTTTCCTGTTTCCCCTTGCCGTGGCCAGCAAGGTGGCCTGCGGCCCAGGAAAGGAATGTCCGCCCCCCGGGGTGCAGGACGCACAGCAGGCCTGTCGGGGAAGGGAATGAGTTTCGGGGGGCGGGGGGGGGTCTGGGACAAAGGACCCCAGAGATGTTTTGGTGGCACACAACGACAGAGATGTGCCCCCTCCCAGTGCTGGTGGAGATCTGGGCAGGGTCTGTCTGTCCTCTCCCGGCTCCTGGTGGCCCGGGGTCCCCTGGCCTGCGGCCTCCTCACTCCAGCCTTCAAGGGCAGCCTCTCCCAATCCGTCTGCTCCGTCTTTCCTCAGGATCTCTGCGTGTGAAGCCCCGTCCTCCCCGCTTAGAAGGGACCATGTGGCCGCCCACCCTCGGTGCTCCGGCGGCCCGACGAGGTGGGACAGTCGGGTTGTGGAAGGTTTGGGGGGGGGGTGAACACTCGCGCACAGGGTTTTGCCTACACCCTCATTTCCATTTGTCTGCCATAAACGCGCAATCGCGCGGGACCGTATTGTGGCGCCCGCTCCGATTCTAGAGAAACCGCCGGCCTGTTGTCCGGAGCGGCCACGATGTTTCCCACGCCCTCCAGCAAGGTCTGCGTGACCCGGTGTCTCCTCAGCCTCCCCAGCGTTCGTTGCTGCCACGGCTTTTATTTTAGCCGCTTGGATAAGCCCGAGCCCTCCTTCTCAGCTCCGTTCCTCCGGGCCTCGGTTTCCTGGACTGTAACTTGGAGAGATTCCTCACCCCGACTAGCTCAGAGCTTTCCCTGGAAGCCATCCAGGCCGCGAGGAGGCGGACGCTTTGCAAAAAAACCTGCCTCCACCAGGGTTCTGTCCCCAATTCCGCGCAGGCAGCGAGTTTAGCCTGGCCGTGGGAGAAGGGCTCTCAGAGGAGGCGTGACTGGAACAGGGACAGGACCGTCACGGAGAAGACAGCTCAGGACCGGGGCAGGAGTGTGCTGGGTGTGCAGAGCCTCCGGGGGGGTGGCCGCCTGGTCCTGGAGGGACAGAGAGAAGCTCAGGGTGGCTAGTCCTGGAGGGAAGGAGGTGGCGGCACCAGGGCGGGAGAGGCGGTGGGGAAGCCGGGGACAGATCTGGGCTATATGTTGGAGTGGGCGGGGCTCCCGAGGCTGGGACGGGGTGCAGCCAGTGGGGGGACGGAGAGCCCCCGGCCGCGTGGATGGTGGAGCCATCTACCCGAGGAGGGGAAGCCCGGCAGATGCAAGCCGTGGGGTGGGGGTTAGGAGTTCCGTGTCAGCTTCCATGAGCCGGTGCTCCCCACGCCGATTCCCCTCCTCCCCAGGTGAAATCCCAGAGCTACTTTGGCCAGACTCCCCCGCGGCTCAGGTGTGGCCGTGTGACCTGACTTGGCCGGTCAGCGGCACGCATAAAAGCCGGTGCAGCGGAGAGCCCAGGAGGCTCTGGGAGGCAGGTGCTGGTGACCGTGTCTTCAGAGTACGGGGGCAGCGCTGTGGGGCTCCCGACACCGGGTCCCAGCCTGATGAGCGGGGAGCAGTGGGAGGCTGGGGCAGTGCTGTCTCCGCTGGACCGGCCAGCGCGTGGGTGGACGGGCTCCGGCCATGTGTTCCTGGTGGCGGCATCCCCCCCGGAACGTCCCACCTTCCCGAATCCATCCGTGGTGCCAACACCGGCCCCCAAGGGCTGTCCCACTGCTGAGAACAGAGCCCCACATTGCTTCCCGCATAACTGTGTCCAAGAGTCCCTGGCCACCTGGCTGCGGCCCGGGTGCTGCTCGAGGCTCTTGGTTCCTTCGGGGAGACCGGCTGCTCACCTCCACCGGCGGCTCTACCTGTAAGGCTGGGCGGGCCCGTCCCACGGCGGGTCGGGGCTCACAGCCAGGTGTTGCCAGACGCCCCTGGGCTGGGTGCCAGCAAGGTGGGTGGCTGTTTACGGCCGGGGCATAGCAGAGACCGGGGCGGGGACAGTCCGCGTGAAGTCCCTGAGTGAATCTAGCTCGGCTCCATCAGCAAAGCGGAGGGGCTGTCGCCTTCCTCCCAGTAATTAGGGATCAGGGAGCCCTCGGTAAACCTGCGACCAGGCAGAGGAAGCTGGGGGGAGGTTTCTGGGGGTATCTGCAGACCCGCGTTGTCCTTGCCCAGGGAAGACAGGCCTGCCGCAGAGTCCCTCCAGCACCCCCCACCCCCAGGCCGCTGCCCTGCTTCCTGGGCCTGGACCATAGGCCGGCTTCTACCCTGGGGTGTGGGGGGTCCTCCTTAACTCCCGGGGGCCCCGTCTGAAGAGCCGTGACGCTGCGGACAGCTTCTCCTTTGACCCATGGGGCCCCGGGCTCCAAATGGGAGTTTATGAAGCGTGTGCGTGAAGCGTGTGCTCTCAGTAAGGGCTCTCTGAGCACATGGTCCTGCGTTCCCCTCCGCCAGGCAAGCTGTGTTTCAGGGCGTCTGTCAGGCTGCCGGTAGGAGGTGGGGGAAGATCCGAGCCGGCCCCCGCTGTCTGCTTGCTGCCATGCCGCGTTGCTGGGTCGAGGAAGAGCTAGAACATTCTAGAACATTCAGCTAGCCTTTGGCTTCTCAGCTGAAAGCTTCCCCTTCCTGCCAACTTGGGACTGGATGCGGCCGGGGCAGGGGAGGTGTGTGTGTGGGGGGGTGCATGGCCCTGCCTGGAAATGGGGTTGCCTCTCTCCAGCCCACCCTGCTTCCTGGAGTTGAGCTTGGAGGCTGGCTGCAGGACCCCCAAAGGCTGCAGGGCGGACTGCCTTGGAGCTCCCGGGGCCCCAAGGCTTTGTCGCACCTCCTTGTGCAGAATCGCACGGGCTTCGGGGCATGTAACCAGAAGGGCCGACTGGGGCCCGGACTGCCCGGAAGCCCCGTCTGCTCCAGCCCGTTCCCCCCAAATCCCTATGCTAACACCGAATCCCTAACAGGGTGGAGTCATGAGGTGGGACCGTTGGGATGTGATCCGGGCCATGAGGGTGGGGCCCCCACAAACGAGATGAGTGCCCTTAAAAGAATTGGCCAGAGAGCTTGCTCCCTCCTTAGCTGCCACGTGAGGTCACGAGGAGTCGGCCACCTGCAGCCCAGAGCCTGACGGTTCCGGCACCTTGGTCTCAGACCTCCGGCGTCCAGGACTCAAGAAATAATTGTCTGTCATCGATAAGCCCTTGGTGACCCACCTTGCAAGGCTGCACACGAAACTCTCTCTCGCATCCCCTGTCCCGATGGGACCTCGCGGCAAACACGTGGGGCTTCCGCAGGGCAGCGGGGGGCCGAAGCAGCTTGCCTGGGGCACTTACAGCGCCCGTACATCTCTCTCCTCTCCCTGCAGCCTGGACCGTGCCCCACACGTGCCCTGGGTCTCCCTGGCGCCTCTGACCTGCGGCCCCTTCCAGACGGCTGGAGACTTCTCCCCCAGGGACACCTGCGGGTGTGAACAGTCCATTTCAGGTGGGTCTGAGGCGGGGGCGCCGGGCGTCAGCAGGGAGGGTGGGGGATGGGCTTTCTTGAGGTTCAGCAAGCAACGAGGGCCAGGACCTGATAATCGCCCACTTTGCCTCTGGGACCCACAGTCCCCACGGGTCTCAGGGCAGTTCAGCCCACGGCGCTGGGTGCCTGGACGCAGCCACTGGCAGACGCCGAGGCCACTGGTCACGCTTTGCTTCTGCGGCGTGGGGCGGAGAGAGCCGGGAGGCGTGTCGCTTCAGAAACTGCCCATGGCAGGGCCCGGGGGCAGGGCCAGGTGAAGCAAGGGGACTGTGTCCCGCAGCACAGAGCTTCGCCTCCAGGGGCAGGGCTGTGTGGCTGACCTCAGCGCTGCAGACATTCTCAGGAGCGCCTGCCCTGCTGTCCCGGGCTGCCGCCTGGGGCCGCCTGGTCACTCCTACCTGCAGGCAGTCGCTCTGCCTTTGTCCCCTGCCGCTGGCCCCTCTGCTCTCCCCGAAGTCCCCGTTCATGGGCCGGGGCTCGGCCGTGTCCCCTTCTCCGTCCGCAGGTCTCGACGGCTTCCGGAGTCCCTGGCTGCTCCTGGGGAGTTGCTCTGCCTCCTGCCTCGGTCATCCCGGCCTGCGCCGGCTGGGAGCCTTAGCAAAGCTAAGTTACCCGCCTTTTGTTGCGACGCGGGCCCCGGAGGACTGAAATCGAACGCGTGGCTTCTGTGGAGGGAGAGGGAGAGAGGCGGCTAATGAGCGGCTGTGCACATCCCAAGTCCTGGGGGTTAATTCCCAAAGAGCCGGATCAGAAACATGCCTAAAAGCCCAGTTTGATAAATTTCCAGGACGCCAACCCCGAGTGGAGCTAGGAGAGCTTGAAAGGAGGCGAGGTGATTGATGTGTTCCTCTTTGTTTTCACTGAAGCTGTGGCTGGGCCGCGGCTGGGATGTGGCTGGGACGTGGCTAGGGGCATGGCTGGGGCGTGGTTGGACGTGGCTGGGGGCGTGGCTGGGGCGTGGCTGGGACGTGGGTGAGACGTGGCTAGGGAGGTAGCTGGGGATGTGGCTGGAACATCGCTGGGCCGTGGCTGGCACGTGGCTGGGGGCATGGCTGGGCGTGGCTGGAACATCGCTGGGAAGGTCTGGGATGCGGCTGGGGCGTGGCTGGGGCCGTGGTTGGGGCGTGGCTGGGACGCGGCTGGAACGGCCTTTGCAGAGCTGTCTCTCCTCCGTTCTTCATCCTCCCTCCGTCCGCCTTCATCTCCACCTGACCCCCCGGGACGCTGACCCCTGAATTCCAGGATGGGTGCACTCAGCAAGGTCATCCTTCGTGTCAGTGTCCATCCCGAATCCACGTCCCAGGAGCCCGGGGAGCTGACCCCAGTGCGGCCTGGCTGGACCGCCAGGAGGTGTGGGGACAGGCTGCCCACCGTGGAATCAGGGCTGCAGCGCTGGGCAGCGGTCACGGCCGGCACCCTGCGGGCCCCGGGCCCAGGCACGCCCCGGGAGCGGCAGGAGGTGCTGGTGCCGTCGGAGCCCCTGGGGTTCAGTCTCTGAGCTCCCCCAGAGAAACTGGGGCCAGCAGGACAGAAAGCCTCTCAGAATCCTGGAGGCCTTTCCGCTTCCTGAACCCCTCGTCCACGTCCCGCTTTCCGGTGTCTGCATCCCTACAGACCCGTGCTCTCCCTCCAAGATGCCTTGAAACCCAAACAAACAAGACAACTTCTCCCTGGTCCCGAGCCCTGGCGTTCCTGTCCTTGTTAATATTCTTCCCCTTGTGCTAAGTCTGTTTCACGAAACAACACAAATAGGCCCGCCAGCCCCAGCAGCCTCCTGGGAGGGCGCGGGAGGAAGAGCCAGCGGGCAAGCCGGCTCATGGAGCCTCCTGAGAAGCCGGGGCTGCGGGAAAGGGGGTAGGGTGGGGGGGTGGGCAGCAGCCGGTGGTATTGGCCGGACAGGTCACAGCAGGGCTCCGGGCAGGAACTGTGGGCCCCCCGCCCTCTGCTACCAGGGCCCCCCTCCCTTTCTCTCTCTCTCCTCTTGCCCCTGCAGACAAGGCCACTCCCAGGCCTGCCCCTCTCCTTTCTTGTAGCCTCTCAGGTCCAGGGGCCAGGCCGGTACTCCCGGGCCAACGGTGGGTGCCGCCCAGCCCTACTAGGGACGGAGGGGATTAAGTCAGGCAGTCCAGGGGTTCCATTCCCGGCCTCACCATCTGTCCATGGAGGATGAGCAGAAGGGAGGAGAGAGAGGGGGAAGCTTGCAGCCAGGCCAGCCCGCCCCCACCCGGCCTCTCTAGAGGTGCCCCCCAAGATCTAAGCAACCCAGCTCCGCACCTGCGAAAGATGCCGTCCACACACCGCTGGGCCGAGCCACCGGGGGGCCACCCTGTGCCCACCCACATGGAGGGGACCCAGCCCCAGCCTGTCCCTGTGCCCCTCACCCCCAGCCTCCCACCACCTGCGGCTCTCCTCCCCATCACCAACCGCCCCTGCTGCGCCCTCGCCTCCAGATGGTCCCCTGGGTCTGTCGTCCCCAAAGCACAGCTTTTGAAACATACATGCCAGCCCCGTCTGCTGTTGTCACCTCTGCGATGATCTCACCCAAGGCGTGTTTACTTATCTGCTTGTTTATTTATCCGGGAAGACACAACGGTGGCGGGGGCTTCTTGGCCCCTCGAGGCTGCCCACAGAACGTGAGGACAGATGCTCTGTCCCTTCTCCACAGACCCAGCAAAGCCCCGCCTGGCTGTGGACCTGGGCAAGCCCCGCCCCCCCGTCGGTCCTCGGTTTCCCCTGCTGTAAGCTGAGGGGGTGGAGCTAACTGAACTCATCAGACCGCCTCCCCCTGATCCTGATTCTGACAGTTTGGTCAGCAGCTGGCTCTGTGCCCATCCCTTCAGGTGTTCAGGGTGTGAGCCCTGTGCCAGCTGATAGTGCCCCCCCAAATTCATGTCCATCTGGAGTCTAGAGAGTGACCTTATCCATCCCAGATCGGGGCAGGCCCTGCATCCGAAGACTGGTGTCCTTACGAGAAGGTAGGGGATGCAGACACAGAGCGACAGGCCATGTGATGACAGAGGCAGAGAAGGAAGGCAGGCGGCCACAGGCCCAGGAAGAGACAGGAAGACTCCTCCCTGGGAACCTCCGGAGGGGACACCGTGATCTCCAGAATGGGGGAGCCACCCCCCATCACAGGTGCGAAGGGAAACCCAGAAAGACTACCACCGGGAGAGCCACCGTGTCCCCCACCTGTGCACAGAGGGGCCCCACTGCAGATGGCTAGTGAGCAGGAGGCGCCCACCCCCCGCTGGGTGTCGGGACAGGCTCCCTCGAGGAGGCCACTTTGTCACAGCTGCTCAGTCCCACGCCATGAGTGTGTTTCGTCATCCCTTGAAGGGGAAGGTCACTTGTTCTGGCCCTGGCGCCTGTGTAGGGCCTTCGAGGAGACAGGGAGACACTCCTCGGCTAATTCACACCTCCCGGCAAGTGGCTTTGAGCCCTCCTGCCTGGGCTCGCCTCGGGCTGCGTCCAAGCACCTTCCTTCTCTGTCTGTGGGTCCGCTGAGCAGTGACTCCGTGCCAGACAGGGGTGAGGACAGGAGAAATGGGAGGGCCACGGCTCCAGTGGAAATGGCAGCCAGCCAGGGTGAGATGAATAAGGGACAGCAGACCCCCAGGACTCACAGATCATTTATTCACTCCTTCATCAAACACTTGGTGGGGGCCCTTGATGGGTTTGTGCTGAATCCTGGGACACGGCCCCTGCCCTGGGCTAAGGGACATCTATCCAGACCCGTGAAAGGCCGAATGTGGTGGGGGGAGGGGTGTCTGCCTCCACCCTCGTGTCCGGGACAGACCTTGTGGGCTGAGGGGGAGGGATGGGTGGTGGAGGGCAGGAGGTGTGCAGAGACCCAAAGGCACGTGCGCTGAGCCATGCGGTGGTGTGTGTGCAGCAGCAGGAGGGAGGGGACGCCAGGCCGTGAGCCCCACGTGGCAGGTGTCTCTGGAGGTGGAGCTCAGGGGCCCGTTCAGTCCTGAGCAGATGAGGGGCCGCAGACAAGAGAGGCTCCCCTAGGAGTGTGTTTGATTGCCCCGTGGGGACAGAGTGGGGGCAAGACTGAGGTATGGTGACGAGGCAGGCATCATTGGTGTCCTCCAGGCAGAAAAGGGACAAGGGATGAGACAGCGGAGTGACCACTGAGCACCAGAGCTTGGAGATGGCAGCGTGGGGTGGAGCGGCTTGGCGGGTGGCGAGCAGGCGACCGCACATGGGAGGGGTGTGGGGGAGATGGTGCCTCCCCGAGTCCTGCTGGGGTGCCCTCCTGTGCCCCCACAGCCCCGAGCCCGCACCGAGTGCTTGGCATCCCTGTGGCCAAGACAGATCCGGTCACCACCCTTGGGCTGCAAGGCTGCTGGGTGTTGGCATCATGGGGTCTGCCTGTGCCTGTGGAGGGGGCGTTCTGCAGCCAAGGCGGCCAAAGGCTCTAAAGCAACGGGCCTCCCTGGCGGCGGTGACTGCCTCTGTTCCAGCGATTGCTACCTTCCAGAAATGCCCCCAAATGTAGCTCAGTGCCGGTTCTGCATGGCCAGCTGCGGTCTAGCGATCATTAATATTAATACCATTCGTTAATATTGATAATGTCAAATGGGCTGCAGCTCAAGTTATTCTCAGAAGCACCCCGAGGGCCACCCTGCTACTCAGATCAGGAAGCCGGGCTGTTTGCCTACGTCACTCGGGTCTGTGGGCAGAGCTGGGGTCCACACTCTGATCTGTGTGGCCTGGAAACTGCAGCTGTCCCCTAAACTCCGCCCTTCCCCCCAGCAAGTAGAGTTGCCCCGCCCCCTAGACTCTGCCCCACCCCCCTAGATTCCTTCCTACCCACTAGACTCTGCTCCACCCCCCTAGGTTCCTTCCTATCCCCTAGACTCTGCCCCACCCGCTAGACTCCTCCCGGCCCCCTAGACTCCGCCCCACTCCTTAGACTCCGCCCTGGCCCCTAGACTCCACCCCACGCCCTAGACTCCGCCCCACACCCTAGACTTTTTCCAGCTCCCTAGACTCCGCCCTACCCCCCAGACTCCTTCCTGCTCCCTAGACTCTGCCCCACCCCCTAGACTCCGCCCTGGCCCCTAGACTCCGCCCAATCCCCTAGACTCCTTCCTGCTCCCTAGACTTCGCCCCACCCCCTAGACTCCGCCCCACCCCTAGACTCCGCCCAATCCCCTAGACTCCTTCCTGCTCCCTAGACTCCACCCCACCCCCTAGACTCCACCCCACATCCTAGACTCCGCCCCACCCCCAGACTCCTTCCTGCTCCCTAGACTCTGCCCCGCCCCAAGGTGCTGCCACTGCGGCTCCCTGGCACTCTTGGGCTCTGCAGATACTTTTCATTTCAGCTCCGTCAGAGGCGTGAGGGCCCTTCCTGCAACGTGTTGGTGAGGAGGGACAGCGGGGGCGCCTGGCCTGATCGGTCTGGGGTGGGGGATGTCTCCAAAGCTGCAGGAGAACCATCCATCACCCGCGCGGGAGACCTGCAGAGCCCCGGTGTGACGGCCGCCTGCCGGCTACGAGGCCAGAGGGCAAAACAGGGTTCAAATCAAGAAACTGAGCGAAAAGAGCCTTCTCTTTGGAGTGAAGGAGCGAAGGAGAAGATCGTTTTCTAAAAGCTAATAACTCTTTGAGACCAGAAGAGTGCCTCCCCTTAGCTCACATGAGACGTCATGAGACACACTAGCTGAATTACAGGAACTTTCTAGATCACAGACGGGGAAAAAGCCCCATCCCCAGAAAGGAAAGCACGCGCCGCCTGAAACGTTGCTGAGTCCCGGCTGGGGAAGTGTGAGCCCGCACCCGCCCCGGGCCTGCTGGGCGCTCGGGCTGTCCTGAGCAGAGCCGCCACGAAGGCAGAGGTCCGGACCCGGCAGAGGGTGGCCAGCCGTCAGCTGTCCTGGAGTCCATTTCAGCCGAAGCAAGAGGTGGGTAGGCTAGGTCACCGGGCCTGGAGTCAGTCCCAAAGACCAAGCTGGGGAGGGGGCCCGAGGGCGCCATCCAGCTGCTGCTGCCGATCTGGAGAGGCACGGCGGAGCCAGGCTGCTGCCACAGGTCCTTCACCGTGCTACCCTCGTGCCGAGCCACGGAAGTGACCTGAAGGGGGACCCACAGGTGTAGCGGGTGTGGGTCCCTCTTCAGGCTTGGGCTCTGAGAAATGACGTGCCTGGTTTTGCTGAGCCAAAGGGAGCGAACAGGGGCCTCCCAGGAAGCCGTGCCCGCGGGCTCTGGATGGATGAGTTCGGGGCTCTCAGGTTTTCGAGCTGTCCTGGCAGGCAGGGTCCTACTGAGGTCAAGGTCAGCATTTGGGACCCCAGAGAGGACAGTTTGTGGGCATGGAGCGCAGTGCTGGGTACACGGGGCGGAGGGGGCGTCACCTGCCAGAGATGGGCCACAGACGATGTAGAGCTGGCTAGAAATAAGTCACCTGGCAAGATTCACCCGCTGCCCTGGTAAGGAGTAAGCACCCCGTCACTTGAGGTATTCAAGTGAGCACGGTAATCATGAAGGAACTGTGGATGAGTCGTTGGACAGGAGAGCTGCAAGGGACCCTAGGGAACATTTGTCTCACTCCGTGATTTCCCTGAAGAGGAACCGCATTGGGGAAAGTCAATGTGTTGGCTTACTGGCAGGACAGTGGCAAATACGGGCCTGGGGGCCCTTCTAGAGTCTCCCTTGTCCTGATGCAGGAGGCCCGCATCTGCAAATGAAGTGTAAGTCTTAACCTCTGACTCTAGGGCTCGCTGCTGGCCACTGCTCCCCCCCACACACCCCCCCCCCACCCCTGCCCCAGGCTCCCATCATCCTTGCACAGCCCTGGGAGCAGGCCATTTCCTGACAACAGCTGGAGTGTCCCCACCTTCATCATGAGCCCCTAGGTACGGGCCTCAGTTCTCTTGATTTCAGGAGGATATGAGAGTCCAAGCCAGGAACCCAGAGCCAACCGTCCACAGGAGGTTAAAGGTGGGGTCTGGCTGCCCCCAGGGAGGGGTGAGGAAGGGGAGGTGCCCTGAGCAGGGAGGGAGGGTGACCTATCCGCCACATTCTGGTTTGGGTGGGTCTCCGGATCCCCGAGGGAAGCCCTGTCCTACTTGGGAAGAACCCACTGGGGCCCAGAGGCCGCCTCGCCCTCGCCTCTCCCAGCCTGCTGGCCCCTTCCTCCTGGCTGCGGTCTGGGCTGTGCTACCCCGCAGCAGGCGTGGCTCCCTTGGGCCAAGCTTCAAGCGTCCACGCGGAGCGTCCCTAGAGACCGGAGTGTCCCTTTTGGGTGGCTCCGAAACAGAGGCTCCACACCGATTTGTGCTGGGGTGACAGCCTGCTGGGTCCCGCGCTCTCCCGCGGTGGTGGTTTACGGGCGCCTCCCCCATGCCGGGCCGTGTCCTGCACACGCCTCTCCTTGGCGTGGGGGCGACCGCCCCTGGTTCGGCAGGAAGGGCACCGAGATGCAGCCACTGGTCCGCGGTCGCACGTTAGAAAAAGAAGGGCCGGCCTGGAGCCCCGGCCCTGATGCCTGTGCTCCTTCCAAAATAGGCTGCCGGAGCTGTGGCAGAGATGACCTTGAACATCCTGGGGGGGCGGGGGGGTGTGTGGCCTTGAAAGGAAGGGGAGGATCCAGTGAACCTGGAAGGCCCCGGAGCCTTCAAAATGGGTGTCAGAGGCGTGGCTCCTTCACGTGTCTCACAAAGACACCGCCAGTTCTCCAAATAGCCGAGCTCCCCCCGCGAGGATCAGATCTGGAGACAGTCGGAAAGTGGGACGGGGCAGTGGGGAGTGGCTTTCAGCAGAAGGGTGGCTTGGAAGGCTCTCCCCTTCTGGAGCCACATTGCGAGGGGGCGGTGTCGGCCGGGAGGCGGCTCCGGCAGCTGAGACCGGCTTTATATTTAGGTGGGGTGGGTTGCTGCCTCCTCAGTGTGATTTCACAGGCTCCGGCGGCCCCTTCCAAGCCCCAAAATACCTCCTGCACCTGCCTCTCGGTGCCGGCAGGCACTCTCTCCGGTAAGAATGGCTTTCTGTCCCTGGGTTAGAGAGAAAGCCGTCAGGGCTGACGTTGACCTCAAGGCCGCTTTCCATCAGGCCCTCAAGTCCGGACTTTTAGGCGGGGAGGGGCGCTCAAGTCCTGTCCGGGGCGACGGTGCAGATTCCCCTCCTCGGACTCCGTGTCTCCTGCGGGAACAGTAGGGGCTAAAGGCAGTTGCGACTTAGCGGACGCTGAGCTCTGCCCCGAGCCAGGCTCTCTGCCAGATGCTGGGGATGCTCCGGGCAGACTCCGCACGTCCCCGCCTGGAAGGGTGCTGCTGTCCGGAGGGAGAGACAGCTGAAAGTGACAGCCTCACCCTTAAATCACTTCTCATCGTGACATGCGAAGAAAGAAAAGTACAATGTGCCACAAGGCACGTGACAGAGCATCTCAGTTTTCTGTGGTGGCTCCAGAAGGGCGTTTTAGCTGAGGCTCTGTGGGTGAATAGGAGTTCTCTAGGCAATGAATTGGGAGGAAGGTTCCAGGCACACGGGACAGTTCAAGGCAGGAAGAAGCTGGCATGATAAAGAACCCCACAGAAGCCAAGGGGCCCGTCGAGGGAAGGCAAAGTCGGAGCCATGAAGCTGAGAGGGGAGCAGGGAGCGCCTGGACCCTCCGTCGGTCCGTGCACAGCAGCATCACAGCCAAGGCCCCGGCACCTGACGGGGACCTGCTGCCCGGCCCGCTCCAGCGTCCCGTTTCCATCTGATCCCCAGGTAATCACGTACACGTTCGCGTCTGAGATGCGCCGCTCCAGGCGGGACAGAGGACAGGGCCTCTGTGCAGAGACAACGGATCAGCCTGAGAAGGCGACGCGTGCCCGGCTTCCTTCACCCCGCAGGGTCCCCCCAGGCCAGGGGGCGCAGCGCCCAGCTCTGATGGGTGCTTCACGGAGGGTCTGTTTTGTTTTCCTTTTACTACAACGGGAGCATCCTCCAGACAGACGGCGCACATTTGGCTCTTCTGTATCCTTCAGAGAACCTGATTTAATTCCGGGCCCGACAGACACGTGTTTAGGACGCACCGTGGTGCAGAAAGCAACAGAGATCCGGCCGCCTGCGGGGCTGCGTGCTCAGATTTCTATGCTTTACTCTTCTGTAAACTTTTTCTCCCCCCTCCTCTGACAATAAAAAGCTTCAGATCGTTAGGACAAAAATGTTCCAAGCAGAGTGAAAATTCATTAATTCAGATCCCATTATTTGGGAACGTGGAATATGAAAGCTCTGAGCACCTGGCTTGATAAACCAGTTTACGATGTAAAACACTGGCAATTTTTAGCTTTCTCGAACGCCCGGACCAGCTGCTTACCCCACCTGCTAACCTTTCCGTGTAAGGTTCTGCGATTACGCCCGCAGAAATGTTCTTCGTTGCCGGGTTGGAGCCCTCTTCCGAGGCGCTCACGCGGTCGGTGAAGGTGTGACCAGCTGGGGGTGTGGGGCTCAGAGCCGACTGGCACCTGGGTCCTTCCTGCGGTGGCCTCTGCACGTCCGGACCCTTGTTAGTGACGGCAAGGTGGCCTTTGCTCTGCCCTGCCACGGTCGGTTACGGCTGCCGCCGTAGGTGGGGGTTGGCCTCAACCCCGAGTACGGCCAGGTGCAGAGGGCGAGGGTCAGTGGGCGGAAAAATCCCTAAGGGGACCTTGCTCAGGTGTCGTCGGGGTGGGTGTTCTGCGAACCTGGCCCACAGGGCTCTTCCCGAGGGCAACCCAGGACTCGGCTGTGCAGGGCGGGGGGATGAGGAACCCAGTGGATCTCAGGGGGGAGGATTCTCACCTCCCTACTTAGCAGAATGCCTCCTGAAACGGGGCTTTGGAAGACAAAGATAGGCCTCGGGGTGAGCCCCGCTGAACAGAGGGCTCAGCAGCCCGTCGGACATCGGGTCAGGGAGGGAGCCCTCGTCAGCCCGTCACGGTGAGCGGACCGGGGAGGTGAGCCAGGTCGCGAGTCACCAGTCATGAGGCCCGATGCTCACAGACACAGGGCGCGGGAGACTCGAGATCTGGGCAGAGCCCACACCTGCCGGTCGCACAGGGACATGGGTCACTTCTCTCTGACCTCAAGTTCTGCGTCTGTAAAGCGGGCACGAGAATTTCAGCCCCGCGGACGTGCAAATGCGTGGGAAGCGGGCAAAGGTGTCCTTTACTTGCTGTCAGTGCTGTTGTTACGTAAGTGGTAAACACGATTTGATTTTGGATCATACAAGTAAAGATGTGTGTAGCTGGACGTTTCTTTCTCTGCCAGTCGCTCCAACTAAACCATTAACTGCGTACTCGGTGGTGTTTCTCCTTCCAGTCCTGTTTCTATGCATTTATAAACGAGGTCTCTCTGACAGTATGAAGAGGCAAGTTTGTTCTTGATGGCTGAGTAGCATGTCATTGGCTTAGAGCAGCTTTTGTCTTTTTTCTTTTTTTTAATTTTTAATGTTTATTTTTGAGAGAGAGAGAGAGACAGAGCATGAGCAGGGGAGGGGCAGGGAGAGAGGGAGACACAGAATCGGAAGCAGGATCCAGGTTCCGAGCTGTTAGCACAGAGCCCGACGCGGGACTCGAACTCACGAACCACCAGATCATGACCTGAACTAAAGTCAGATGTGTAGCCAACAGAGCCAGCCAGGTGCCCCGGCTTTTGCCTTTTTGTGGATCCATTCCCGTAGTGATGGACATTGGGTTGTTTGCCTTTCTACTTTTGCAAATAATGCTGCAATTTACATCCTTGAACGACCTGTGCGGTAGACAGACTACCGCCCCCCCCCCCAAAGATGTCCACCTCCTAATCTCCAAAGCCTGAGAATTGTCACCTTACGTGGCAAAAGGCATTTTGCAGATGTGATGAGATTAAGGATCTTGAGACAAAGAGGTTACCCTGGATTATCTGCTGGGCCCAATGTAGTCACGAGGGTCCCCACAAGAGTCCTGTCGACACCTTGATTGTAGGCTGCTGAGCTTCATACTGTAAGAGAATAAATTCGTTCTTTTTTAAGCCATTAGTTTTGTAGAAATTTGTTACAGAAGCAACTGGAAACCAATACATCCGTCTTTGGGGACGTGTGTGAATTTCTGTAGGCTAGATTCCTAGAAATGAATTTGTACGATCAAAGGATATGCACACTTACGAGTTTTCTTAACGTTGCCAAATGGCCCGATAAACAGAGTTCACAGATGTGCACACAATTACACATCTGGTCTGACTGTTTGCTTCGTCATGCGGGAACCAGATTTGGATGTTTTCACTATTTTAACATTTTCGTCAGTTTAGAGACCAAATGTTATCTCACTAAAGTTTAATTTTAATTTCTTTGAATGATGCTAATCACATTTTCCCCCCCTCTGGAACTCGCCTGTTTACAATTTTTCTTTCGCTTTGTTTGTCATGATATCCTTATTAACTTGTAAGGACTCTTTAGATTTTCTAAAGAGTAATCCTTTATTTATTTTAGAGGTGGCAAATGTTCTCGCAGTCAGTTACTTGTCTTTGAATTTTTTTTTTTTTTTTTTTTTTTGTCTTTTGAACTTTTTAAAAACAGCATCTTTGGTCAAGTAGAAGATACAAAAAGGTTTTACAAGTAAAATATGTACCTCATTTTCTTATGGCTTCCAGGTTTTTTGTTTCCTTTACAACCGTTTTTTCTTTCCCAAAGAATATAAAAATGTACTCCTCTGTATTTTCTAAAACTTTTATAGTCCGTGAAAGTGTTTAAATTGTTAATTAGCCTTAATTTTTGTGAAGGGCATGAGCTCGGGATCCAATTTTTGTCTTCAGATGGGTAGCTAATTGTGTCAATGTCGTTTGTTGAAAAGAATATTCTTCCCCTTGTCTTTGCTGCATTCTTTCCCAAAACCAGTGCCATGTATATTTGGGTCTGTGTCTGGAATTTCTATTCTGTCCCGCTAATCTATACATCTATCTGTACATTAAAACCTCTTTGTCTCAACTACTTATAACCCAATAATAAGTCTTGAGCCAAGTCATGTAAGTCCTCTATCTTTGATCTTCTTTCTCTCTCTCTCTCTCTTTTTTTTTTTTTACCTGAAATCTCTCAATTTTTTTTATCTGAAATATTCCAGTTGTTTGACTTGTCAGTTTCTGGGATTTCGATTGGGATTGTGGTGACTCTATAGGTCGGTTTGGGGAAAATGGATACCTTAACAATATTGACTCTGCCGGTTCATCACCACGGTCTCCCTCCATTGGCTTAGGATCTCTGCAGTGTCTTTCAGCAGAATTTTGTCATTTTCAGCGTACAGATCTAGAACCCGTTCTGTTAAATTTGTTCCCAAGTACCCCATTCATGCGATTTTACTTGGCGTTTAAAAAGAAATGTCAATTTCTGATTGTTTGTTGCTGGCGTATAGACATAGAGGTAACAGCATCCCCTCGTGTCCTGGGGAATTTATACACCGACTTGTTAAATCTGGTAGCTTTGTGCGTATTTCTTGGGATCTCCTCCCTAGACAACCTTGTTGTCGGCGAGTAGGGACCGTTTGCTGTCTCCTTGCTAATCCGGGTGCATTTCTGGCTGCAGAAATTCTTTCTAATCTGCCTGCCTGGTTGCACTGACCGTGATTTCCAGGACAAGGCAGAAGGGACGAGGGGCCACCATGCCTCCTTCCCCATCTCTGGTCACACGCACGCGGTCCATCAGCACCGAGGCTGGTGACAGCTCTACGTTCCGCGTACACACCCGTCACCCTTCTGTTCCTAGTAGCCCAAGATTTCACATCACGAATGGCTGTTGGCTTTTGCCCGACGATTCTTCTGCATCTGTTGAGACGCTCGTGAGTCGTTATCAGTATCCGTAACTCGGCGTATTAATGGAGCAAGTTGACTGACTCACCAGTGGAGTACCAACCCTGCATTCCTGGAGTAAAACCTACGTGGCTACGGTGTCTTGTCCTTGCTAGGTGTTGTGGCTTCCCGCTTGCTGATACTTCGTTGAGGATCTTTGTGGCTCTGCCGTCGGGGCGACTGGCCTGCCGTTTCTTTTCCCGCGACGTCTTTGTCTGGTTTTGTCTGGAATCAGACTCATGCCGGCTTCACAGAAGGAGTTGGGAAGTTCTCCCTCCTCGTGAACATTCTGGATGAGTTAGTGTGGGAGCTGGTGGTGATTCTGTTGGACATCCTTGGTAGAATTCAGCAGTGAAGGCGTCTGGTGCCCTTTGGCCCCACCGCGAGGCCAGACCCATCCCTCACGCCCTGTGTGCCAGGAGGTCGGGGCTGCAGTGTGGGGTCCCTCCCGGGCCCGGCCGGGGGCACGTGCTCCCGCTCTCGCTCTCCTTCTCTCTGGGGCCCCCGTTTCCTGCTGCTCATCAGACGTTGTCTGAAAACCTTCCCTTCCTCTGTCTGTCCTGCTTGTTCCAGCAGCTTGAGGCAAGAGCTGAGTCCAGTCCCCCGTTACCCATTGTGGCCGGAGCGGAAGGAGGCTGGGATTTCTTGTTTATTTACTTACTGCTGGAAGTTTCTCTCTAAAGGGATCCGGGAAGGAACGGAGGTACATTCATCTGCTTTGGCCCATCATCTCGCTGAAAACTTCTGAATTTTCATCTGAAACTTAGAGCAGGTCCAAGATGATCTGTACAAGGGCTCACTCTGGATGCCGTGTCCCCCAGAGTGCCTTGGGGTGTGGGAGACGAGAGGGTGTCTCCATCTCGCGCTAGGAGGTGCCCTGGACCTTGCCACCGATGGAGGCGGGCCCGGGGCTGTGGGTCTGCCACCTGGCCTGCCCCCACACCTGCAGACACGCCTGTGCGTGAATTAGCGAAGTCGAAGTGGGCGGCCTGCCGGTGGGTTCCAGCAACATCTCTCCCACGCACTACGCCGCTCGGCCGTCCTCAGGCCCATCAGAGCCCTGCAGGCGGGACACAGCTCAGGAACACAGGGACACGAATGGCTTGCGAGGAGGACCACCCTGGAGGCTCCCTGCAGGTTCTCCAGGGAAGGGACTTGGGGACAGGAACAAAAACCAGGTGCCCTCCCGCAGGCAACAAGGGGACCCTTGTAAGCAACTCTCACTTTTCGCTCCTGGTTTAACTGAGGGGACCTGGGGATAAGGGCCAGACCGAAAGCGGGGTGACTTAAAAACCCGGCACTCACGTCTCCGGGCTCAGCCGCAGTCAGAGGCATGGGAGGTCAGAGGGACCCAGACCTGAGTCTGTGCCCCCCTCCTCGGGACCGAGGGCCCCACCTGCCCTGTCTGATCCTGTTTGTCCGCCTCCGGCGGTCGGACGAGAATTTCGCCTTGCAGGGGTTTGAGGCACTGGGGGCTTTGCTCTCACGTCCAGAGGGAGGCCGGCCTCGGCCTCGTCGGGCAGGTGGGCACCAGCGGCAGGCAGGAGGGGCGCTCGTCCACGGCCACTGAGCAGGCTGGTGGCAGGGTCCACGCCACTGGGCCGTTCGCCGTGGCCTTACAGCATGCCATCAAACGGCCGAGTGGCTGAAAAGAGCGGGTCGTGCAGCGGGCCTGGGTTACGCTTTTCAGCCACGTGACCTGGTGGCCCCACGAGAACCCACCTGCCGAGTGAGGACCCGGTCACCTTTCCTGGAGGCGACAGCGCGTCCTGAGGCTGGCGATGTCAGATCTAGGCGGGAGCCGTGATCTGACCCCTAGGGGTCAGATCTAGGGGGGGCCCCTCCCCCCACCATATCCTCCCACCGGTGGATCGGCCTGGACCCCATCCCCCGAGGTCCTGTCCCCTGGAGCCGGGCGGGGGGCTGCTGGCCCTCCCTCCCCGCCGGGGTTGGAGGCTTCTCTCCCTGCACCCAGGGAGCACAGCCTCTGCTCTGAGCAGATCTGCTGAATGGCTGAAAATGCAAATTACAGACGCTCCACTGGGTTCCTGGGAGGTGAGAAATCCGGCAGGAAGGGCTTATGAAGCCACTTGGAGGTGCCCCGGGCTTCCTGTTGGCCGCGGAGGAGCCTCGTACTGTTACCCTGATGTGATTTCGTGAGAAGGAATTTGAGTCAGGAAGAGCGAGCACCCCTTCTGCTCCCCATCAAAGGAGGGTCGATCTTGCCTCTGGACATCTGTTGAGGGGGTGTGCGTGTGTGTGTGCGTGTGTGTGTGCACATCCATGTGCACGTATGCACGCACACGTGCGTGTTCTAATCTAGTTCTAAAACACGACCCCAGCCATCTCACAGGGAGCATCAATGAATATTTACTACCTCGGTTTTTTTTTTTTTCCCAAAAAAAAAAAAAAAAGTAATTTCGCTGTCGGGTTATTAAATCTATTTTTATTGCTACAAAAATGCCTCCCATCCATTAAGATGAGGGGCGTCTGGTGCTCACGATGATTGTGTTTCGGCCGCTGGGGCGCCTCCCTGTTCCGCAGGAGGGGGGCTGGTTGCAGGGCCCCCAGCCGCATTTCTGGGGCTCTGACGTCTTTTCTTTGCTTGGAGACCGTAACAGAGGCGGCTTCTCAGGCAGCCGCAGGTGGATGGGGGTCTCGGGCCCGCCCACCCCCTCAAATCTGAACGCCCCCACAGGTCAGGCCCGCCGGCGATGAAGAACTTAGTGGTTTTCTGTTCAGTTTCAGCCAGCTTTGGCCGGGGGGACCTCAGGCCAGGTGCCAGGACCCAGCGGCCCTCCAGGGCTCAACCCTGGGACGGGAGGCCAGCCCTGACCTGCCCCCACCTCCCCAGTCCAGGAGCCCTTGGGTTCGGGACTGTTCGGATGGACCCCCTGCAGTCACCTACACGACGCCTGACGCAGACCGCGGTGGCATCCTCGGCTTGTCCCGCAGGGGGGGTGGCTCCCATACGCCCTGGACCTCAGCCCCGGAGCAGCCTGTGCCCCGGTGGAAAGGGCGGGGTGGCCCCCTTGCCCCCTGTGCCCTTGACCCGGAGGTCCCCATCTTCCTCTGTCAGCTGTTAGCAGCCCGTGGTCAGCCGGTCACCCAGGGATCAGGAGCTCCGCCTCGGCGCCTGGTCCTGGGTTCAGGACCAGAGCTCCCACCTGCCGACCGGAAGCGGAGAGCCCAGCCCAGGACGCTGGGAGCACCGGCTCCCTGTCTTCCGGCTCCAAAGTCCGCCTCAAACGAGCTGGACCCGGGTCCCAGGAACTACGAGCCACCTCGGAGTCCAGACCCCGGGCTGGGAGGGCGTGTTCAGAACGGGCACGTTCCTCCTCCGAGGTCCTTCCCTGCCTCATGGGGGTGGGAACACTCGAAAGACGCCAAGTCGGTTTCAGACCATCCTTGTCAGTTAACTGTGCTTACTGATCCCTGACTCAGCACTGTCTGCGTGAATGAATTGATGCTCAGAACAACCCCACCCCGGAGGACCTATTATTATTTCCACATGTACACAGAGGCTCAGAGAACTTAGGGATGTGGCCCACAGGTGCACAGTGAGGGAGGGGCAGAGCTGGGATCTGAACCCAGGCCTTCTGCCTCCACCCTGGACCCTGTGCCTCGGACATGCACCACACCAGGAGTGACAAGAACCTTCCATGGGGATCTATTTAACCTCCACGCAGCCTTTGGATGCAGTGGCGCGATCTCCATCTGGAGACAAGGATACACGGGGGGGCCATACGTGGCCGAGGCCACACGGATGCGCAGCCTCTGGCGCCCACCGTATGCCCTTCGGGGGCTTTGGCCGTGCTCAGCATAGAGGCCAGACCCTCACCTGGCCTCCAGCTCGTGCAGTCTGAGCCCCTTGGCTGTCACTGCTCACCACGGGCCCCCGGGTGGCTCCCCGGGGGGTCCAGGCCCTCCCGCTCAGGCCCTTCCCAGTCTCTGTTCCCCGGGCCTGCATCACCTGCCCCTTCACTCTCTCAGATTTCAGCCCCGAGGTGCCTCGCTCAGCCGAGCCTCTTGAGACCTGCCTCACGGGGGCGGCCACCAGCCGCGCCCAGAACGCAGCATCTTTCCTCCAGGGCTCCGGCCACTACTTAGTGCCCGAATGTGAGGTCGGGCTCCCCGTCCTGACGCCGAGCACCCGAGGGCAGGCTCCGGTGCCCTGGTCAGGCCCGACCTCATTACTCTTCTGTGAACGAACGAACAGCAGCCCAGTGTTGGCTCTGGTTGGCACCTGTTCGGACAACCCACGAGGAAGCCTCGATTCCCACCTCGTAGGTACAAATCCAGGCCCAGAGAGGGTCTGACACTTGCCCGTGGCCGCACAGCTCTGAGGCCAAGCCAGGCAGAGCCGGGGTCTAGCAGTCTAGCAGGCGTCAGATCTTCTGGGTACCGACTTCCGGGTGCCCCACGTGCCGGGTGAGCAGGACGGGACGGATGGAGGTGTAAGTCACCTGCCCGCTTACGGCCCCCTGGGCAGGTTCTGATCCAGTGGCTGAAAATGGCACTTTCAGGAGGGACACTGTGGGATGCCTTCCCAACTGATGCATCAGTAGGGCACGGAAGGGGCCTGGGGGGGACATGGGTGCAGCTGAGCCCTCCCCATCCTCCTGGGCCCAGGCCTGACCATCCGATCCGCCCCACATCAGGCTCTGTGCTGACAGCTGGGAGCCTGGAGCCTGCTTCGGATTCTGTGTCTCCCTTTCTCTCTGCCCCTCCCCTGCTCATGCTCTGTCTCTCTCTCAAAAATAAATAAACAATAAATAAATAAATAAATAAATAACAGTCAGAAAAGATAGCCCGCATGAAAACCTCCTTTGGTAGGTCCTTTTTGGTAAGGACACGGTGTTTTCAGACCTCAGCTGGGGCTGGCTTTGCAGCATGGCTGCGGGATAATTCATGTCTGGCGAGGGCGGTGGGGAGGGGGTAGGACGACTCAGGCTCCGTGGGGAATTTCAATGGAGGCTTCTTAGGTTTGCCTGTGATGCTTCCGAGTTTGTGGTGTAGACACTGGCAGGTATACAGGGCTCCGGGTACTGCATGTCCCAGCTTGGCCGGGCTGTAGGAGGAAGGTGGGGGGGGGGGGTGCAGTTTCTACTGGGAGCTGACAGTTTCTGCCGGGAGCAGGCTTCGAGGGCTGGGGGGTCAGGAGAACAGCAGGCGGCAAAGTCGAGTGTTTTCACACAAACCCAAGAGTCTTCCAGGAGGAGGCTACCCTGAAGGGCACACTTTGCCCCTTGAAATCCAGTGGGTCCTGGGAGCTGTTTTGCTGTTTTTTTGACATTACTGGAAAGTCGACCCATGGGTTCCAGCATTTTCTTACTTGTCATTTATGTATAGATTTAAACGTGTCCGATTTTTGCAGTGTGTTTTTAATCTTGGTTGGGAAATGTCGCCGGAAAACCAGGCTCAGTGTTTAGAACATCCAAATGCGTACTCCTCACTCCCACCCACCTACGGGCACTCTCCCTCCTGCTAAGGCTTCCAGATTTAGCAGGAAAAAAAAAATAAAATAAATAAAATAAAATGGGACACCCTGTGAAATCTGAATTTCAGAGAAACGACAACTCATAATATTTAGCACAAGTATATCCCGTGAAATATTTGGGATGTACTTATGCCAACATAATTATTGTTTCCCTGAGATGCAGATTCATCAGGGTGCTATGGTCCTGCTCCCCACCCACACCCGCCCACATACAAGCTGTGATCCTGTTATTAACAGCCGCCTTCTGGTTACCCACCAACCGGGGCAGCCGTGCCCCGCCCCCACCCCAGAGCCTGTAACTGGGGCTTCTGGAGGCCAGTTGAGGCAGAGGCCTGCGTGTAGATCCTGTCTCTGGGGCCCGGGGACAAGTTCCAGCAGCTTCCAAAAGGGGTCTGCAGAGCAACCACAGAGTGTGGGTCTTGACTGAAGTGTGGCCCAGGTACCCGCCCCCTTGGCCACCTCCCAGGGGATGACAGCGGGCCAACACGTTCAGCACCCCCGAACTCCTGAGACCCAGCGGCATCCCGGGGGGGGGGGGGTGTGCGTGGAGGGCACGCTCCCCCCTTGGGGCTGATGCCCACCAGCAGGCTGGGGACCGAGTCCCCAGAGCTCCGTGGGACCAAGACTACTATCCTAGGTGAGGAAACTGAAGCCAGAGCGAGCAAGTGCACGTCAGTTCCCCCTCTCTACCGCCCCCCACCCCTGCCCCACGCCACAGGGCACCGTGTGCTCCCCGCTCAGACGGATCTGGGCTTCAGTCCAGGCTCTGACACCGTGTAGTGAGTTTCCCGGGGCCCTTGTAACAAATCACCACAAACTTGGTAGCTTAACACGATGTTAAGGGATTCTCTCGTGGTCACGGAGGTCAGAAACCCAAAATGGGCCTCGCCTGGCGACCTCAAGGTGTGGGCCGGGCTGGTTCCCTCTGGAGGCACCGGGGGACACTCTGTGTCCTCGCCTTTCCAGCTGCCGGAGGCCGCCTGCCTTCCTCGGCTCCGGGAGCCAGCGGTGCTCACACGGCCTGTCGCTCCGATGTTGCCCTCCTGCCTCCCTCCTCCACATTTAAGGGCCCTTGTGATTCCGTGGGCCCCCCTGGGTAATCCCGGATCATCACCCTTCTTCAAGGTCAGCTGACTGGCCACCGTCATCCCATCTGCAGTGTTAAGTGCCCTCTGCCTCCGGGTCTGGGGATTGGGACGTCGTTGGTGGCCATTTTTCTGTCTACCACCTGCCACCGCAGGTCAGTGCGTAGCCTCTTGGAGCCTCAGTTTCCACCGCCGTAAAACAGGGGAGTGATGGCGCCTGGCGGGCTTCTGGGGCCACAGGAAGCCGTGCGTGCCCGCTGGCCAGCACCGCTCTGGGCACACGAAGGGAGCTGAGCCGGTGGCAGGTACTGTTCCAAGGTCGGTGTCTGACTTCCAGACAAAGGACAGCAGGTGCCACAGGGGCAGAGACCGTGAATCTTGACCTCGCGGCGCTGGACACACAATCTGATGCTTCGAACGGAGTGTGTGCACGAGTGAATGAATGGCTGCTTCGTTGTCCGTGCAGCAGAGGCAGGGGAGACGAGCATTTGTAGATGGCCAGTGAATGTTTGGGTGGGGAAAGGGGAATCTGAGGATCCCGGGTCCCCCAGACCGGGATGGGGGGGCTTCTCCGTCTGACGAAGGCCACCCCTCAAGGCCTGAATACCCTCTCTCCCCAGCTCTGCCGCACGTGGTCCCTCAGACCCCATTTCTCCCCCGCAGAAGGTCCTCCGCTGTGCAAGGCTGCTCCCCTCTCCCAGCCCCTGCCGGGATCTGAGTGTACCCCAAGAAGGCAGCCTGCCACAATCAACGCCCCCGATGCCGTTGGTCAGGGACAGAGTGGCCTGGGCACGCTCACCCACCGCCAGCCACGGCCCGCGTGGCTCTGAGGTCCTTGCCCCCTGGGGCTTCCAGAGCGCTCACACTTGGGCCCCACGAGCCCCACGGGGTGCTGGTCAGGCAGCCTCCGGCCTGCGTGGACCCAGGCCTGTCCTGCAGGTGTGAAGTCCCACTGAGGGCCCGGGGGCCCGGGGGGGAGTGGGATCCTGGCTCCCGCCCCCGAGGTGGAGCTGATTCCCCGCAGCGGCTGCAACCGGGCCTCCAGAGCCTGGTAAGCCCCTCGGGGTGAACTTAGGGACGCCTCCCCTCCATCTGAGGGGCGCGGGGCAGGGGGCGCGGGGTGGGGGGCGCGGGGCGGGCAGACGCTTCCTCCCTGTGGACTGGAGGCCACCGCTGCCGTCCGAGCCTAGTCGGCCTCTGTCCCCCATGAGCACCGTGGCCCCCGGGCCTCGCAGAAAAAGGTCGGAACTCGTCTCTCTTGCGAGAGCGCGTCCTCCCCGCCGTCCTCCCCTGGCACCGGGCCTGGGCCTGCAGCCCCATCTATGCCGGGCGGTTCTCGCCGCCCTTCCTTGCTCGGGTGCGCGTCTTCCTGCTTCTGCATGTAGACCCTGGAGGCCTCCCCACGCCGGGTCCGTGTCCACACGCCTCTTCCCTAAACCTCCTCGTCCCAGGCCTTGCTCCTCCCGGGTCCCCGAGCGGCCGCACGGGAGCCGAGCAGGTATCCGCGTGGACCCTCACCGGGGGCCTTCCTACCTTCCAGGTGACAGGTGAGGCGTCACCCACCTTCTGCCCAAAGGGTTCCCCGTCTTCACCGAGGGGGCGGGAGGAGTAAGGGGCCCGCAGACATGTCTCCACCCTGGTCCCCAGGCCGGTGAGGGCAGCTGCTTGAGGGACAGACCTTGAGGCAGGCAGAGCAGCCCGGGACACAAGGACCTCAGAGCAGAGGAGGCAGGAGAGAGAGATGGGGGGCCAGGAAGACGCAGGAGGGGCTCGAAGGCCAGGGCCCTGAAGAGAGAGCAAGGGCCACCATGGAGGGTGGAGGACTGGCCTCTAGAGGCCGAGCGGCCCTCAGCGGACACAGAAGGAGGCAGGGGTCTGTCCTTTAAGGGATCGAGTTCTGTCGACATCCAGAGTGACCAAGGAGGAGGATGGTGTCCCCTAGAGCCTGGGCCAAGGGGCCCGGCTGGGCTGACGTGTGCTTTTGGCCCTCGTGAGACAAAGCAGGGGACCCTGTCACAACCACGGGACCCTGGAACTGAGACAGTAGACTTTTGCTGTCTCCAGCTACCAAACTTGTGCCCATCGGTTAAGGCAGCAATGGGTACTCGAGACGACAGTCCTTTGTGGTGACGCTCACGTGTCCTGGTGATACGTGCAAGTGTTTTGTGGGCTCTTGGAGCAAATGGGCCTTAGAAGCCACAATAGTTTCTAGAACAAGCGTTGGAGCCCAAGAGGGGCTGGACACAAATCCTAACTGCTGTGTGGCTTTCGTGCATTTCCAAAATGCCCCGTGCCTCCGTTTCCCCATTTTTAGACGGGAGCAATGACCGTGTCCGAGGATTCAATACGGTGAGGCCATGATGCGCTCCCCACGGCGCCGGGCTCTAGGAATGGTCAGTGGACGGCGGGGTCGTGATTATTGTAGCATCCCTGAATGGTGGCTTTCTGGTCTACTGGATCACCTCCGGGGCCAGGAAGCTCACTCTCTTATGAGATGACCAAGATAAAAACCTTTGGTTCCCGTGTGGCATTGGAGGGTCCGGTGGCCAGCGTCAGGAGAATGAGGTCCAAAACCCAGCTTTGGCACAGACTCCCGGACGTGTGGGGCGGGCTGTGGCCCTTCCTTCTCTCTGAGCCTCAGTTTCCCCAACTGTGAAACAAGAAAACTGGCTACGACTCCCCTTTTCTGGTTTTGAGATTTCATGATTCTGTGAATTCAGGTCAGAGCTGTGCTGTTGATCTCATATGTAATTATTTTTTCTCAGGATTACACATTCTTGAATAAAAATGAAATAAAACCTTCAGAATACCTGATGAAATACTTTTTGACCTGACATTAATATGCCACATCGAAGGCAGGAAAATGAATCTGTAAGATTAAAGACGCGGGGGGCCCGGGAGCGTAACCGCCGGTCCGCAGCGAGACGGCAGGGGAGGGCGGGTGGTTGTTTCCGTGTATATTTATTTGCTCTGACATTAGTGTGTTAAGCTGGTGCATATGTAATTTCCCATAAACACGAACACCGGTGGAATATTCCTCTGCTTCCGTATGCAGCCCTCATCATCAGAACGTTCTCAGGGACGTCGGAGGCACCGTGCGCCCCCAAATCCAACCCCACGGCTTGCACGACAGCACTTGCTGACGACTCGCCCTTCTCGGAAGACTCGATTTGGGAGGTGGAGGTGGGCCGTGGGCGTCCGGGAGGGAGACTGAGAAGGTGGGAGGAAGGAAACCAGGCGGAGGCGGGGGCACAGCTGAGCCACGAGGCATGGTCTGCTTCCCCAGCCGGCTCCAACGGCCACCGAGCGGGCCCCGTGCTGCAGGGATCAGGGCGGTGGCCCCAGCTCAGGTCACGTCAGAGGGGTGCGATGGGCTCTGGGGGGAAGGACGGGTGGCCGGCCTGGGGTCTCTGCCTCCAGGGAATCAGGCCACGTGTCCTCCCACCGCTCAGGACACTCTTCTGACCTTGGTGACCGCACGTGGAAACAGGTCAAGGGCCTGGTGGCGGTCCCTGTCCTGCCCCGGGCCGGTCCAATTCCCACGGTCCCGGTGCTCAGAGAAATCCGCCCCCATCTGGCTGGAGCCCCGGGTCCTCAGGCTCCAGATGACCTGATCCCGCCGGAGATGGACCCTTCTTGAGGCGTGGGGGAACCGGAGGGTTTAGCTAGGCTCGCTGGGGGTTCCAGGACCGGGAAGGTCAGGCGAGGGCCGTTCTCCTGCCCAGCTGTCTTTAAAACCCGGAAACTCAGCCCTGACTGAGCACGTGCCGCGCAAGGTCAGTGTTCGCCCGAGGCCTTCAGGAGGTAAGCACCACCCCCGTCCTGTAGCTCGCGTCCCTCCCTGTGGCTTGGACAGCAGAGCAGAGCAGAGAATGTGCCGGGGGTAAGGGTGAGGGGAGCCCTGCCTGGAGGGCGGCCTCCTTGCAGGGCAGTGGCGGTGGGTCCACAGGGTCGGTCATGGGACGTGCCTCTGGGGGGAGCTGAAGTGGACCGAGTCAGTGGAGGGGGCAGGTCAGGCATGGCGGGGTGCGGGCCGGTCAGAGCCCAGCACCCCCCCCCCCCCCCCCCCCGAGAAGGACCGGCCCCGGAGTCCCCCGGGGAGGCTCTTCCTTGGGCTGCATTCGGAGCCCGCCCCACGATGGCGGGCAGGACATCACCAGGGCACACGCCTCAAGGGGGCGCCCATCCGGGGTCAGCATGGGGTCTCAAGCTCCTCCTATGCTCTGTGCCCAGATTCCTCTCCTGCCCCACCAGAGTCTGAGTCAGATGTGGCCGCAGGCGGGTGGCGGGGGGGCCACCTGCCAAGCAGGGTCACCAAAGCCGGCGGCTGGGGGTGGCAAGTGGCTGGCACCGCCCTGGGGAGGACCTGGGTCATGGCCCTCGGCAAGTGCTCTCCAGAGGCAGGGCCCCCGGAGCCGGGCGGTCTGCGGGAAGGGCTCCCGTGGGTCCACAGGTGCCCGTGGGCACAGCCCCTCACGGCCGGCACCGATGTTAGTAACCAGGTGCTGCCGTGGACCGTGGGTGCGTGGTGCTCTCCCCAGCGTGGCTCCCGTTTTCTAAGGGCCTTTACAGATGTCAAGACCGGTCGGCCTACTTCTCCCGTGGAAGGTGTTTGGCTCAAGACCGCATGTGAGAGCCTCGAGTCTTGGCCTCTCAGCCAAACGCCGCCTGGCCGACCCCTGCAGGCACTGCTCAGAGCCCAGAACACACACACACACACGGAACGACGCAGTTCTAGAAAGTTCTCAAACACGGGAAACAAAATCTCTGCACTGCCTACTGATCCGGTCATCTGTAGCAACCTTCTCAGAAACGCACGGGCGGCCTAGCACCAAATTCAGGGTCGCCAAATTCAGGTGTATCCACGGGATCAGGGTCCCCTCCCCACTTTTTTAAAAAAAGAATTGATATGCAGAATCAGTCTCATTTTTAAAATGTTTGTTTATTTATTTATTTATTTTTAAATTTTTTAATGTTTATTTATTTCTGAGACAGAGAGAGACAGAGCATGAGTAGGGGAGGGGCAGAGAGAGAGGGAGACACAGAATTGGAAGCAGGCTCCAGGCTCCGAGCTGTCAGCACACAGCTCGACGCGGGGCTCAAACTCATAGACCGTGAGATCATGACCCGGGCTGAAGTCGGACGCTTAACCGACTGCGCCACCCAGGCGCCCCAAAAAATGTTTATTTATTTTTGAGAGAGAGAGAGAGAGAGAGAGAGAGAGAGCACGAGCAGGGAAGGGGCAGAGAGAGAGGGAAACACAGAATCAGAAGCGGGCTCCAGGCTCCGAGCCGTCAGCACAGAGCCTGACGCGGGGCTCGAACGCACGAACTGGGAGATCGTGACCTGAGCCCAAGTCGGATGCTTAACCGACTGAGCCACCCAGGGGCCCCTCCCCTCCCCCCTTTTAAAGGAAGTGAAAAACAGTATCAGACTAGCTTCAGGGTGAAGGCTTAGTGACTGAGTTTGTGGTTCCCATGGGGCACCTGCTAGGTTTGCCTCCGAGCTGTTTGAAGTCTGGTTGGGAGGTGAGGGTAGTCCAGTCCCTGGAAGTTTCCTGTAACTGCCTTTGTAAAAAACAGAAATTGATGGACTGTTTTTTTTTTTTAGATCAGTTTTAGGTTTGCAGAAAAATTGAACAGACAGCACAGCGTTCCCATGCACACCCTCCACCCACCATGTCCCTATTTTATTAGCACTTTTTTGAAAGTTGGCTTTGCGGAAACACGTCTCCTGTCTCGATCTGGTGTGGTCCTCACGACGGGGACACAGGTGTAAGCCGAGTTTTATCTTTCCTTTCGCCGTCCACGTGAACGCTGCGTTTAAATCACAAAGCTCCTGGTCGTTACGGGAAGAGACGTGGCTTGTTGTAAATGTTGGGACCAACGCAGGGCCAGGGCTGGACCCGGCTCCGGGCACGCGGGAGAGGAAGGGGGCCCAGCCCTTAGTCTCAAAGGTCCCCGTGTGAGTCTTTGTTGAGAGAAAAACGAACCGTTCCCAAGGAGCAGGGTCCGGGCCCCAGACAGAGCCGTCTGGGCCAGATGTGGAGGGCTCCCCTCAGGCCCGGGGGGGGGGGGACCAAGAGCGCATGGGGTTCCTGCGTCGCCGTGGTCCGCGCTCCCCGCTCTGACCCACCTTGAACCAGAAGGACAGTCACGCGGTCCCCTTCGCCTCGCCGTCAACAGCCCGAGTGCTCGCCTGCCCGGAGGCCACCGGGGCTCAGGGTCCAGGGCCAGGCGGGGCATCCGATGTGGAGGAGCCCAGCTGGGGGCCACTGGCCCTATCTGCTTAGCCCCCAGCTCCCTGCACCGTGACGGTGGCCCTCAGTGGCTGCCTCCTTCTGGAATCCATCTTGCCACTGCCCTTGCCGGGCCGGGGCAGGCGCACGGTCCGAGCTGGGCCGGCCGCAGTCCCCTCCCCAGGATCTGAGGCTGGCGAGGACAAACGCAAAGGTGCGCGGTGGCTGGAGAGGCGGCCCCCGGCAGCGACCCCTCCCGTGGGGAGTCCCAGGATCCCCGGAGCCGCCCCGCCTCCCGATCCTTCCGAGCCGGGTTCTCCCGTGTTCCTTGGATGCCGTGAGCGGCCGGCGGCCCGCCGGCCAATCCGCTGTTGGCACCGTGGGCAGAGCACCTGCTGTCCCTGCTGGAGAGGCAGTTTGCTCAGGGACGTTGGCCCCTGGCAGGGACCTCGGTCTCAGGAGTGATGTCTGCCCCTGGAGTGACACAGGCCCCTGGAGCGAGGGCCACGACCCGGAATCTCAGGCTCGGGCTGGGACAGCTGCCCTCCGCCCTCGTTGCCAACTCTGCCAGCCTCCCAGGGACCCAAGCAGATGCGTCACCTCCTACCACGGAGGCCAAAGGCAAAACCCGTCTTCACAGTTTCCTTCGGAAGTCCTTGCTGCTCTCTAATCTCCGCCCCTGCCCAACCAGCTCTCAACACTCAGCCTTCGTGTTCCTGCGGACAGAACATGCCGGAAGATGGGTCGAAGAAGCTGGGAGCTCCTGCGTCAGCCCCAGACGTGCCCGGTGTCTTAGGGTGGCTCCGTTTCCCCGGCCTCCCTCGCCACCGGGGAGAAACCCGAGGTTCCGGGGGGTGGTGGGCAGTGGGGCCCCTTCCCGCCCCGCAGCCGCGCCGGGCCAGGCCAGCCTCGCGCTAACTCCCGAGCCACACCGCCCACGCCAGCCAGCGCGGGAGAGAGCCCGTGCTTGCCCTTGAGGGCCAGGGTGGGGACTCTGGGCTGCGCAGAAATCCGTTCCTTGGGATGATGAATGCCTTCTGTCGGGGTGCCCTTGCCTTCTATGCGGAAGTCAAGACACATGTAAAAGCCCTTTAAGGACGCTCATTTACATGGCCAGTCCACAGATTGCGGAACCTCGTATTTCACGGCGTTTCCAGCAGGCCGGCGCCGAGACTGGCCCTCTCAGACCCCCGCGTCATTAATCCCGGGCGGCAGGAGGTCAGGCAGATCGCATCGCTCCCCGCTGACGCGCCCCGCGGCCAGGCTGGAGAGGGTCGCATCGGGCTTTTTTCATTTTCCTCCTAACAGGTTAATATTTTCACAAAGCCACGTACTGTATAAACCGGGGGCGGTTTCCAGGAGACAGGCCTCGCTCCGCACGGTCCCGCGTGGTGACGGATCCAGGGTCCGTGACTCACGGGCTGCAGCGTCTCCGGCCCTGCCGTGCCCCTCCGGCGGTCTCGAGGCCGGCGAACTCCTCTCCCTGGGTGGGGTGACTTCTTGGGTGGGGTGCAGCCCAGGGGGCTTCTGTGCTTGCCTTCAGCAGCCGTGTGGCCACGGGGGGGGCCTAGTGACCCAGCCAGGGTCACACCCCCCGGGGCTGGCTCTCTCCTGGGCAGACGGTGGGGGGCTACAGGGCCCCGGGCCCACGCTCTGCAGACCACAGACGGGACCGGCTCCAGGGCGGAGGAGGGGCGGTCCCAGAGGGCCGGTAAGAACCGGGGACTCCGGGAGGTGAGGTGGCTTGGCCGTGAGGCGCAGAGGCCTGGGGACAGCCGGGCCTCGATGCCACGTCATGTTCCCCGAGGTCTGTGTGTCAGCCAGCTTGGCCAGCAGGTTTCCTGCTGCTACCCAGGCGTTTGGGGACGCCAGGGGGGAGGCGCACGGCCACCCGAGCCCGGAGGCCCCCCGGGGTCCGCAAGGGTTTGCTGGTCAAGGACGCGAGGTGCGCTGGCCGTGGTGAGGACAGAACACGGAGGGACCTCCCCGAGTTTCTTCTGCGTTTCCTCGTGCCGCCAGGCCCTGGCCCACACTCACCACAGGTCTGCAACCGGTCCCCACCGCCGGAGGGCAGCCGTAACGCCGGGCTCACGGACGCGCGGCCGGCACTGGCTGCCGAGACCTCTGCGGACTGAGCCCGGCCGTGGCCTCTCCCACTTCCCGGGATGAGACCCTGAGTCTAAAAGGAGCAGAATGGGCAGCAGACGCCCCACGGCCACCAGGGCATCCGCACAGGTCGGCGGCCCACGCGGAGGGTGGGAAGGACCTCGGCCAGCTGAGGGTGTGGCTGGCAGACCGGGGGCCAGCCCGCCGTGCCCAGTTCACAGATGGGGACGCTGAGGCAGCACGCGACGGCCAGGTCGCGGGGGAAACTTCGGGGCCCTGCCCGACGGGGTCACAATGCGCAGGGCGAGGCCATGGCCCCAGGCCCCCCGCCCTGGAGGTGCCCAGCGGCTGGGGCTCGGTGGCCCAGCCTCGAACTTGAAGGCAGCAAGCTGGCCTGTCCCCCGGGAGGGGAGACGCGTGCCTGCTCTATTTGTTTTTGTGTCGTGTTAGTCATTAATTAAAACACTGCTTCCAGGAAACATATAAGCAGGACTCGGTGTCCACAATATTTTTTTTTTTTTATGTTTTGCGGGACGTTGGGAGGAAAAGAAACAGTGACTCAGTATCCAAATGCCACACTTGGCTGGGAAACGGTTTACATAGGAATAAATATGTGAATCCAAAATGCCACAACACACGGAAATCTGCGCCGGAGGAAACAGAGCAACACCCTGTCTTCGCCTTGGGTGACGCTGTCCCCTGAAAGGCTCGGTTTCAGTCTTGGTGGAGGACGCGTCTCCCCCTTTGGGGTCGTTAGTAAACACAGCGTTTCCCAAGGCTTCCTTTGCGGGACCAGGGTCGGACTTAACAGCTGCAGAGACACCTAGGATCTCGTGTCCCCTCCGGGCCCCTCTCGTGTCCCCTCCGGGGTCCCACCGCCACGGGCCTTGCTCTCGGGTCCGAGAGTCACTTCCAGAAAGAAATGTGGAGAGCCAGAGTGTGGTGTCCCCTCTTCTGGGGTGACTGAGGGAGTGTGGGCAAGGAGGGACCCCCCCCCCGGGCCCCCAGGGTCCTGTAGGCAGAGGCCCTCTGCGAGCCCACCTGCACACAGCAGGCCTGTGGGCCTTGGGGGCCGTGTGACCCCAAGACATAACCTGGCCCAGCCTGACGGTCGCGGCAGAACCCCGTCAAGCGGGTCTGGTCACGGCGCCTGGGAAACGGTGGGCCGCCCAGAGTCCAGAGGGGTGGAGGGTTTCTTCATGTGTCAACAGGCTGCACCTACCTGAGCATCCGAGATGACGGTCCCATAATCCTCCGTCGGGGGTCTCCGTGGGGCCCCCAGGTCACCCGACTGGACCCCCCCCCTTTGCCTTTGGAGATAGTGGCACTTTAGAGGGCAGCCAGTGTGGGTCACGGAGAGGAAGAGACCTACCAGGTGTCACCCATGGTGGCACCGCGGTCAGCGTCCTGGCCCTGACCTGGCAAGACGCTCACGGCGGGCTTGCTCTGGGTTCTTCCGGGCTCCGTGGCCCGGTCACCCTGCCGGCCGAGGGACCCAGGCGAGGTCTCATCTCAGACTCCACTCCTGGGCTATCTAGATGATAGATGGCAATGATGTCATCATCAGGAGCAACACGGAGCTGTGAGCGACAGGTCATCGGACCGACGGGAGGGTGGAGCGGCTGGAAACGTGGCCCAGGCCCCACCCCGACCCAGTGCCCAGATGCGGCCGGGCCCGGCAGTGAGCCGCCGTGGGGAGACACTGAGGGTGGGGACCGTGCCTGGGGCGGGGACAGGCAGCCTGCTGGCTCTGGAATCCGCTCCGTGCCCCCAAACAGACTGATGTGCGTCCGGCACTGGACCCGGCCTCGGCAGGGCCCCTGCAGGCCCGGGGGGACGGTCTGCGGAGGCAGCCGCTCACGGGACCCTGGCTGCCCTCTGTCTCTGTCAGCTTTGCGGTGACCTTCGGCTGGAAGGCGCTGTGCGGCGCCCGTCACGGAGCACGCAGGGGTGGCTGCGGGCTCCGGGGGGGGCTCCGAGGTCTCCGGGTCGCCGGATCCCAGGAAGGTGTGGCGTCCACAGGGGACCGCATGTGCCCGAATCCTAGTGTGTAGGCAGCAGGGACGCTGTTCTGTCCGGGTGAGGCAGGTGGGGACGGAGGGCCAGCTAAGTGGCGCACTGAAGTGTGGCTCACAGGGGAGGCACGTTTACGGGGCAGAGGCAAGTGTTCTCCTCGTGTCCAGGTGCCTGAGCCCAGCAGGACAGAGCGGGGGAAGGACCGTCATGGAAACCAGCCAGGCAATGCCCAGGAGGACCCTGAAATCCTGTGCCCTCGGGCCCTGCAGATCGCAACGTCTGCAGATCCAGTGGGGGAGCGGCCCTCAGGGGCCCTCCGTCCCCTCCTCCCGCCTGGCCGTGGGGTGACCAGGGTTTCGGGCTGAGGCCCCCCCCACCTCTCCCGTGCTGAGATGAGATTGAAAGCCAGCGTCCTGGCTGGTGTCCCTCCTGTCCCCCTGCGAGCTCTTCTGGAGGCTTCTGGGGATGGAGGGAGGGGTCAGGCTGATCACGGGCAGGACCACCGAGGGTCCCAGCACCCCCGAGGAAAGGCGGTGAGAGTCCTCAGACCCTGAGTCCGGGTGCCGCGTGCACAGTGGGACATCCCTGAGCAACCACCCCCCCCCCCCCCCCCCCCCGTGGTGACGGGAGCAGGAGGCTCGCGGCAGTGACGGGGCTGGCTGTACCTCCCACCACTGCGTGTGGTCGCACCTCAGGCCTTGGCTGCTCTGACCCGGGAGCTCCGGCTGTCCTGCCCGGCCACCAAGTCCTCATGAGCTCGCATGGTCAGGCCGGCACTGAGCCTGGCTCTCCCCTAAGCCCAGAGGCTTATCTCCGGGGGCTCTCCAGCCCCATGGACCCACCCCGGCCCACCCCAGCTCCTCTCAGTTGAAAGCATTGTCACTTGAACAAGGACAGTGGCCTGTTGAGCTGCCAGAGGGCCAGGGCCACATGACGGCCCCGCCTGGCCCTCCGGCCAAGTCACTTGTTTAGGGAGAAAGGCCTGGGGATGGGGTCTCCTGCCAGGTGCTTCCAGAACAGGCTGTCAGAGCCCCGTGAGAAGGAGAATCCCAACACCAGGGCAGCCTCCCCAGGACCTTGGTCCGGACTTGACCACCTCGGTAGTGGGTCTCAATGCCTTTCCTCAAGAGTGAGCCCAGACAGCAGTTTGACCTCGGGGGGTCCGGAGCTGGTGACAGGGGGCAAAATGGCCCAGGGGGGCAAGAAGAATCCATTCCCCTCGACTCTGGTGCTGGGAGCTGCCAGCCGTCCCCCTGTGGTCAGTCCAGGCCCGAGAGAAGGGTCCGGTGGGGAGGAAGGGTAGGGTGTGGGCACGGCCTGCTGTGTGCCTTCTCCAGGGCGATTCCCTGCCGTCGGGCTCACGAGCTCCCGTATTTGAGGGTCTGGGTGGAGAGCTCAGCGTAAAGCAGCCACCGTGGAGTGGATCGCCCGCTGCCTTGGTTTCCCCAGTGAGAAACCAAGGGGAGCCGAGGCCTTGTCACCTGGAGAAATCCAGCCCAAACCTGGCTCGGCAAGTGCCCGCGCTCCGGTGTTTGTCACGGCAGCCGGCCTGCCTGACACATGCTCCTTACAGGACATGAGTCGAGAGGTGCTTGGGAGCCCTCAGCGTGGGGGCCGCGGGGGCCCAGGCTCACCGCCAGCTGTCACTCTTCGGGAAAGCCGCTCGCCTCTGTTTCCGCTTATGTCGGTGGGGAACGACGGTGCCATCCGCCTCAGGTGGTGGCCACAGACCGGAGGGGGCGCAGCCCAGGCGGCCCAGAGATGCCCCACCAGCCTCCACGGGGGCAGGTCCTGCAGTGGGTCAAGGCCCTGACCCCGGGGCTGACTGCGAGTAACTTCCCTGCGGCCACGCAGGCTGCGGGAGGCATGTGCTGGCCCCAGGCCGGGCCCCCCCTTTCCCAGCCAGGCCCCTCAGAAGCAGGGACGTATTCGGCTCTGCCCCCGGACTTCCCCGTCGCCATCAGGACACGGGAGCCATCGTGGCACGGGGATCGTGGCCTCCTCTGCAGGCCGGGAGCCCCAGAGCCCAGGTCACTGGGTGACCGTCTCAAGGTCGCACGTCCCCGTGAGTGGCAGGGCCGGGGCCGCGCCTTGCCCCCCAGCCGTGCAAGCTCCATCCGGCATCAGGAAGCGGTGTGACAGCGCTGGCGGGTCCCCTCCCACACTGCGCCCTGTTGTCACTCCCAGCTCGGGTTGGAACGGAACCATGGCCCCTGCCGGGTGCCCGTACCGCTGTCTCCCAGATGCCCCTGGCTGGCGCGGCCTGGCGGCCAGGACGGAGGCCCTGGAGCTGCCGGCCAACAGCCGCGTCCACACCCGCAGCTGGGACAGCCCCACTGCCCGCGGGTGACTGCCACCTCCCGGAAGACCTGAGCCCGGACCACCCAGCAGACCCTCCCCATCCCCCCCCCCCACCCCCCACCCCGCCCCAGACCCAGAGAGACGGGAAGAGCGGATGTTGCTTGTTGCCTGCGGCTAAGATTTGGAAGTGATCTGGGGACAAGCGCCAGGCGACTAATGCCACCCACGTGACACGGTTACCTTGAGGACAAAGGGGAGGGGTGTGCGGAGACTCAGCTCCAGCTGGGCCCGGGGCCTCGCGGTTGCTATGGTTGGCACGGCCCATGTGGCAGGTGGGCTGGGCGTGGCCGGCGTGGCGGGCGTGGCCGGCGTGGCGGGCGTGGCGGGCGTGGCCGCCGCTGTCCTCTCCTTCCACTTGCCAATGCTTGCTAACCAGGAACCCGGTCTCGGCCTTTTCCCGTCTGCCCCAGCGCGGCTCAGGAGTTTGGGGGACTTCCAGAGCCGACGCCCGGGTTTCATTAGCCGCTGTAACTGGGACGCTGTCGTGGGACGGAGCTGGGGAAGCTCACCGGTGGCTCCGCTCCACACGCTCCACCCCTCCCCCACGGGGAAGCCAGGGCTCTTGAGTCTGTTCCCTTCGAGCAGCAGGAGAGACAGCGACTGAATTCGTCTGCACATTTGGGCTGCTGAGGGTTTGACTCCAAGCCACTTGGCTCGCTCATTTTTAATCTCCCCCTTCCGCTTTGAAACAGCTGGCAGCTAAGTGCAGCTCAAGTGCACATTCTAGGCTTCGTGGCCAGGCTCCTTCTGGGCCTGACCCCTCTCCCGAGCTTCCCCTCCAGCCAGTGGGAAGGAGGGCTGCAGCCCGGCCGAGAGCTGACGAGAGCTGGCAGTAAAATCTAGCAAAACCCCCCTGGAGGATGGGTCGGAAGGGCGCGCGGGGGACCCGGCACGCGGGGGAGACGATGCAGGGTTGAGGCGGGGTCCTGGGGGGCGGGTGTCAGGCAGGGCATCGGGTCTGGACTCGGGCTCTGGCGGCTGCAGGGGCCGTGGATGGAGCGGGAGGGCAGCACGCCCCCGGGACAGTGCCCTGCCCAGACCCCACCTGGCGTGGCTTCAAGCCCCCGGCCCCGCCGCTCCAGAGCTGTTCTGCAGCCTGGGTCTGTGCGGGGTGGTCCCTCCCCAGGCCAGGACTGCATCCTTGGACGGCTTGGCTGGCACCGTCACTGGGCAAAGAGGTGACGCAGCCTCTCCGTGAAGAAAACAGGCCCCAGATGCACCGCCCACATCAGTCCACGTGGACCACACATATTTGGAATTAATGCTATTTTTTCCCTTTTTAAAGCAGTAGATGGTCCCTAATAGAAGTTGATTCGTTTGGGAAGGCATCCTTGACTTGAAAACGGATCTGTGTCAAGATAACAAGACTAAAGGGCAGGCTGGGCCCTGGGCTGGGCTGACAGGGGCTGGGAGGCCTGCTGCAGGGCCCGGGCGCCTGGCGGGGCCGCAGTCTGGGGAGGCCCGGCTTTCCCAGAACTCGGGACAGGGGCAGGCGCTGCGTCCCGGCCCGGCCCCTGCCTTTCTCACCACGGTTCCACCTCTTAACAAGCGGGACCATTTTTAGGGAGGCTGCCAACGCCTGGGTGGTGGTTTTGTATTTTGCACGCTGCAAACCGCATCTGCGGGGGTGTTAGGGCTCCTTAGTACCATGGAAATCTGGGGCAGTTCGTGCGGGAGGAAGAGGGGGGATTTTGAAAGGGAATCCCAAAGATGGGCTTTGGAGACGCGGATGGCTTCCCCAGCTCCGGACGGCTAATTTCTTCAAGAATAGGGATGGGGAGTCACCCTGGCCCTGAGGACGTGTGCCTGGGTGTGTCCCCATGGCCGGACCTCTTCCCCTCTTCTCAATGGGGGCCCCTGACACCAGCCCCAGACCCGCCTGCCCTCCTGCAGAACCCCAGCCAGGGCACCCATCGGCCACCCGCTTCCCGGATATTGATGCCCTCCGGGGACATAGCACCCAGTGCTCCAGGTGGGCCAAAGGGGTCTGGCCTGTGTTGCATCCACACGACTCCTGAAACAGAATGCTGCGGGCACCAGTGACAGTCACAGCAAAATTTATTGCACTGAGAGGCAAGGCCGACCGATCGGGACCGACACTCTTGACCAGAGTGCGGTCTCGAACAGTCAGGGTACAGAGTTTTTATAGCCGACCCCAGGGCCTTATCATCACCTGGGAACAGAACAAAGAAATAGTTCCCAGATGGGGGTGGAAACAGCTCAGACACGCCCTTGCCCCAATCCAATCAAGCACTAATCCAGTTGATTTTCCTTGAACTTTTGTTCCCTTGATTGATGGGACAAGGCTGTTATCTCTTAATCTGTTATTTCTTAAGGCTACAGGTTAGCCCTACACTATAATTTAACCCTTACAGCCTGCTGCTGGGGGAGGTGGGCAGACGGTGGTGCTGTCCTTCTGGAAACATGGAGAGACTCTGAGCATCGCGAGGGATGGTGGGGTATCGGGGGGCCGGGGACAGGGGAGGGGTCTGACTACTGTGCCCTCAAGGTCCTTCCCTGCCCTGGACTCGCGAGGACCCAGACTTTTGGAACCCCAAAAATAATGAGAAAATTTAATAATAGAAGGCTGAACTCAGACCCTCCCCCAAATGAAAAGTCTGCTGCTCGTATATTTCGTGCAGAGCATCCCGGCCTTGGGAACAGTTGCAGGGTTCAAGGGCACCAAGTACTGTGCATACAGAGGGCTGTCCATAAATTCTTGTTGAAAGGAAAGCCTTCCAGTGATTGACAAAACCCGAGTGAGCATTCTATTTAGATAAACATGGTCGGTCCCTCCCCGACCAAGCCAGGTGTCGACCTTGGAATGGTGTTCGTCGTGAATGGGCTGACTCAGCTCGTAAAATCTGGCCTCAGCAGATGCCTGCAGGGAAGATGGTCCAGGAATCCACCAGGTGGCCAGAGAAGGGGAGGGGGCGGTGACATCTTGCCTCTGACCCTAGATGGTCCTGTGACCGAGCTCCCATAGCTGGCCCCAAAATTCGAGAGCTTCTAGAACGCCCCAGCCTTGGGGAACTTTGGGATACTGAGCTCCGGGACCACCGCTGGCTGGCTGGGGACAACCTTCCCTCCCGGAACGTGGTCCCTCGTTTCTAAAGTGGAAAAGTCGGGAGCAGTTCTGAGGTTTCTTCCAGACTGTCCACAGACGAGGCAAGGCCCGCGCCCCTCATCCTTGTCCCCAGCAAGCAGTGGGACCCCATTAGGGCGTCGGGCCGGGCTGCGTGATGCTGGGTGGCCTGCATCGTCCGCATCTGGGCGCATTTCGCATGCACCGAGACTGCTCTGTGGCCAGGCCAGTCTCCAGGCGGCTCAGCCACAGGCCTTCCCGGCCTGGGGCCTCCCCACTTTTTGCGGGTCTGGGAAGGGGACAAGTCTCTACTTGCCTCCCCGTGGTAAGACCACTCACAGCCCATTGGCCGGAACTGGTCACGTGACCGGCCTGGCCTGTCCTCCTCTCCCCGGGCCGCAGGAAGACTTGGAAATGGGATCTGGTGACAGGCAGGACTGTGTCTGCCTCTTACCTTTATCGTAAATGAGCAGCAGAGCTTGTTGGAGCCTGGGTCACAGTCACTGGCGGGGTGGGGCCAAGGCCAAGAAGGTGGTTATTTAAATGATACTTCATTCTGGGAGGGCTTTGTCCCTTCAACGCGGACGAGATGCCTTGTCGCACTTCAGCGGAGTCTCTATTTAGGACAGCGTTTGAAGGGTGTGTCTGGGCAAGGGAGCCAGCGCTGGGCTCTGGGTGTCTCCTTGTTCCTGACTTCCGGGAGAGGCATCAGGTGATAACACCCCCCTGGGGGGGCGGGTTGGGGGTGATGGATCGCCCCGAGGGAGCAGGGCGGACCCTGGGCAGGGGGCAAGGAATGAACGGCTGATGATGGATGATCTGAGGAGGCTGGTTTAATTTCCCACCACCACCTGCCACTCGGCGGCCGTCCCCAGCGATGCCCGCGTCACTCTCCAGGCTCTGTCCATCCATCAAGTCAACACGAGGTCAAAAGTGCTTCTCATTTCATTGCCGGGGGAGACTTTGTGCTGGGGGAGGGGGGACGCGTGCCTTCTCCGAAGCACAGATGGGAGTTCGGCAAAAACAGGAGGCAAGCAGTCCTCAGACACCAGCGTCGGGTCCAGGCTGGGGCTCAGTAGAGCTGGGAAGAGCCCCCAGGACCCAGGACCCTGTCCCCGCTGCTGGGGACGCCGCTTAATCAGGACGTTGTCCAGAACCGTCCGATAAACCTTCCCTCCCGGCCAGGCTATATTCCTTCCTCACGTTGCTGTTCCAGAAAGGACACTGATTTTTCCCCCGCCCGCCCCACCCCTGCGTGGTAGGGGTGTTGCACGTGTGTGTGTGTGTGTGTGTGTGTGTGTGTTGCCGATCTCTCTTTGTTGGCAGAGAGCAGCCAGGGAAAGCAGAAGGATGTCCCATATGTCGGTGACGAAGCTGTCTCATCGCCGTCAGGGACCAGCACCCTCCCTCCCTCCCACCACCCTGGGCCCCGCGTCTGGGCCCTTTCCTCCGAGCCCCCTCCCCCTGCCCTGTGCCGCCGGAGGGTCCCCACCCTTGGTAAGTGGTTGACCTGTCCAGGCGGGGAGTTCTTGGCCTGTCCCTTAGCGCCATGCCACGAAGCCCGGTGCCCACGGATGACTCATCTCACAGCTGGCCTCAGTCGCCACACTCCCTCTCCGAGCGGGCACTCCCAGCCTTTAAAAATAGCTTGATTGTTTCCTTCTGACTATAAAACTAATCTGTAGTTATTGCAAAAAAAAAAAAAAAAAAAAAAAAAAAAGCTGGGAAAATTCAGAAAGCCTGAGGAAGGAAATCCTGACCCCCACCCCCACTAGCCACCACCTTGTTTCCTGTGGAAAGACGCGCACATCGGGACACGCCCGTAGGTGTCACGCCGTGTGGTCACTTTCGTGGCTGCTCCAAGTCGCTGCGAAGACCCCGGTGTTGGAATCAGTCCCTGGGGCTGCCTGCTGCTTCTCACCCGAAGCTTCCACCGTCAACACCGTCAGCTGGCGAGAGCCAGACGGCCGGGACCGGGGGCCGTCCGAGGGCCCGGTCACTGCCCTCCAAGGAATAAAGACGTTGACCACAAGGATGAGAGAACGTGTTGCAAGTCCCCGTGGCCCCGGGGCTCGGCACTCCCGCGGCACCTGCTCGGCCTGGTCGGGCGGCACTGGGGCAGGTGTGGGAGGCCGGGGCCCGGGGCGCTCACCCTCTGAGGGAGCCGCCCTCCCTCCTCTCAGGTAGCAGCATCGAGACCTTTTGCTGAGAAACTCACAGTCGCCCGACAGGTGGCCCCGGGCTCTCGACACACAGCCCCCGTTTTGACGCCCCTGGCCGTGCGAGGTGTCTCTTCTGGATGAGGAGATGGAGGTTCGCAGAGGCGGGAACTTGCCCGAGGGTCCAGCGGGTCAGTGGCCAGGATCCCCGGGGGAGGGGGCTGCGGGCTGACGCCCGGGCCTGGTTTCTCGGGGTCCCTCGGGGTCCACTCCTCCGACTCCTCTTGACACTAGTCATTCAGCCCCGGGTGCCTGGAGTACTCGCTGAGTGCTGACCGGGCCCGGGGCGGAGGACCCGGGTGACGAGGCCTCGAGGCCTCACTTCCCCGAGGTTCCCCGAGGACAAAAGTCGTTCTCGGCCAGAGCCTGGGGGCCCTAAGTCCGCCGCTGGCTCGCTCAGGCTGTGACGGTCCTGCGAACGGTGCGTGGTCCCTGCCGCCCTGCCCCGTCCTCCCCGAACAGGCAGCCTGCCTACCACAGGGAGCCAGGGACAGACAGAGACACAGAGACAGGCACGGGGGTGGGGGTGGGGTGCGGTGAGGGACCCCGGACGCCGGGCTCGTCCTCCTGGAGTGTCAGGGGAGCCCTTCACACTGAGGTCGCTTCTCTAACACAAACCTGCCCGGTGCCGAACCAGAGCGGGGGGGCCCGGAGAGGCAGATAGTAAACAACTACCCCGTACTAAGCTTTGATGTAAACAACCATTTGAAGAATCTTTTGCTGGGGCGCCTGGGGGGCTCGGTCGGTTCAGCGTCTGGCCCTTGGGTTGCAGCTCAGGTCATGATCTGACAGTTCGTGGGTTCGAGCCCCGCGTTGGGGCTCTGAGCCGACGGCGTGCAGCCTGCTTGGGTCCCTCTCTCTCTCTGTCTCTGCCTCTCTGCCTCTCTGCCTCTGCCCCACTCGCTCTCTATCTCTCAAAAATAAACACTAAAAAAAGTACAATAATGAAAAATCCTTTGCCTTTTATGTGCTTTTACAGGGACAGAGGAAGGGCAGGAGTCGTTCGGGCTCTGGACAGCGTGCCCTCTTCCCGCGCCCGCGCTCACACACCCGAGCACCGTGTTTTTCTGCCCCGAGAGCAGGTTGGAGCCACACGCGGCTGGCCGTTCGCCCTCACGCAACGGCTCCCTGGCTGGGAGGACGAGGCCGGGCGCCGGCCGTGCTGCTGTCCCCGAAGGCCGCGGGGCCACCTTGGAGAGTTTCTCTTCCCCCGCTTCCCGGCGGTCTGGTCACGCGTCGTTCCTTTTTACTTCCTCCACTGGGCGCGCTCTGAGATGCGTGAATCTGTGCGTTTCGTGCTCGCCACAGAATCTCGGGAACGTCTGACCCTCCCACCGCTCTCCTACCCTGTTGACTCTCTTGTCCCTGGCCGTGGAGTCTGCGCTCGCGTCCCCAGCTCGTCCCCGCCTGCCCCTCAGACGGGGGACATCGCACGGCCCCACCTTTCACCCTGCCCCTTCCGGCCCTTTCCATCCTGCCCGGCGTCGCTTCCCACACCCCGGCTCTCGAGTCCCGGAACTGCCACGTGACTCTCTCCCGCGGTTGTCATCTGTTTGTGGAGGCTTCCCGTCTGCCCATCTGTGTGTCTGTCCATCCGTCCGTGTGTGATGACATCACTCAACCGTGTCTGTATCCTCCGCGGTCACATCCCGGCCGCCACTCCCAACACCTGAGCCCTCCGGGGCCCGTGTCCATCATCCTTCCCCGTTTCCAGGCCACGGTTTCCTGCTGGCGCGTGTCCAGGCACTTTTGTTGTGTTGACCTGGGGACGCGCGGGGGCCAGGAAGCTGGACCCGGCTGTCTCTCTCTCGAGAGAACGCCGAGATCTGCTCGGGCCAGCAGCCTGTGTACGGGCAGGTGGGACCCATCCTTTCGGGCTTGGCTCTAACTTCCCCTGGAGAGGTTCACAGCGACACTGACTCTGCTCCCGAGGTGCAGCATCTCTGGGGCGTCGGTGAGTGCGTGGCACCTCGGCCCATTCCTCGTCACGACTGGCCGGCACTCCCGTGTCCTCCAGAGCGGGGGTCCGCTCGCAGCTCGGCCACGGCGAGAACCGTGTGTGCCCCACCGAATGTTGTGAGGGTTCAGCCGGACTCCGGGGGCCCCGCTGCGGTTCGAAGCCTCCTTCTCTGTGAATCTTGCTTCTGTCCGGTGCTCCGTCCCCCCAAACTCCGATCCCTGCCCCCCAGCTGAGCCAAAGCACTTCCCTCCACGTGGGCAGTCACCCCACTTCGTCAGGGGGAGGAGAACCCCACGGACAGAGTCCCAGGTGGGAACACACAGGGTCTGGAAAGTGCCCCCCGGGCAGGAAGCCGGTGACGGGGGACGCACAGCGAGCCCCCTCGGTTCCAGCCCCACGGACGGGCAGCCTGGGAGCCGCCGCGTGACTGTTCCCCGGGCGGATAGACTGGCGGGTCGATGTTTGCGGCTGTGGGACTCGCCTGGCTGAGGCCGTCTCCCCCGTGTTTCGCTGTAGTTGTGGTAAGCGCTCTCTCGAAAGAGAGAAAGCGGGCGCTTCGGACACGGTGCGAAGAAGCTGGAGGCGTGTGTGCGCTGAGCACAGCCACCTTCCCGGAAGAGCCGGCGGCGTCCGCGAAGCCCCCCGAGTCAGGAAAGGTGCTTGGTGTGGTCCGGAGCTGAAGCGGGTGCTGGCGGGCATGGCTCCCGGCACCCCCCAAGCCCCACGCCTGGCGCGGAGGAGGGAACCAAGATTTTGAGGCCCCCGTCCCTCGGGGTGGGAGGCAGGGGACAGAGCCCCGGGCCACCGCCCCGCCCACCCACCCCGGGGTGCCGTGGGCCTGTTGTCACCCTGTGTGTTGGGGACCCTGCACAAACGTGCCAGCGGGGGGAAGGAGGCTGCGTGCAGGAGATCCCAGCCCGTGGGGGACGCGTCTTAGACCAAGCTCAGCCACCAGAGGCAACAGGGCAGGTGGATGCTTCCGAAGGCCACGGGCCGAGCATCCTCGGTGGGCCCCCCAGAGGCTCATGGGTCCATTTGCAACAGGAAGCTGGGCTCCCGCCCCTGCCCCTTCCCCAGGGAGCTCTTGGAGGCTCGATCCAAGTACGCACGCGAGCCACACGGCCCCAGGGGGTACTGTTTCATGGAGGCAAAAGGAACCCAAGACCCTTGATGTGAAAGATTTATGGGCGCTGTCTCCGGGCCTCACAGGCACTTCATCATCCGTGATCAAGGTGCCCCATCTGCACAGAAGCACATGCCCCCCCCTTTCCCAGAGTGACCCCTGAGACCAGCTCGATGCGGGGCGAGGAGTGATGGATGGTCCCACGCCGTCTTGCTTCAGGCGCTGGTGTCGGGGGCAGGAGGGCCGGGGCCACGCGCTCCCCGTGGCTTGGCTGACCTTCGCTGGTCCATCCAGATGGGGGTGGGGGGCCCGGCCCTGGCCTGCTGGCTCCTGAGACACCTCCCATGGCGGTCTGGGGTCTGCTGCACCTCTCTGGACACGCTTGTCATGGGGACAAGGGTCAGAGGAGGACGTGCTCAGAGCAGGAGCTTCAGACCGGAACTCGTGTGTGGGTCCTTCTGGGACACACCCGGGGCCTCTGGCCCAGCTCTGAGTCTCCTTCTCTAAGTGCCTGAATACGGACCAGAGTGGGGGGTCTCTGAGCCGCGTCATCCTGGGTGGGTCATCGTCTGGGGAAGGAGCTCGCTGTTCAGGGCCCCAGGTAAGCAGTGGCTCCAACTTGACTCTTTCTGGAACAGGGCTGACGTGCCAGTTCTGTGGGCTGTGATTCGGCTTCCATGCCCGGGTCGTTGGAGGATGCCACAGCTTGAGGTCACGGACCCCACAGGTGCCTGCCCTGGGAGCTGGGGGCTCCGTGAGGGGCTGCTGACTGGGATTCCTGAGAACCTGAATGGAGAGGGGGTGCTTCTTAGGTCCAGACGTCCCAGGGAGGCGGGGGACCCGGCCAGTCCCTGCACTCGTAAAGCTGTTCCAGCAGCTGGCCTTGGTGCCGGTGAAATGTCACCGGAGACGGACGCCCAGACACCGGCTGAGAATTCGTTCCGAGGCCTTGGCTCAAACCAGGAGCGCCGTGTCCAGAGTCTGGCACAGGCACGGGCTGCTGTGCGTATCACTCCCCCAGGCACCGCAGCCCACGGCTGGTGCCACGGTGGACGCCCGTCTCAGGCCCCTCTGATCGTTTGGCCACCGGCCGGAATTGATGGCCACGTTTGCCACTGAGGGGCCGAGACGGGGCCGGCGTGCACAGGGCTCAGCCTTGAGCTCGGCTGACTGACTGCTGCGACGCGGAGGTCGGTTGCCCCCACATGGGCCACCCCAGCCTGGGCAGCAGCTGACCGGATCGGGCAAGGGACGGCTGTGCGGTTTTTCCAGATGGCGCCGTGCGTCGCTTTGATGGTCTGAAGGCCTTTGATCCTGGCGCCGAGGGTGTGCCCCTGACCTTGGCCGGCTTTAGCTGAGGCCCCTCTGGCCCTGCTCAGCTTTTGTTACCAGCGGCCAGCAGCGGGGGAAGGGTGGGCCTTGTCTTCCCTGGGACAGCAGGGGACAGCTGGCCGTCCGCTCTCACGCCTGCCCCCGAACCGTGCTCCTGGCTCCCCCGCTGCCCGGGTCGCTGGGTCGCTGGGTCGCTCCCCACCTGTCATCTGCCCTCTGAGACGGACCTGACATTCCAAACGCCCCAGAGATTCGCTTGTCCGCGTGTGGTGGGTTGAATCGTGTGCCCAAAGATGCGCTCAAGTCCCGAGCCCTGGCACCTGGGAATGCAGCCTTATTTGGAGATAAGGTCTTTGTGGGAGTAAGTGAGGTGCAATTAAGGACAGGCCGTGCTGGGGCGGGTGGGCCCCGATCCCGCGTCTCGTGTCCTGTTAAGCAGAGTTGGACGCACGCGTCCCAGACCTGGGTCCCACTCTCCCTGCAGGCGGCCCACGGCAAAACGGCCACAGCTTTGTTCCCGCCACTTCTGATGCTGGGAGCAGTGGCCCAGGTGCGGAGCTGGGGCTGAGCTGGACAAGGGGGGAAGGGGGCAGCAGGCCAGCGAGTCGAGGGGGGGGCCTGCCTGGCCCCCAGGAGCCGACCGCATCCTCTGGGGTCATGCCCTCACGCTCAGATCCCTGCCTGCAGCCCCGAGGCCCTCCGCGGAGCTACTCCCCCCTCGGAAGCAGCAAAGTGGAGTAAGATTACTAGTGACACCTCCTGGGGGGGTGGTAATGGTCACTCCCGTGTGCAAGAGGCTGAGCCACCGGCCCGGAGGCCCGGATGTTTGGTGAAACCCTGCTGAGGGTGTGTCTAGAGGGTGCTCCTGGGTGAGGTTGGCATGTGAAGTGAGAGACGGAGTGAAGCAGATACCCTGTCGAATGTAGGTGGGCCTCACCCAACTCGTTGACGGCTTGAATCGAGTGAAAAGGCCGAGGAAGGGAGGGACCCCCCCTCTGGGCCCGCCTGTCTTCCAGCCGGGACACGGGTCCCTTCCCGCCTCCCACTTGGGTCGGATGGGGACAGATGCCATCGGCTCTTGGGGCCTCGGGCCCTCTCCGCCTCTGCGGGTCCGTGAACCACTTCTCCCGGTGAATCTCTTCATGTGCACACACCTCCTGCTGGATCTGTTTCCCCGGAGTCTGGGCAGAGGGTCTCGGCTCCTGAGCGGCCGCTGCCCCGACTGGTCCACCCTTCCCGTGACTGGTTGCCCACCTCCAGGGATGTGCTGGGGATTAAAGGGCCAGTCCAGGGCCCAGCAAACTGCGGCCCACGCGTGGGCCAAAGCTGGCCTGTTTTTGTACATGAACTTTTTTTTTTTAATTGTTTGTAATGTTTATTTATTCTTGAGAGAGAGAGACAGGACGTGAGCGGGGGAGGGGCAGAGAGAGAGAGGGAGACCCAGCATCCGAAGCGGGCTCTAGGCTCCGCGAGCTGTCAGCACAGAGCCCGACGCGGGGCTCGAACCCACGAACCGTGAGCCGAAGTCGGCCGCTGAACCGACGGAGCCCCCCGGGCGCCCCTGCACGTAAAGTTTTATTAGCACACGGCCGCCGCTCCCACTGTTTGCCTGTCCCGGCTTCCTGCCACACGCAGGGCTGAGCAGTTAGGGCCTCGCGCACGGACGAGGCGGCCTCCTAGGAAGCACGCTTGGGCCCCCCTCACCCCTGCCTTGTGCCGTGCCCTGTGGGCGCGAGCTGCTTTGCTCTGGGGTGCGGTCATTTGTCTCAGCTTCACAGGGGCACCGTGTGGCCCGCTAAGAGGGCCGCCCAAGGTCGTGCACGTGGTGGGGCTGTCCGTGGGCCAAGGCCGGGCGCCACCCCCCCCCCCGGCGCCCCCCGCCTGCCTCTTGCTGACGCCCAGGCCCCCCCGCCGCTGCTGCTGCCGCTGACAGGCGCCTGGCAGAGGTGTTCGCTGCTAATGAAAGATTTTGCTGCTAATGAAGGGCTGGCTAATGAGGGCTAAAGGGACGAGCTGTCTAACGGATTAACCTTTCAGAAGGGGCTTGAAAGGTAGAAAACCCTCCAGAATTCGGAGCGAGGGAGCGGAGACGGCGGAGGGACGAGGCAGCGGGAAGGTGGCGAGGTGGGGGCAGAGGCTCACGGGTGGGGACGGTCCACCTGACGGCTCGCGCACGGCTCTTTCGGAAAGCAGACGGGGACCGTAGCGGTCAGGGAGTCTTCCAGACATCCAAGGACGGCGGTCTGCAGCGTTTGACCTCGAGAGGCTGGGGGCCCCTCAGCCGAGCGCCCCCCCCCCCGCCAACCTGTTCCTCGGGGACCATCCGGGGAGCCCCAGAGGACAGGCAGCTCAGGGCATCCGAGGACGCGGCCGCTGAAGGACCCACTCCTCTGGTCTACCTGCCCTCGCTGAGAACCCACAGCCAGAGAAGCTTTGAGGATGGGGGGCTTCCCGGAGGAGGGGGTTGAGCTTGTCTGGGAAGGCAGGCAGGATGTGGGGGCGAGGTGGGCCAGGGCAGGGGGCCGGTGGGGAGCGGGTGATGGGGGGCTGGGCCTTCACGTGGGGACAGAGGACGGGCTCGCATGCCAGGCACATGGACCGAGTTTCTCGTGGAGTCCCAGAGCTTCAGGGGCTCCTGGGTGTGCTGCGGGGAGCCCGGCCACGGGGAAGGAGGGGGTGAGGAAGAGAGTTGGAGCCCAGGAGTCCCACTCAGAGACCTGGCCGGGCCCAGCAGACGGCCTGCGCCCACTCCCCCATCAGCAGCCACATCCAGCAGGCCCTGTGGGACCGCTGAGTGTGTGCGGAGAGCAGGGGATGGCCGGGTTGCACCGTCCCCGGGGACTGGCGAATTTGAACAACGTGGTTGTCTGGTGCCTGGCCCGGGGCCGGCAGGTGCGTGTAGAGCGGCCCTCAGAGAGGGGAGGTGTGGGGCTGTGGACGAGACCATCCGCTCAGGAAGGGAGTGTTCCGTCTCCAGGCAGGACCCCACATCTGGGTCGAGACAACATTTCACACACAAAACCTATGTGACACCAGCTGTGTCCCCTCCCTTGGGACCCCGGCCGTGTTTGTTGCCCAGACGTGAGTCCTCCCTCCCATCCTGGTTGGGCCGTTCCAAACACGGCCTGAAGTTCTCCAACATTCCTTCCGTCCAGGCCGCCCGGGACCCAGACTCCTTCCCGGGTCACCCCCACCCCGGGAGCCCCGCCGGCCCTCTGGCCCACCCGCTGGCCCGCTTGGCCTGCACCCTGGCCTTTGTCCGCATAGCTCCCTGTCCCTAGAGGATCTGCCCCCACCCCGGGACGCTTTGCTTCTGTCCCTCGTGCACACTAAGCCTGTCCCCGTTGCAGCCTTCCCGCTGGAGAGCACGCCCTTCCCGGACGCTCACCCTCCCTGAGGCTGGTCCCTTCCTCCCCATCCCAGGAAGCCGGTGGCTGATGTTCCGCCTCCGTCACCCCCTCCGTGGCGCTGGGCTTATCTCGGCATCCCCTTGCTGTGCGCTCCGCGGGGACGGACGGGGTCTGCCTTGCTCTGTTGCTCAGTGCCTGGCACGCAGCTGGCGTCTCCTAAATAGTCCCTGATGAGGCAGAGGGGAGCCCCCGAGGCCAGAAGTGCAGGGAAAGGGGCTTCCTGGGGCCCCACAGCCTGAGTCTCACAGCCTGTCCCTGGGAGAGGTGGGAACCCACCGGAGGACGTGAGGCGTCGGGGGGCATTAGCTCATACGGGGTCTCCTCCCGTCCCCAGGGGCAGGGGGAGCTCTTCCAACGGGAATACGCCCAGCGTTGACTGTCCGAGTTTCGGCAAAAATAACAAAAATCCCTTAACTATCTCGTCTTCCGACGGCCGCTCTCCTGACAGTTTTGAAATGCGCTTGGACAGGAGCGCCGGGGCCCTTCCCGGGGCCGAGAACGTCAGGAGCTGACGGATCGAAATGAAAAACCGCCCAAGAAGAGGGCCCCGACTGAGAAATTCTCCCGATAAGCATTTCAATGCGTCCCCAAATTGATTTCAGATACCAAGATCCCTGATAAAGTGGAAATTTACAGTCTCACTGCTAAAATTCCTTCTCTATCATCGACTCAACAGATGGTGTTTCTTCGGGCTACCTTTAATAGCCCTAGAAATTAAATTAGTGAAAAATGGAGAGCTTCCATAATATTAAAAGTCAACTGTGGCTTCAGGAACCCGGTGAATTTCCACCCACAGAAGCAATCCTGTATGAAAAGAAGTTGGAAATGAGTTTCTGCTGTAAAATGGAATTGCTGATCTGTCCCCCACTCGGCCCCTTGGGCCAAACCCGGGGGCCGGGACGCATCAGGCGGGTCCCCTCCATGAGACGAGAGGCCGCGTGAGCCAGAGGGTGACCCAGTGACCCCTAGCGTGCACGTGGGGCCGCTCACGCCCCGCTGCAGGCAGAGGAAAGGGTCATCAACGGTCCTGCGGCCACACGGTGCGTCGGGCACACACAGACTGGGACGGCTCAGCGAGGTCCCCAGCGTGGGAGACCAGGGCAGCGGCTCAGGCTCCGTCCGTGCCCGACTGTCCCCACGTCACAAGTCGGGAGGGACACACCCAGACCCAAGCCTGTGTTTCTCGGGCCCCAGACTCAGGTGCCTTTGCCCAGGGGTGGTGACCAGGGCCTCTTCCGGCTGGAGGCCGACGTCGGCCTCCGCCAAGCAGGGGCCGGGGGTCCCTGGCCTCTTTCCTCTCTCCCCCCGCTGCCACTTTGGACACGGAAACCTCACCCGACACCACCATCCACTCTCTGACGTCTTGCCACACGGTCACGCCAAGCCACCCGCTGCTCGGAAACCCCTCCCCTGAAGCACGTGCCCACTGGCCATCACCGGGAGCCACGCAGACCCCACAGCGACCAAGTCTCAGCCCAGGCCTCCCTGGAGCGGAGTCTCAGAAGTGTTTCAAGCCGTGTTGACCGTGAATTAGCACGCGCCCTTGCCGTGGCTTCAGCATGGCCGCACTGCCTGCGCGTCAGGGCTCGGTCTGAGAGCCGCGGGAACGGAGAGTGCGTCCTCGTTCCCTGTCACGCGGACTCGGACCCACCACATTCTCCTTCCTGTTTCGTTTGTGGCTGGCGTGCCAGTTCCGGGGGGCTCCTGCTTAGGGCCTTCCAGCTAATTCAGCTCTGAAACCGGGCCGGGAGACCCCCCCGCAGCCGCAGCCCCTCCCTGGGGGGCTCGCTTCCCGCCCGAGAAGCCCAGGTCCACGGTCACACACACAGGGAGTGGGGAGCCCGGGACGGGAAGAGGTACGACTTGCCACGCGCAGAGGCTTCCGCCGACGCCGCCTTTGGGGAGAGACGACGCCCCGGACCCCTTCTGGCGGGGGCACCCGTCTGCTGGCACCTTTGGCCCCAGGGCGGGGCCACCTGAGCTGTGCTCCCCGCTGGCCTCCCCTTGACCTGCTGGCCTCGGTGGCACAGAGCCCAGGTTCTGCCGCGCGTCCCTGCGACCTGCAGGGATGGCAGCCGGTCCCCGAGGCCCCCACGTGGAGACCCCAACCCCCAACCCCACGAGGGGTCTCGCCGGCCCCGGGGCGTAGGAGCCCCTTCTGCTCGCCAAGGGTGGGGACAGCTGCTCTCGGCCTCCGGGCACAGAAGGGGGGCTTCTGGGGTCACGGTGACACCGCACTCACGCGCTGAGACCCGGGAAGAGACTGGGGGGAGTTGAACTCGGAACAGCTTATTTCTGGAACTCCCTCCCAAGCCGCTTCTAAATGCCACCTGTTTCTTCCAAGGGCTCCTGCCACCAAGCAGCGTGGAGCAGACACACAGCCGCAAGCTGAGATCTTCCCTCGCCCACCTCCCTGACACTCCCCGGTGGAAGCTGGCTCCTCTCCCAGAACATTTTCATGCATTTCTGCGGGAATAATGAGGACAGGTACATTCTTCATCTGGACGAGCTGTCTCCTTACCTCTCCACCAGCAGAAGGTGCCGGAGCGCCCCTGTTCCCTGGCGTGCTCACGCCACACAGACACCCCCCGCGGCCGGGGTGCCCTTGGAGGTCAGGGACCAGACGACTTCCGGTCAGGCTCTCCGGCCCCCAGGCCCCCCGCCGTGGAGCCGCCTGGGCTCACGACGGCCCGCCAGCCGCTCTCAGCTGCCTCTTCTCCGAGAGCACTGCTCCGGTCCCCAGGCACCAGACAGGGTAGGGCCTGTGGTGGGAACCTGCATCCGGTGTCCTGAGGGTGTGATCGCCGGCACGCCCAGCTTCTCACAGTCCAGTCCCCTGGTCTACAAAATGCGAAACAAAATAGCTCCCAGGTCGCAGGACCGTCGTGCTGATGAGTGGGATCGTGTGTGGGAGGCCCTTTCAGAACTTGGGGTGCATCTGAGCCCGGGAGAGGAGCTCGGGGTTCTCTCGGCTTTGCTTTTCCATGTGTTGGCTCTGTCCCTGGGCTGGCTGCCTCATGGTCACAGTATGGCTGCCAGGAGCCACCCCTTGTCCTCATGCCGCCTCCTTCTGGGAAGCACATGACGTCCTACAATGGTCAAACGTGAGTTCTGAAGGTCATCCTGATGGGCCAGGTCTGTTATCAGGAGGAGGGGGTCACGCCAGCTCAAGCCCTTGGGCCACCCCAGTCCTCGCGTGGGGGCCGCACGCTGCGTGGAGGGGGCGGGAGGAACAGGGAGAGGTTCCTTCCTCTCGAGCTCCTCTCCGGCCCTCTGTTGTTCTTGGCCACGCCACGTCCCACCGATGATCCAGGCTTGATTCCTGAGCCACCTTCATGACCCTGGTTCTCTGTCCTCTCCTCTTTCCAGCCCACGGCCGAGGAGGTGAGCACGTGGCCCAAACCCGGTGTGGGGCTGGGAGCCTCCCCTCGGACCAAGGGCCACAGCCTTCCCCAGAGAGCAGGCTCCCGGCGACTTTTCTCCTTGGCAGCTAAGACGGCTTCTCCCCAAAGCAACAGAAGTATTCTTGCACCTCTCTTTGTCCACGATGAACAGGGAGGGGCCCTCATGGCCACCGCTCGCCTTTCCCTTTGTCCCCAAACGTTTGCTAGGGGGCCGTCGCGCGGGTGATGGTAATTCTTGGCTGAGAGCGAATCTGATTCTTCTGAAAGCTCCCCCCTCCCCCCCCCCCCCCCCCCCGGCACCAACACGTGCAAATAACGCCACTGAGTAGCCCGATGAGACCGGGGGAGTGCGGGGCATCCTCCCTCCCTCCCTGCCCGGGGTCTGGGTTCGCTGCCGCGGCCTCGGGCCCCGGGGAGGCGATGCCACGCGAGGATTACTGTGGGGACCTCCCCCGTGCCTCCATCAGCAACAGTCACATGGCCCTGTCGCCCCGATCTATCTGATCTGTAGTCCTTGCGCGGGTGGACGGGTGGGGGCGGTGGAGGGGCTCCCAGTCAGCAAGTCACACCTGTGTGAGGCGGGGGGTCTAAGAGCCACCTGGCCGGCCCAGACCCAGACAGCAGGGGGCTCAGGGGCACCGCGGGATGGAGGACCGGGTTATCACCTTCGGAAAATCCGGCCGCTGAAGCCAGGCCGTCACCCAGAGCCGCTCTTTCCGAACTTACGGGCACACGCAAATTCCCTGGTTGCCCTTCCGATGGCCCGCGGGCCACCCGCCAAGCAGCAGGGACGCAGGGCCTCATCTGGAAAATGGCGACGGTCCCGTCACACCCATTCACGACGAGAATGCAGGTGAAAGCCCGCCCGCCCCTGCGCCTCCGCGGTAACAGTAAGAAGGAACCGGGTCCCGGCAGGCCGGGCTGGAGGACGAGGGGCCGACCGTGAACAGCCACACGGGAACCCAGCCCCTCTGGGGCCGCTCTGCCCGGGCACAGTGCCTCGGTTTCTTCCCCAGCAAGAGGGCATCACCCCCCTCTCGGGCTGCGCACACTGAGACTCGGGGCCTTGGGCGGGGCCCGCGTCCTCTGGCCGCCCGGCCTCTCCATCCCGAGCGCTTCTGCACCCCGGGAAGGGGCCCTCGCTCCCCAGGAAGGTGCGGATTTGTCTGGGGACATCGAGTGTCCCGTGTGGTCGGATCACGTGAGGCTGGAGGCGGGTGGGGTGGCTTTGTCTGGATAAGTAGGTTCTACTTGGAACAAGAAGAGCCCTGGGGCCCCTGACGGAGGCACCGTCAGGCCCACCCTGGCTCAGGGGGCGCCTCTGAGCCGGATCCCTTATCCAACCACCTCTTGGGTGAACCGTCGTGCGTTCATGCATTCGGTATGCTTCCACCGGTGTCCCGAGGGTCAGCCCGGCAGCAGGAGACTGCGGTCAGCTGTGATAGAACTGGTGAGGCCCCCGCCCCTGTTCCTGTCAGAAGAGACAGCCTGTCACCAAGCGGCCAGCGTGACCCAGCGTGGCTCGAGGACAACCTGGACCGGGCGGGAGAAGGGTGGGTCCTCCCTGAGGAGTGGATCTAGCCACGCGGGTTCTGGCTGCCCGTGCTGTGCGCAGAGGGGCAGCACGTGCAAAGGCCCTGAGGTGGAGGCCGGCAGGACGGGTGTGAGGAAAAGAGAAGAAGGGCAGAGCGCCGGGGAAACACGCGGGCTCCGGCCGACTCCCGAGTGGGTTTCCCGGAAAGACGCAAGGGCTGCCCCGGGGGTCTCTTTGAGGACCAGGGGTTTGATCGCTAGGCCCCACGCCCACGTGCTCCCGGGAGCAGGGATCCTGCCTCCTGGCTCTCCCCAGGGCCCTGCACGCAGCCCAGCGCCTGGAGCACGGGGCGGGGGGGCGCCACGGAAGTCGCGTGGAAACGAGCAGGTCAGTGCGTCCCCCCGGTTGGGGGGTGAGCACTGGGAACAACCCGCCCTCCCAGCTGTGCCCGGGCTCCTGTGGCCAAAGGGAAAGGGCTTCCTCTGTCCGCGTGGCTGGCCTGTCCTGAGGAGAGGGGTGCGGGCCGGGTGCCCCTCTCCTTCCGCCGGATTCTGCCACGTGACCACGGTGGGCGTCATGACCTCGGCCTCTGCCTCTGGCCTCCATGGGCGGGCTCCATGGGCCTCACTCGGGGCCGGGTGACAGGGACTGTGCTAGCCTGGGCGTGAGGCACGACACCCCGACGTTCGGACGGAAACGCGCCAGGCCCCGGCAGAGGCTTGTGCCGGCCCCGCTGGCTGTCCCTGGGGCCCGCAAGCTCACCCTAGTGCCCAGGGGACACTGCTGCTCCCACAGAGGTGAGGTGCCGGCAGGAGGGACTGTCTGCTGGATCCTCACCCGCCCCACCCCACCCGTCTCTGGCATCCCACGGCTCTGGGGGTCTTTCACCGCAAGACCGTGCGATCGGTCAGACGCGGAGCCCCGGAGACGCGAACCGGTGCCCCGAATGCCGGCCCTCTCCGCCGCGGCCTTCCTGGGGTGCCCCCCTGCCCAATCCCACTGCGCGCCCCCCACCCCGAGTAGCCTCGGCCGAGCGGGTCTGGGAGCCCGGGCAGCAGGGCCATGCAGACCGGGTGCGGAGACGGGCGAGCCTCTGATGCGTCGTCAGACAAATGGGAGGCTCGGTCCCCCACCCCTCCCTCCTTCGCCCCCGAACAGATGAGCTGCCTCTCGGAGGTCTGCGGGAGATCCGTCTCCCTCTGAGCTGTGGGGCCGCCGCGCTCCCAGCACACGCATCCACCGTCAGCTACCTGCGCGCGGACACCCCCTCCTCCTAAATTTACGGGCGGCGCGTCCCTCCCGAGAAAACACACGTTAGTAACGATAAACACAGGCTCCGGCCTCGGAAACAAATGCCCCAAGGGTGGAGTTTAAAGCCGTGGCGGCGGAATCACGGGCGCGCTCTGCAGAGACAGAGCCGGCCCGGGTCCCTGCGCGGCTTCCCAGGCCCGGCTTCCGGGGCCTCTGCGGCCCCGTCAGCAGGGACGACGTGGCCCAGCCCAGTCCAGACCTCAGAGGACGAGGCGGGGGGAGCTGAGGAAGCAGGGGAGGAAGGGCGAGTGTCGCCGTCTGAGGGCGGGGGAGCCCTGTGTCCGCGGATGGGAGCCACGGCCTCAGCTCTCTGGCCAGGTGCCTGGAGCTAGAAGACAAACGAGCCCACCAGGGTGTCGGAGGCCGTCCTCGGGCCCGGCACCCTCACCGACCAGAGCACCACTGGAAATACGCCCAGCAGAGGCTCCGTGGACAAAGGCCGTGTTCCCAGTTCATCTGGGGAAGGGCCCTCCGCTTTTTCCAGCCCCGCTCGCCCAGTGCGCTGGGGCGGGGTCCGTGGACTGGTCAGCGCTCTGGTTTGCCAAGGGGTTAGGGCTCTGAGAAACACTGACCCCCGTCAGACAGGGAGATCCCTGCGCAGAGAAGAAAAGCGACCTCACCCAGGCTGCCCTGAGCCGGGGCGGAGGGGGGGGGGGGCAGAGTCGGGGCCAGATTTCCACACAGCTTCCCGCCGGCCCTGCCACCCTGGTGTCGCTGCCCCTGAGCCGCTCGCACTCCCCCACGGCACGCGCCTGGCCTCCCCACGCCTCCCTAACTGTGGAGCAGCGGGAAGGCTCCAGTCTGGCCGAAATCCATCCACACCCAGCCCGGCCAGATCCTGGTGTGTGTTTGCAAAGCACTTTCTATCCGTCGTTCCCTCAGGAGGCCCCAAGACACTGCCCGGACGCAGATCCTGGGGAGGTTAAGAGCACCCCAGCTTGCCGGCAGGAACCCAGGCCTCGGCCGCCGCCCACTGGGCCCCTTCTCACCTCCCCAGGGCCCCCGGCTTCAGTCTCGCCTCTCCGCCCCGCACGCCGAGCCCTACGGCGATCTCCGAGGACCGTGTCGGCTAGACAAGGCAGAAAGCAGAGCCCGACGCGGGGCTCGAACTCACGCACCGTGAGATCATGACCTGAGCTGAAGTCAAGAGTCAGATGCTCAGCCGACTGAGCCACCCAGGCACCCTCTCTGTTTTTTATGTTAACGGTTGTCCCCACCCTTGGTCCTTGGCTCCACAGACTGGAAAGATGGCTGGCCCCAAGCGCCACCCTGTCACCACCTACCCTCCGTCTGGCCTGGGGGACTGAATTCGGGGCTTTCCTCCAGCGCAGCTGGCTGGTGAGAGCACGGTATGGTCCCTCCTTGGTCCCGGCCTTCCTTGTTCCCTGGTTACTGTGGATGTCGCCCCGGGGCCTGATCTCGATGGGGCCCTGCAGCCTGGGAGTGGCTGCCCCCAGGCCAGGGTGGAGGCTGCAGGCAGGACCAGAGCCAAGGACTCACATGCCTCTGGGAGCGGACATCCCCAAGAGCCACTATTTAACCATCAGATGACTCAAAAGGGTTCCTTTTTGTAAAGAGCTGTTTACACGGGCGCACCAGGACACGTGAGCAATCACGCCCCCTCCCTCACGCGACTCGGGCAGGGTGATAGCAGCGTGTCTTCCTGGGTGGTGTTGCTTCGGCTTCAGCTAGGTCTCTAAGTGATCTGAGCAATCAGGTAGTTTACCGAGAGTCATTTCCATGGAAACAAAAGAAAAACAAAGGGTAAGTAGTCCCAGCAAGGCCCGCACTCGTTCTCGGAGCGGAGAGAGCGTCCAGCTGAGAAGATTGCCGCAGGGCCACCGGCGGGAAGGCCGTCCACCTAGGAGCCGCAGCGGTGGCTGCCCGGACGTTCAGTCGCCCTGTCCCCTGCGGGAGCTGATGTGGCTTCAGCAGAGGAGCAGTTTGAGTTCCATCTGACTCCAAGGCAAACGGGCGGGAAGAACTTGGAAACGTCAGCTTTTGGGGGGTTCTAGCCACACGTTGGAGGAAAGTGGGAGAACTCCGGCTCTGGTCCGGGTGACGGGCAGAAGACAAAAGCCCAGGCGGCTGGCAGTCCTGGGCTCTGACGTCCGCAAAGGTTATCGCGCAAACACGGTCTTCCTCTCCAGCAAAGCTGAACACGGTCAAGGTTCATTTGTTCGCGCACCGAGTCTGGTTTTCAATAAAGTCGGCCTGATGATGGATGTAAGGAGCGTGTTGCTTAAGCGAGAAGAGTGACTGAACGTACAGGCTCTTTTACACCTGCTTTGCCGGAACTTTCCACGAGGAATCTCAGACTGCACTTCGAAAAGCCTCCAGGGGCCGGGAAGCCAGGTCAAGGATCCGTCCAGTTGCGCCCCGTTCCAGGAAGATAGATTCTTCCCAGTCTCAGGGAAATACATAAATTGTCATGAGGAATGACAACACTAAGAGTTTCTGAATTCTGGAGGGATCAGGTAGGGAGAGGAAGATAAATGTTTCAACCTCTGCCGACGACTCACTTTGCCAGATGGCTGTGAGTTACAGGCGGCCGCAGAGAGAGAGGAGAGGAGGAAACCGCGTCCTTCAGACCTGGAGTCAAAGCGCAGAGGAACCAGCAATGTTTAAATGAATCCCCTTCTAGGGGCGCCTGGGTGGCTCAGTCGGTTCAGCGTCCGACCTCGGCTCGGGTCATGATCTCACGGCTCGTGGGTTCGAGCCCCGCGTCGGGCTCTGTGCCGACGGCTCGGAGCCTGGAGCCTGCTTCGGATTCTGGGTCTCCCTCTCTCTCTGCCCCTCCCATGCTCGTGCTCTGTCTCTGTCTCAAAAATAAGTAAAAACTTTTAAAAAATTAAAAAAAATAATAAATGAATCCCTTTCTCAAAAAACAGTAGGCTCCATTTTTGACCTGGAAGTTCCTAAAAAATCAGGGGAACCACCTGCATCGGGGTCCCCTGGGGAAGCCGTTGAAAGGGGTCCCTGGGCGCTTGGGGGCTTCTCTGACCTTTGCAGGAAAGGGGCCGCTCGACCGCTCGTCTTCCGCACCGAGGGTACACAGCCCAGCTCAGAACTGGCTGGACAAGATGAGAAGTTCACAGCCAGAGACAAGCCTCGTGTGCATTCTGTCCATCTTCTCTCCCGGGGCCAGCGTGGCTGGCCCCTTGGCCTCGGGGGAAGCCCCTCCCGTCAGCCCCCACGTGCCTGGGGGTGTGTGCGTGTGCGTGTGAACGCGCCAGACGACACGCCAGCCCTTCCCCCGGCCCTCTGCGCACACGCAGGCTGCGGAAGGTGAGCTGGACCCAGGTCATGTTTTATTGAGCAGTTAACAGTGTCGTCCTTGAGCTGGAATCTCTTCCATCCCTCGTCTCCTGGGAGCCACGCAACAGCCCGGTGGGCAGGGTCCTCACCTTGTGGAGGGGATGAGGCTCAGGCTGCTGAGGAGGCTTGTTGCATCCCAGACGGTAGGTGAAGGGGTGACGGGACCCCAAGATGTCTTCCCTTCCCTACATCCCTACGGTAGGGGTGCTGGCCGTGGTGCTGACACCCTCCTGCATGGCGGGCTCAAGCTCTCCACCGTCTGAACTTGACGTCTGCAAATCTTCTACTTTCAATAGTCCCTCTGTTAAGGATGGCACAGGCCTCGAAGGTGAGCCACACAGTCGGGCGCCACAGAGCCCAGAGGGAGTCCTGGGTTTCTCCCACGTGAATCCCTCCCCGCGCTCTGGCTGGCCCCACCTAGCAATAGGCGCTCAGCGGGCACAGTACCGTGAGGTCGGAATCACTGTGGCAAATGTCATGCAGAAGTGGGGAGGGTCAGAGGAAACGGTGATTCCAACGCTGGATGGCAAACGCAGCTGTGACGAGCGGGCTTTTGGTGGAAGGGGAGGGGAGACCAAGAAGTCGGGCAGGGGTGCGGGAAGGTGAGGGGCCCGCGGGCTGGGGGGCCCCAGACTCTGAGGGGTCTACCTGATCATAGCATTGCTCGTGCCACAGCCACAACATCCAGCCCCGGGTGCACACCCCGTGCAAACGCATCTAGTTTACAGAATAGCTACCCCTGTGGGCTGGAGCCTGGACCCCCGCCCCCAGGCTGTGTCTGGGCCGCTCTGTTACTTCCAAGGCCAGCTTCTCTGAGCCACGGACAGGAGCAGGGGCCTGACGTGCCCAGATCCGAGTCTGGAGGGGGAAGTGGAGGAGGGCTGGTGTGGCAGGAGAGGCGATGGGGGACCGTGGGGCAGCACCAAGGACTTGGAGAGGCAAGTCCTGACGAATAGAGTCCATTGTGGAGGAGGGGGGGCGGAGGGAGGAGCCCAGGCCCTGGAGCTCCTCCCTCCAGGGCACAGGAAGGGGATTCTGCTCTGAGCTGCAACCCCGGGAGGGTGTCGTCTGAGCCATGCTGGGGGCTGCTGGCATGGGTGTGGTCCCATGTCAAGACATGCCCCCCCACGCAGATGGAGAGCATTTGGGGGGCTCTGCCTTCTAAACACATGAAGCGTCTAACTTTTATGCATGGCCTGGTTTATTTATTTTTAAAATTGTTTTAATGTTTATTCATTTTTTGAGAGAAAGAGACAGAGTATGAGCGGGGGAGGGGCAGAGAGAGAGGGGGACACAGAATCGGAAGCGGGCTCCAGGCTCCGAGCCGTCAGCACAGAGCCCCATGCGGGACTCGAACCCACGAACCGCGAGACCGTGACCTGAGCCGAAGTCGGACGCCTCACCGACTGAGCCCCCCAGGAGCCCCTGCATGGCCTGATTTATTAATTTAACAAACACCGAGCGCTGGGCCAGCACTCAGTCCCTGCGCTTAGTCCTGGGAGGGGGGCACAGGTGGTGTCGGGGCGTGTTCTAGGGAGGACACCTTGGTTGCTGGAGGGGGTCTTGAACGCCGGTGCCACCTGGCTTGATGTCATGAGTGTGGTTCGCCACGTGGCTGTGGCTCTCCACCTCTCAGCTGCTGGCGGGAAGGCACTTCCGGGGTTCCCCCCCCCCCCACCACGTGACCACTTCCGACCAATGAGCTCTGAGCCGAAGGGGGTGTGACGTTCGATCTCTGGGGCAGGTGCGGGGCTTCCGCCTCCAGGACCAGCACTGCCCACGGGGCTTCCCAGCGGCCTGCACCATGAGTGGGCCGACCCGTGGGGTCCCTGTGTGTAAGCGACACCTACCCCTTTGTTGTTTTAAGCCCCTGCGGCCTTGCAGACCCGTCCTGACTGACTGGGGCGCTGAGACGTAATTCCAAATGAGACTGCAGATGGAGATGTGTATCTCCCCGAGCACATCTCTGGGAATCCGATTCGGGGATCCGAGACCTGTCGCCTGCGGGAAGGATGAGAAGGGGCCAGGGGTGCTGGTGGAGGCAGGGGCTCTTCCTCCCAGGGGAGGGTGGGGCCAGTGAGGGGCTGTGATGGGGCCTCTCGACAAGAGCTCCAAGTCGGGGACCCAGGGATGAAACTAAAGGGCAAAGTCCAAGCGGCCAGAAAGGGGAGCGTGTTCGTTCTGAACACCTGCGGTTCGGGAGACTGGCAAACCTTCCCTAGATGGCACCCCGAGGGTGGGCAACCAGGAGTGAGTGGGCAACATAGGGGTGAGACGGGGCAGGAGGACACCCACCTGGGCAGCCCTCACTCTGGGGCGGAGGACACAATGGATGCCCCATCGAGCTCACCAATGTCAATCCTACTTGGAACAAGACACTCCTGTTTCTGCACTGAGGCTGTGTCTTTGGGCCACATCTGAACATCAGAGGTCTGGGAGTCAAGGAGGCCTCCCTGGAAGAAGAGACGCGTAAGTCAGTAGCCAGCCTCGGTTCAGTGAAGGGGGGGCAGTGGGGGAGGGGGGTGGGGGAGCAGGTCTGGCGTCAGGGGCTCGGCCCGGGACCCTGGCCCGCTCTGGGTGACGGGCCCGGCCCATCCTCTGGGACTGGGGGCCTTGGGAACCAGAGGAGGGGGTCGGGCACGGCCCTGCCTCGCGGCCCCAGGTGTCCCAGGCTCCCAGCAGGTACGTGGGCGCAGCTGGCCGCGGAGGGCGGGGTGCACAGGGGCTCCGCTCGTAAACAGAGCCCGCTGCCCCTTCCCCGCCCCCCTCCCCCGCTGCGAGAGGGGATGGTGTCTGTTCCCCATTAATCTTGGTGAGAAAGCGCCGTGGGCTGCTGTAATGAAACCCGTGCGTCTGGTTGCCATGGCACTCCTGCCCGTGTCGGTGCCCATCAGCCGGCAGAAGTGGGTCACACGTTCACCTCCTCCTCGTGTTTGAACTTCTGTAAAATAGTGATGAGTCAGACCCAAGCGTGCGCCCCGCCCGCCGCTGTGAACTCGCCCCCTCGGCCGCTTCCTGAGCTGCCTTAACGAGCTGCCAGCCTGACGAGGGGCTGGTGCCCACCCACAAGTCACATCTGGTGCCAACGCGCCTCTGTGCTCCCAGACCGGCCGCGGAGGCCTGGGCACCTGCCACGCACCGTCGTGCAGGCCCCTCGGGGAGCCTGAGCTTCGCGCTCTCACGCGGACCAAGGGGCCTGTGGACGCGGCCGGTGGGGGCGGTTCGGTCCAGTCTCCACCCTGGGTTTCTATTTGTCTGGGGCCAGGGGGCCCGGCAGGGTCTCCTGCTGGCCGCCTATACCCTGCCTGGGATTCCTCGGAGCAGAAGACAGGCATTTACAGTGTCCACCCACTCCGGGCACAGAGGATGACGAGATAGACGGACAGGGCGCTGCCTTGGGAAGGAGGAAGGTGAGGTGAAGCTTTTGCAGGTGCGGAGATGCTGGAAGATGGGAAGGACAAGGGACACACTCTAGTGGAGTGGACGGTGGCCCCCAAAAGATATGCCTACTCAGAGTCTGTCACTATGACCTTCCTTGGGAAGAGTCTTTGTAGACATAATTAAGTTAAGGATCATGAGATGAGATCATCCTAGTTTAGGTGGGAACAAAATCCAAGGGCAGACGTCCTTAGCAGAGAAGGAGAGAGGACGCCAAGTGAGACCAGAGTGACACTCAGGGACTCTGCCTCAAGCCGAGGGCCACTGGGGTCCCTGGGAGCTGGGATGGGCGGGAGGGACCCTCCCCCGGAGCAGCGCCAGACCCTGGGGGAGCTCGGAGCCAACCTCGGCGGGAGCCAGAGCCTGCAGCCTCCGTCCGCTGATGGGCCACCGAGGCTGGGTGGTGGGGTGGCGGGGGGGGGGGGGGGGGGACCTGGGGGCATCTGCTCAGGCCCAGAAGGCGGAGGTGGTTCCCGTGAAGGCGGAAGGACCTGCGAGCTGTCGCGGGCTGAGTGAACGGACACCTCTTACCGTTGGCCGGATATCGGGGGAGGGACCGCGGGGCCTACGGCTCGTCCTGGGGCTCCCGTCTGAGCCGCGGGGGGAATGTGGTGACGTGTGGTGAACGGGACGGCGCGGGGGCTTTGGAGGTGACGGGGACACGCTGGGCGGACATGTCCGCCAGACGTCCGCGTGCAGATGCCGGTGGGCGAGTCTAGAGTAAGGAGGAGAGGCCGGGGCTGGACGGGCCGCTGAGCGCTTGGCACGCCCCTGCCTGGAAGGGCCCGGCTGGGAGCGGGTGCTCAGCGGATGCCGGCCAGCGTGCGTCCGGACTCTCTGCCCGGCCAGCGGGGCTGCAGGAAGGGCCGGAGGGGGCCGGGGCAGCCCTGGGGCGGAAGAGGGGGGCCTTCTCCAGGGAGGCTCCAGAGAGGACGGAGGACGGAAGGCTCAGAGCAGAGGCCTCCCCTGCCCGCCGTCCTCACTCAGCCCCTCTGGGCCCCGCTCGGAGTCTGGGAACCTGGTGTGGAAGAACCACGCCGCCACCCGTCCAGGCCTTGGCAACCCCCCTCCCCCGGAGACAGGGAGTGACATCAGCCTGGGGCCAAACTCACCCGCGCCGCTCGGCCGGAGGCCCCAGTGCGGCTGTCCCCTGCTGGTGCTGACTGCCCCTCACCCTGCTCCCCAGACCTTGGGAGCTAGGAGGACTGGGGCCTCTCGTGTTCTGACCTTGGGAAGCCAGGAGGGCGGTGAGGAGACGCGGGCTCTGACAGCCTTGTTCTCGAGAAACATGAGATTTCGCTTCCGAAGCCACACGTGGCACTGGCCTCGGGGCTCCTGGCTCCGGGCAGGGCTGGTGGGGATCCTGAGGGACGCGGTCCAGGGTCAACCGTCTCCCGTGGTCATGTTCCCCGGGCCGGCTCACCTGTGCCCACCGGGCAGGGGGGAGGGGCACGTGTTCCCCCTCCTCCCTGGGCTGTGGGTCTCCCTGGGATCCTTCTCCATCACCCAGACAGGACCCCTGCCCTGGGCTGCACGACGCGGCTTTTGCAGGGGCTTGGGCACGGCTTCCGTGGGGCAGGAGACACGCACCACACATGCTGGAAGATTCCCGAGGGGCATCTGAGGCACACCAGATGGCCCAGGTGCTCCAGTTTTCAGGGGAGAAAATATTTCCCCGCATCCCTTGCGTGACAGTAGTTGTGTGACCAATGGGATAAGCAGAAGTGTCATGTGACAGCTCTGGGGACGGTCCCCAAATGGCAGTTGGGTGATCACCCTGTGACCTGCTTTTTCTTTGTCCTCTCCTTCCTCCTGATGCCTGGGACAGAGATGTGAGGGCCTGAGCTCGGGCCGCCATCTTGGGCCATGAAGACAAAGGGGAGGCAGAATGGAGGCCAAAAAAGTCTGGGTCCGGGAAGCTGAACTGGCAAACCATCCCTGCTCGGCAAACCACCCGTGGCTTGGCCAAGTCTAACGGAACAGAGAGAGTGTCACTGTGAATGTGACACTCATCTGAGACCTGGGATGAGGAGGCCACTCCCAGCAGAAGGAACGGCCCTTGCCAAGGCCTGTTTGTGAGGGCAGGACGTCGGGGCCCACAGTGGTTGGGACGCACTTAGGGGGCCATGAGGCTGGGAGCTTGTCAGGGGCAGACGGCAGGGGCTGGGAGTCAGTGTCCCGTCCTGGTGGTCCCACCTGCCGGCTCCCTGCCCACCCGTCCTCGGGAAAGGGTTCCGGACCGGTCCTCTGCACCTGTCTGTGATGTCAGCAGGGGTCCTGGGACCAGTCCCCCCTCCCCAAACTGGATGAGGGCCTCTGTCCCCTGGCGAGGACCTCCCCTGAACCTCATTGCTGGCCAGGCCCGGGGGAGTCCGGGGTCCCGAGTCCACAGCCTCTCAGAGTCTCAGAGGGAGTCAGCCCCTCCCGACACCCCCCGCCCGGTCGGTGTGGAGAAGTCCCCGTGGCTTACAATCAGCCTCCACACCTGCTTTTGCTGAGGGTGGTGGCTCAGGGAGCACCTTCCAGGCACACGGGCCTCCCCAGGGTCCCCCCCAGGCACACGGGCGTCTCCTCCCAGAGGAGGGGCGGCGGAGAGGGAGGGAGGACCTCCGGCCCCGGGCTCGCTCCCTCTGTGTGCCCCCGACACCGTGCGGAGGAGGAAGGCCGAGGGGTGAAGCCTGGAAGACGGGCGGGTGCGGGGGACAGAGGACCCAGCGTCACGGCCCCATCCTGCGTGTGAACGGTTGAATGGGGCGCACGTCCCCCCGGACGTGGGCTCCTTGGGGGCCGGCGTGGCCGGGCCCACCCCCCCGTACCAGCGTGTCCCAGGATGGGCGCCTGCAAATGTCTGCAAAGCGAGCCACTCGAAGTTTGCTCAGACCCGGGCTCCAATCGTTCCCACCTGCCCCCCGCGCAACCGGCCTCCCCCATGAATTCGCTCCCTCGGCACCTTTAGCAGCCGGCCGCCGGCCCCTGGCCACCGGATGCTGGGCCGTGCCGTCCCCCCGCACGTGTCTTGGCTGCCAGACCGTAAGCTGTGAGGGCAGAGCTCGCTCGGGCTCTGCCCCAGCAGGGGAGCCAGTGCTGGTAAGAAAAGAAGGTGGGGTCCATACCCGGAAGTCCCGCCCCTCCCTCCAGCAGCCCACCCGGCAGGCCTCAAGGTGCAGACACCCGGCTTTTCTCCGGATCCTGCTCTCCCTCTGGGGGGGCGAGGCCAGCTGCTCCCCGGGGTCCTCGTCCCGTGCCCTGGCGTCCCCGTGCCGCAGGAGGGGGGACCTGGGCCCTCTGTGAGCTGAGCAGGTTTTTTCCACTGCCTCCTCTGTTCCCTGACACGAACTTAATTAGCTCTCTGTTTTCCAAACAGGCGACGTGACTCAGCACTTTCACACGCAAGGTCTAAATTTGTCCCTAACCCCCAGGTGTCTCTTAGCTCAGTCCTTCCGTCAAGTTCCGTCACAGGGTTAGAGCCCACGGTGGAGGGTGATTTCCAGCAGCTTCCTGGGAGGACCGGGTGGGGTCCCGCCACACAGCCCTTCTCCTGACCGCCCGCCCCCCCTGCAGAGGGGCGGGCCACAGCCACAGATGGCCCAGGTTCCTTCCCGGGGTTTGTCCTTCCTCCTGGGGGGAGGGGGCTCGATCCCTCGGAGTTGCTGGAAGTTAAAACACAAGGTCACCATCCGCTCTTGCTCTGCAGGCATTTCCGGAAAGCGTGCAGACCTTTGCTCCAGCTGCTTGGGGTGAAGGGCGCGGTAGAGGGGGGTAGGGCTTCACCAAAGAGCAGCCAAGGGACCCAGGCTAGGGAACCCCCCCCAACTCCCTTCCCCTTCTCCTCAATCCTCCCTTGCCTTCCCCACCCTGCCCTCCCCCTCTCCCCTTCCCCTCCCCTTCCCTCTGCCCCCCTTTCCCCTTCCCACCCCCCTCTCTCTGCCCTCCCCCTCCCCCTCTGCCTCCCTCAGTGCCAGGCTTTGCTTGTGCTGGGGGATGGGGGGCACGGTGGTTAGGGGTCAGTCGTGGCCCTCCCCTCCTCAGATATTGGCAGGAGGCGGTGACCTGGTGGGGGCGGGGAGGAGCTGTGTCTACCCACCCCCTGCCCCTCCCCCTCCCCCTGGGACACATCAGTGAACTCCCTCCTTCCCCCACTTGGTCTTTTAGGGCGATGTGACGAGGTTTTTCGGGACGGTCAGGGACACCCCAGCAGCCAGACCCAAGCCCAGTGCCCTCCCCAGCACACCTGCTCCCCTCCCACTTGTAGGGGGCCCGGCAGGAGAGAGCCCCTTCCCGGGGGCCCGCCTACGTGTTTCGGAGCTGGCCGCATTTCCGTGCGCGTGGACAGAACCCGCTGTCACCCACACAGTCCGCCCCCCTGCAAGCTCCCTGAGACCCCCAGGCCCAAGGGGCAGGGGGAGGGCCCCCGTGTTGCTTCCTGGGGCTCCTGCTCTAAGGAGCCACACAGGCCTGCCGGCACACCGTGAGTCCGGGCAGCGAGGCGCAGGGGTGGGGCGTGCGCGAGGAAGCTCTTGGCCAATCCCTCCCTCCCCTGCCCTTCCCGGGGTCCCCACGCCCTGCTTCAGGCCCCTCTTGCTTCTTTAAAGCAGCGTCTTCCCCGCCCTGACCCCGCCTCCCTCAGGTAAGGACCCCTAAAGGCCAGCGGGTCACCCCTCCTCCTCCAGAACCATCGATGGCTCATGTCGGTCTTCAGCATCTGCCAACCCCTCCTGACGTGTGAGGTCACAGTTCACAGGCTCTGGGGTCAGGACGTGGACGTCGTGGGGGCTGCTACTCCGTCTTCCGCCCCTTTCCCTCCATTCCTGTGTGCATCTGTCCCCGTCCCCCCTGCTCCGGCTGTGCCTGAGAGAGCAGCAGCCCTGGGGCCCCGGACAAACCGGCCGGCTGCGGCTGCCAGGGGGCCTGGTCCTCGGGAAGCCGCGGCCGCGCAGGCGGGGTGCACAGCGCTCTTCCATGAGTGGCTGCGACACGCAATTAGGGATGTGGAATGCGTCGCATGCTAACGTGCATGATTGCTCTCCGCTTCTCGGGCCGTCATTAAGCAGCTAAATAATGTGGCCAGATGCTCGGAAACGGGCTGCCAGTGTCAGCACCGCCCCGCCAGAGGCCGCTGAAGCAAGCAGTCGGCCGGTGACGGACGAGCAGAGGGTCCCTCGCTTCCTGCCCGGACCGGGGGCCCCTCCTGCGGGTTCTCGGGCTCTTCCCACGGCACGAGCGGGAGCAGCCGCCGCACCCCCCGCCTCCCCGGGATCTTCGGCCGGGGGCCCTGACTGGCCACCCGGGTCTGAGCCGCGGCACGCCTCCTGTGGCCCGGTGTGACTGCCCGAGAAAACACGTTGGCTGTTTTCTGGAGAAACGGAAGTGGGGCCCCGCTCGCTTGGGCCGCTCGCTGCCACGGGGCGCCTGGCGGAGCCCCCTCCCGCCCTGTCGGTCCAGCCGGGCCCAGCGGGGAGACCCTAGTTCTGGCTCTGCCTTCACCTTCCCTCGTGTGACCTTCAGGAGCCACACAGTTTCCATTCTCTGCGTGGAAACTGACGTGGTGACCTCAGGCAGCTGCCTTCGCAGCCAGGCCTCCTCCGCTCTGCCTCCGTCTTCTCCAGCACCGCCAGCGTGGCCTGCTCCCCGCTCAGAGCCCTCCGTGGCTGCCTGCTGCCACTCCGGGTCCCGCCGCCTCACGCCCGGGATGGGGGCCTGAATCGCCCCCCGATGGCTCTCCTGCCAACGGGTGACCGGAGTCCCCGGCCGTGGCATGGTGGCCACGGGAGGGGCACAGCCAGCGCCCAAGGAGGTCTTGTCCCGCCGGCAGGCGGCGTCCGTCACGGATCTGGCCCCTCCGTGAGCTGGCTTTGTCCTGAAAAGGGCCCACGTGCCTTCTGGAAGGACCTCACTTACCGATCCACCCACGTTGTGTGCACGATTGGAGCCAGTCACCCGGCTGGCCCCGTCCTTGACGGATGGATGAAGGGGTGAAAGGGACGGCCCACGAGGCTGCAGGATCAGGGTGAGAGGTACCCGCAACATAAACGCAGCACGGCCTCGCCCAGTCCCCGCAGCCCTGCCAACCTGGGTGAGCCTCTCCTCTGGGGACCAAGGCCATGTGCTCAGGGAGGTTGAGTCACCTGCCCGGGATCACCCAGCGCTGCACCTCCAGCCTCCGTGAAGCTGTGGCCCGAGAGGTCCCCGGAGGTATGCTTTTTATTCTCACCGCTTTGGCAAGATCTGGTCCCCTTCACCGGCTTCCTGGCTCCCCGGCCTCCGGGAAACGACCTCCCCCAGCCTCTCCTGCGCGCAGATGGGGGTCACAGACCGACTCTGGCCTTGGGAATGCAGAAGCGGCGTGAGCCACGCGTGGCACCCGCTCAACATTCCTTTCGGCAAAGAGCTCGGGGCTCAGGGCGGACCGAGCCCTCCGGATCCTCGCGGATGCCCCCGGAAGCCCCTGGGTCCCTGCGCACCGCCTGGAAGGAGAGGAGGGAACCTGGCGCTGGCTCGCTGCTGCTCAACCAACGTGTCAGAGAGAACACGGCCCGTCCATCAGACCGCGGGCCAGAGACCCTGTGGGTACTCGGGAGGGTCTCTCTCTTAATCTGTGCGGAGCGCCCAGCGTGCCCGCGAGTGGAAGCATCCGGGACTGAGCTCGGGAGGGCCAGCACCAGGCCCCGAAGCTTCTCCCCCGGAGAAGCGAGGGTCCTCCCTGGAGGGGAGGGGAGGCTCAGGGCGACACGTGGCCGCCACCCTGCGCCTTGGCAGGCGCCTTTAGGGAACCCGGGCCCCCCAGGGCCGTGTCCTGTGCCCTCTGGCAGCCTCAGGGACATGTTGGCTGACTCCCGTCCCAGTTTCAAGGGAGACCGTTTTACAGCAGAAAGGGAGACCGAGGCTCGTCTGAGACTCCTCTCCCTGATTTAGAAAGTCAGCGGTTCCAGCAGCGCGCGGTGGCCGGTGTTTTACGAGGCCCTTTTACGCGCACAACGCATTTTACGACCTAAGAAAGCGACCGGGCAGCGCATGCTTTTCCCTGCGCAGGAAATCGACACGCCCAGCATCTCCAATCAATAAAATCACATTTTGCTGACTTTGAGATGTCATCCCGGGGGTGCGCTCGGGCTGCGGGAGCCGGGGGGGGGGGGGGGCGTGTGGAGCCGGATGCTGGTGTGCGGAAAACCCATCTGGCCCGCTGCACAAGCAGATGGCCCCGGGCGGGCGGGGCGGTGCCCTGGAGGTGCCGGGTGGATGGCCCAGGGCCCGTCAACGAGGCCCAGCGGGCGGAGGCTGCAGGGAGACTCAGGCTCGCACCCCATGGGGGCTGGGGACAGAACAGAGGTCGCTAGATCCGGCCCTGCCTTCACGCAGCAGGCACCCCGCTGGTGATTTTCCTCCCCTCCGCTTGCATATCGCCAGTGGTGGGGAGCTCACCACCCAGGGAAAGTTCTTTCTGCATCTGCTGAAAACCCCTCCCTGGACCCGCCCCCTTGGAGGCTCCACCTGTTAAGATTGGACCCTTCTCATCCAGAAGGGAGGTGGCCAGCCCCAGAGAGCCCGGCTTGGCAGGCCATCGCTCCCAGCTGCCTCCTTAAGCTCTGAGACCTAGGTGCCCTCGCGTTGCTCCTGGCCTCAGCCCCACGCCTCCCTCCTCCCTCCTGCTCGGACGGCTGGTCCCCCCGGGGCTGGGACCTGGCCCCCCGCAGCCGCCCGGTGGGGGGCTCTTTCTCCAAGTGGTCCAACCCCGTCGTCTCCCCGCTCTGTGAAGCCCCAGCTCGTCTCCTGCGGAACCTGCCGGCAGCATTCTGTGCACGGTCCTGCCCCAGCGGCCGCTCAGCCCCTTGGCTCCATTGGCCTGCTTGCCCCCCCACCGGGGCCACCCTGGCAGTGGGTCATGCCCTTGACCTGGTCACCCCGGGGTATCTCCTCCTCCCAAATCCTGGCTCCAGCCTCCCTCCCTCCAGCCTCCAGGGTTGTAAATCCTCAGACGGGGCCGTGCTCTCATGACAGATGGCCACCCTGCCTGACCTGCACGGCGTCTATGGCCCTTCCCGGTCACCCGGCTCCCACTCGCTCCCACGCGCTCCCTGTGCCGTGAGAAGTGACCTTCTCACTGCGGTCGACAGGCCCGGCCCCCGAGCGGTTGACCCATCGATCTGTTGCTCTGTGTGCTTGTGGCCACCCAGGGCCTTTGACTCCCAGCACTGCCTTGAAACCCGAGACCCTACGCCCCCTCTCCCAAGTCCCCCCTTACCTGATGCTGACCTCCCTCGCTGCACTGAGAACACAGGGGTGAACGGAAAGGGGCCGCCGTCCCCCCGGGACCCCCACCGCGCGTCTGCCGAAGCTCTACTGCTCCCAGGACTGGGGCGTCCGGACCCACCACAGGCCCCTGTTTCCGTGAGTCCCTTTCTACTAGCCCCGGGGGTTTGCGTCCTGCAACTGCCCGCCCGGCCCTCTGACGGCCCCCCTGCGGCCCGGCGTCCCCACCTGCGCAGACCTGCCCTCGGCCCCGGGCCCCTCCCCGGCTGCCCCCCTCTTTCCCAGCTTCTCAAAGGGGCTACGGCGCCGGGCACCCCAACTTCTCCGGCGACCCTCCCCTCCTCCCGTCTGCGCCCCTGTCCTTCCTCCCTCCGGCTCCAGCCACACCTGCTGGCTGGCTCTTCCTCCCACACGCCACGCGCGCGTCCGTCCCGGGGACTCCGATCCCCGTGGACGGTGCCTCCCGGGAGAGGCACCTTCTCTCCCATCCCTCTCCACCCCTGCTGCCAGCGGCCGTGGGCGCTCTGATTTCTAGCCGCCCCCTCCGCCTCCACCCCCAACATGGTAGGCCTGCGGAGGAGAGCCTGCCTTCACCACCGCATCCCCGGTGCCCAAAGCACCACCCGGCACATAGTAGGTGCTCCGGAGATTCTGGATGGGTGAACCGATGAACGGTTGTTTGGTTAACCGAGCTCAGAAGCAGATGGTTACGTCCCACACCGACCAATGCGTCAAAGCAGCCCCAGAAACGGAGGGTCCCTCTGGCCATTTACAAGGCCCTGAGCTCACCCCCCTCTGTGCAGACACCCGCGTTTATGGGTCTCTGTGTTCCCCACGGCTGCAGGGCCCTCCATACAGCAGGCGCCTGTGCGGGGAACCCCAGAACACCAGGCTTGAAGAGCCTTAGCTCCTTGGGCATCGAGGTCCGGTAGCTCAGAGGGGGAGGCAAGTAGGGAGAGCCATGGCCCCGCCCAGCCAACCTGGCAGGTCAGCCCGACCCGTGGCTGCAGCACCGGGGACACACCTGCCTCTCACTTCTCATGCTGTGTGCCCACCAGGAGTCCCGGAGGGAGGCTCCTGGGCACGATGTCACAGGTGACCTTGGCGAGCAAGGTCATGGTCCACGTCCCCAGGGCTGCCAGCCCCAGTGCCCCTGCTGTCAGGGAAAATTCTAGACCAGGCCAAGTAGCCCCGGGGCCACGTCCCGCCGTCAGGGAAAATTCTAGACCCCTGAAGCTTTTGCCTGGTTTATCTGTTATCCGATGGTCTTAACGTCCACACAGCAGCTCTGGTCCCACTTTCCCACAGGGGATGCCCCGTCTCGGGGCAAACAAGTCTCACAGAGAAGCCTAAACGAGCAGCGTGTTTGGAGATGGTCTGAGCGAGCCCCAGACCCAGAGCCAGCGGAGCCCAGATTGGGATGATTTCACCATGAGGGGGATCGCACGGCTCCGCGGAGGCGTCTGTCCCGCTGGCTTGAGCGATCGCCTTGAGGCGCGTCCGTGACACCCGTGGTTGGGGCCAGTCCAGGTGGGTGGAGGCCGCGGCTCAGGGACACTGTCTGGGGCCAGGGTGGGGACGCATGCGAGGGGCGCACGTGGAGACGAGGCCACGAGATGCCCTTCCCTGGCAATCTGCCGCAGGCCCGTGCTGTGTGCCGGCCCAGGTGTGCGGCCCGGGGCCCCGGCGGTGGCCGAGCCCCAGGGCCCTCTGCCCCCCACCCCAGGAGCTCACGTGATAAAGCAGCAGAGGTCAGCAAACATCACGGAAGAGGCCGCGGAACAGCGCGAGTGAGCCTGTCTGCAGAAACGCAATTTACGGGCACGGTTCTCGAAACAGCTGGCTGCACCTCATCAAATAATGTTTCTGTAACTCAGAGCTAATTGGTTTTCGCCGTCAACCTTACGCATTCTTTGGAGTAGGATCTATTTTCTGACTCTCTGTATCTGTACCCGTCGCCTCATTTCCTCATTTCATTTCGGCTGCTCTGAATAATTCACACACAGCAAACTGCTTCTAGCTCCTTCCGCCGAGACATGGGAGGGGGAGGCTGCGCTGTCAGGCGGGCGGGCAGCCTCCCCTGATGTGGGGCCTGGGCGATTTCGAGCTACAGCAGGGGCACCGACGGTGTGACCTCCACGGCCCCAAAGGCACTGGGGCTCTCGGGCCCTTCTCGTCTTTCTTGCGTCGCACCCGACTCGGGTTTGAGCAGCAGGGAGGAAGTGTGCAGAGGCCAGAACGGGGCGGGGGGGGGAGAGGGGACAAGAACCAGAGCCAGGCCAGGTCCTGCGCCCCACGGGGACGGCGTGCCGGAGGGCGCGAACAACCTCGCCTCCGCGCACAGCGGGCGCCTCCGAGGACGTCTGGAAAGGTTTGCTCCATTGGAACGGAGAACTGACCGCGGCTGGAGTTTCCTTTGCCTTTCGAAGGCCCGTGCCCAGCTTGAACCAGCCTTCCTCCTCGATGCTCTGGTGGGACTACATGTCCAGGTCACGCAGGGGCAGAGCTGGGCCCTGGGGACACCCAGAGACTCGCACGCAGGTGATGGACGTGCCCCTGCAGGTGGGGTTCACCTTCAGGTGGAGAGAAAGTCTGCTCTGTGAGCCTCCGGGGCAAACGTGCCGGGCAGAGGGCACAAAGGTCCTGCCATGCCACGCCGGAGACGAGCAGACCCGACGTTCGCGGTCTCCCCGAGACCGTGTGGCCCTGTGGCTCCAAGAGGGGGCTTGTCACTGTGGCGATCCGTCCGTGGTCGGAGAGGCTGCTCCCTGAGTGCAGCAAGGTGGTGGGCACGGCCAACCCGTCCCCAAGGCCGCCGGAGGTCACCGACTGCTCCGGCCTGGGCTTCCCGGCCCCTGCGATGGGATGGCCGCCGAGACGAAATGTGGGATGAACTCGAAGGGCTCTCCTGGCACCCAGCACGCCGTGCTCCGGAGTCAGGGGCACCGACCGACCACTAGCCGGGCCCCAGCATCTCCATCCCGAAGCCCCAGCCTCCATGCTGTGCAAGGGTGGGCTCGGGGGGTCCTCACCGCGGTGCCTGTGGAAGCCGCAGCCCTGGAGGGTCAGTTGAGGGGCCCCCGGGGCCCCGCCGGCCAGCCCTGGAGCAGGGGTCTGACCAGGTGACGCTGGCCTCCAGCGGGCAGCACCCCCTCCCAGTGCTAGATGCCTACGTGTCCCTATGGCTTCCTTTGCAAAACGCCCTGACAGCCCGTGCTGGGGGCCAGAGAAGGCGGGGGTCTCAGAACAGGGTGTTTCTTACCAGAAAAATCTCTCAGATTACATTAAGCCTGTACCTACGGAATCATTCCTGGCTCGAAGAGGCTGCCTGATTTTTTCTTTTTACTGCCCTTCTATGGGCAAAATTAGCTGCTGGTTTTGCAACAGAGAACTGGGGGCTGGCGAACGCCTTCTGGAACGGTCTCATCTCCTTGGCCAGAAGGAGAGCCCCTAGGCACCCGGGGGTCACGCGTGCACAGACAGCCTTCCGGAGGCCGGACTCAAGGAAGCACATCCTGTCCGTCCTCAGTCATTTCTCTCTTTCCTCTTTTTAAAAACTTTTAAAATATGTTTATTTATTTTTGAGAGACAGAGACAAATATAAGCAGGGCAGGAGCACAGAGAGAGCGAGACACAGAATCCGAGGCAGGCTCCAGGCTCCGAGCTGTCCGCGCAGAGCCCGACGCGGGGCTCGAACTCACAGACCGCGAGATCATGACCTGAGCCGAGGTCAGACGCGTAACTGACTGAGTCCCCTGGGCGCCCCCGTCCTCAGCCATTTCTGAAGCCCCTGGTTGCGAGGGCCGGGCCTGGAGCCTTGGAGCCGTAGTAAAAAACTTTAATTGAATGTCTCCTTTCTGGGCCCTTCCTGGGCGAGCATCGGCCCCTCCGCTCACCTGGTGCAGCTGCTGTTTTTCTTTATTATGGCCTGCCACAGCCGATTTAACAGGACAACGGGCGCCGGCCTAAGCCAGACAGGCAGCCGGGAGCTGACAGCCGAGACTGTCCCGCTAATTAAAGGAGGCGGCAGGGCCGGGCCTGGGAGCGCTGGGGGTGGGGGGTGAGGGGGGGAGGGCAGGGGCACCTCCTCCTCGCCCGTGCCGAGGGCCAGCGATGTCCTTGTAGCAGAAGCTGTTGGAGGGAGGCAGAGGGGACGTCCCCCCGGGACGACACAGAATCCGATAAGCAGAAATGAAACAATGAGAGTGTGGGGGAGCGACATCGCTCTCGGAGACCTGATTTTCAAGCCGGTAGCGGGGGGAGATCAATCAGGAGACTACTGGGGTTTTTTTTTTTTTTTTCACGGCGTCAGCCCCCTGCCAGGCCTGACTCGGGGAGGGAGGAAGGTGGCCCGGGGTCGGGGTCGGGATCGGGGCGCCGGCAGCCGAAAAGTCTGGCCGTTAGGGGACGGCTATATGACACGGCACCAACGTCTCCAGGCACAGCTGTGCCTTCAGCAGAGGCGCATCCCGGGTCAGCCTCCGACCAGCGGTGCTGACAGGTTCAGGCGTCAGCTGGGCTCCCCGGGGCTCACTGTCTTCACCTGCTTCGTGAGGACAGCGGTGCCTTGGAGGCGAGGCAAGGGATCCCCTGCCAGGACACAAGCTTCCCGGAGCAGGAAAGGGAGGCCGGAGGGCCGGAGAGCCCCTGGCCTGGAGGTCACGTGGGGCCTGGCTGCAGCGCACCCCCTCCCGGGAAGCGGAGAGCGAGGGATCGCGCCCTGAAGTCGTTGCCGACGACCGGTGCCCCGGCCAGCTGGGCAGGGGTGCCGTGGGGCCGTGGCCGCCTCCTGAGAACGGGGACCGGGTGCCAGCGTCACGTGGGACGCTCTCCAGCACCCCTCCCACGCGGCCCGCGTCAGGCCAGGGAGCTCAGGCCCCGAAGGGTGGTGGAGGCAAGGTGGAGCCCCTCCGTGGATGCGTGGATGCGTGGATGCGATGGCGCAGGGCTGGGGCGGGCCGGGAGTCTGGGAAGGCGGGGCCGGTGGACGAAGTCCTTTGGGCGGAGTCTCCCTTGGAAGGGGGCCGGGCGAGTGACCGCCCCCGTTTCGTCATGGCGGAGACGGGTCCCGGGCGCTAGCCTGCAGGGGCTTGGAATTAACCAGTGTGCGCGTGTGTGCGCGCGTGTGTGCATACGCGTGCTTTGCACACCCATACGTGCACACGTGTGTGGAGGCGCGTGTGCTGGGGCGGCAGGACAACGGGCACCCAGAGGGAGGTCCTGCTCCCCTACTTGCCAGCCGCCCCCCTCCGCCCCGGACAGACCCCTGTCCCTTCCCTCCCGCCGCCACCCTGCAGCAAAGTGACTCAACAGCCCCGGGGCCGGAGGACCAGGCGCACCGTTCTGGCACCTTCCGCTGCCTGCTGGGTGATGAACAAGCTTCCGGTGACTCACACATGCTGGGCGTGCCAAGGGGCAAGCCGAGGGCGGGGAGCGTGGCGCGCAGGGCCCGGCGGCCCCGGGTTCAGGGCCAGCCTGCCACTCGGCAGCGGGTTCCGGCCACTCCTTGCTCTCCGGGGTCGGCGTCTGCAAAACGCACGTGGTGCGGCACCACGCGGGAGGGGGGTTTCCCAAGGATCCCTCAGAAGGCAGGACCTCACCGCGCTCTTAGAGTCCTGGCAAAATGTCTGGACTTAAGCACTTCGTGTCACCTCTGCGCGATGGGACGTCACACGGCAGCGCAAAGCAGCGGGGCACAGTTCCGTGCTCCCAATGTCGCCTTCAGGAGAAGTTGCTCCACGAGGACAGCAAGGGGGCAGGGGAATGTAGAGGCGGGGCGCCTTTCGTATGAGAAGAGTGGGTGTGGGTGAGGCCTCTCCTTGTTATTGGCTCCGAAGGACTCCCTGTCCTCACAGCCTGTGAAAACAATCTCTAACAGTAGATTTATTAAAATGAAATTACAGGAGACCCTTCTGGAAACAACTTATTCAGGAAATGGAGATTGTTCTCTCCAGACGGTCTCCTCAGTACTGCAGGTCTGGGCCACCAAGGGAGGGACACCTGACCCGATGGTGAGTGGATCTGCCGTGGCCCCTTCACACCGCCAGGCCCAACGCGCTCAGCATCGGATGGACCGTCGGGCTCCCGGCTCCTCAGGCCCCGGAAAGCCCCCTCCGGTGCACCCGGGGAATCCAGCCTCCCGCCCTGTGGCACCCAAGTTCCCACGGCCACTTCCTCCTGGCCTTGATTCTTTCAGTGAAAGTTGCCACGTCTCTCGGAGCCACGCCAGCTAGGGGGCTGAGCAAGGATCCGACCCACATCCCCCTCCGGCCTCTGGGGGGGGGTTCACTTCCCCCCGAGGAACCGCTCGGCGTCCAAACCTCGGCTCAGCCCCGCCCCAGCATCCACTCAGCCTCTCCGGGGACCTGTAAGAGCCTGGAACATTCAGATGCCTCCCTTCGTGGGCAGTTGGAAGGTCTGCTGCCCCAAGCAGACGACTGGGCCTCTTGGAGCCCGAGGCCCCCGATCTGGAGACAGGGAGCGTCACCTCATCTCCAGGGTGCGTGTGAGGTCAGAGGGGCACGTGGGGGCGGGGCGGGTGCCAACGTCAGCTTCCAATGTGGTCTGTGCTCGAGTTCCCCTTGGAACCTCCAACGAGAATGCAGCTGAACGTTCCAGTAAAGGACCACCATCCACCCCCGTCTCGTGTGCTCAGTGATCTGCAATCATCCCTGCCCTTCATTTCTGACCCTGCTCACGGATGTGACCCGGCGTCTGCATGGCGCCCCCGTGCTTCCCAAGAGCCAGAGATGACCTCTGCCCCCGCAGCCACGACCCCCTTCCAGCTGGCTTGCGAGAGAGTGGGCGTCCTCCCCCCCAACCTGGTCTACAGGATCCCGTGGGTCTATGGGAGCCACAGAAGATTCCACGGACAGGGGCGTGGGGTCAACCATCACGGACTTCGGAAGTGGGAAAGCCCCGGGCCCAGCCGCACTCAGAACTGGGTGTCTCCTGCCGTGGCCTCGAGTTCCCCCAAAGAGCCGTGGGTTTTGATTCCATGCCAGACTTTTAATAAAGAAAATTCATCCACAGATGTCCTGCCATCAGCCAATATATTCAGTTATTGGAATCTGGGAGATTTAGTGGCTGGCCGGTTGTTTTATTTGCTCTCTGGATGGAACCATTTTTCTTGTGTATTTAATATCCCGGAGGAATATTTTCCCTAGCAAATACTCAGTCGGAGACAGCAAATCCATTCTGGACCTCTCGGGTCATTATTTTGTTCCTGGCACTCAGAACAGGTATTTGTACACTTGCCGGCCCCTCTGTCATTAGGGGACAGTCCCAAGAAGCTGGCCCATAATTGCAGCTGTAATTACGGAACAGCCCCTGCCCGATGTGCTTGGATGGGCTCCTGTCACACCAGGAACGGGCAGGGGCCTTGGAGGCTGAGTTACCGCTTGACCGAAACTTGGGGCTCTTACGAGAATGACCGGCTCCCACCCGTCACGGGGACGAGTTTGGATGCCTCACTCCCAGAAGACCTGTGAAAACGTGAAAGTGTGACCCTGCCTCCCCCTTTGACCAGCTTTCCCTGCAAGCTCGTCCTGCGTCCTGCAGTGGTGTGACAGCCGTCTTGCTCGTGGGGACGAGGATCTGATTAAGGAGCTGGCATCCCTCTGCCCGCCCCTCCTCTCCTGGTGTCGCCGGTCAGGGCCTCTCTGAGCTCCCTGGCAGAGGGACGCTGGGGTTCCGGCAGCAACAAGAAAGCAGGAAAAGGATTTGGGGTGGGGGGTGTGGCCGGGCCCCCCTCCGCATCGACAGGCACCTGTGAGTTGGCCTGGGCTCCTCGGATGCGCAAGGTTCTCTGTCCCTCACTGCGTCCAGAGACGTCTCCTTGGAGGAGACCCCGGGGCGGGGTGAGGTGGGGTCCCGTGGTGCAGCCCCACATTCAGATTCACCCCAGGGGGCGTGGAGCCCCAGGCTGGCTCTCAGGCTTTTGGTGGCGGTGGGGGGGGGGGGGGGGATGGGGCTTAGAGACCCGTGGAGAGCGTGTGTCCTCCGGGGAGAGGACCGCCCAGACTCTGGAATACGTCACAAGGGGCCGGAGTCTCCGTCCCTTCCAAAGCCTCAGGAATGACAAAGGGAACAGTATCTCCTACTATCTTTATTGTTCCTTAGATAACTGGACAGTACAAAGTTCTCCTCATTTCTACTTAAAACCTGTACGTCCCGCGTTCTGTTACCCTCAGGAACGTTCCTTTCCCGCTGGAAACGGAGATGCCCCAGACAAGCCCTCGCCACCCATGGTTACATTACTGAGTAATTTAACAAGAGGAGTAGAATACCTTCGATTACTATCAACATGAACTTGATTACCTCTTTCTAAGGGTGAACACTGAGTATTTTTTTTTTTTTTTTCTTTTTGGAAACAAAAACCATCCACTTATTAACCCAAACTACGGCACGGCATTTACAACGTTCACAGCATCAACTGAACACACAGAGCTACCGCCTCAAGGAAAGGACAGACGGACGCGGCACGATATATCTACGGGGGACACGAGCTCAAACAAGTGGGCGCTGCGGCCATCCGCTCCACGCGGGTCCGTGGGGACGCCGAGCCTCAGCTCAGCTAAGACAGGACACGCGGTGGAGAGACGGCAGCCGTCACGGATGAGTTACACTGGCCTACGTCGGCCCCTGCGGACGCCCCGCGCGGCCCGGGGCGGGGGTGGGGGGGAGCCCTGGTCGGGACACGGCGGTCACGTCCACCGGAGCTGGGCACGATCTAGGGGGGGATGTCCATGCGACCTGACGGTGGTTGTTCTCGGCCGAGAGCCGGCCAACAGTCATCGCCTTGCTTCTGTGTGAGATTGTTTGACCGGAAAGGGGGCCGGGCGGGGGCGGCGCTTGGGGGTGGGGGTGGGGGGTCAGGGAGCCCTGGACTGCAGTTCCAGCTGCAAAGACGGGGGTCTCTTCCCAAGGGTGTCGCCCTCTTGCTTGGACCAGAAGTGCACGGAGAGAACGCTGCTGCTGATCGTTTCGAAGTCAGTGTATTATTAGCATCGTGAGCTTATCTTGACAGCTGCTTCGCAGAGACTTCCACGCGGGTGAGGACACGGACCCTCGGCCTCCGGGCGGGCGCGACTACAACTCATCGGACCGGATGACGTGGAACAGGGTGACGTTGTAGAGGATCTGGTGGCCGTTGTTCCAGGCGTACAGGGCGCGGTCCTTGGGGTTGTAATCCAACATGGAGATGTGGGAGTACTTGTTCTGGAAGGGGATGTCGATGTACTCGTAGGTGGAGGCGTTGGTCTGGTACGCGTAGTGGACCTTGGTGCCCCCCGAGTAGCCGTTGGTGACGTAGAGGGTCCCGCAGATGATGAAGGCCTCGCCGGCGCTGCGCTTGGGGTAGCTCGTGTTCCAGGTCTGTAGCACCTGCAGGGACACGGGGTCCAGCTTGCTGATCACGATGTTGCCGGCGTTCTGGTTGGTGGCGTAGACGGCCCACAGCCCGTTCTCGTCCACCATGAGGTCGATGTCCGAGTGGCCGCCCCAGGCGTAGTGGTACATGTTGTTGTACCCGGCGTAGTCCAGGCTGCGCGTCTTGAGGATGGCCTCCGTCTTCAGGTCGAACCTGATGACGATGTGGCTTTGGAACTTGTTGAAGTAGATGGAGCCATTGTAGACCACCTGCCCCGTGCCGGACCAGGGGTGCGGGAGGCGGTGCGACGTGAAATTGTCCGTGGTCATGAAGTCGGCCATGGACTTGTACTCGCGGACGAAGCGGTTGTTGTGGTAGCCGTCCATGTACCAAACCTGCGGAGAGGGCACACCCGTCAGCCGCTGGGGGTGGGGTGGGGGGAGGGCTCTTCCCTCGGGGAACCCCCTCCCCCCCCGCCCCCCCAGACTCCGGGCTCAATCTACCGGGCATCGGGCTGGCACCGAGAGGACCAGGGAGGCCAGACGGGGTCCCGTCAGGTCCCCCCTCCGAGCCCGCAGGGCGCGTGTCCAAGGGACCAGGGCTGCTCCCCGCCTGGAGAGGAGGGTCCGGTTCAGAGAAGGGCGGGGGGAGCACACCCTGCAGAGGGGGCTTGGGGGCCGCCGGCCCCGAAATGGAGCCCTCTGCTCGGGCTGTGTCCACTGCTCCCTCCCCAGCCGGGTACACAGCAGGTGCTCACACTCACGGGGGGAAGGAAGGGACTCCATCAGGGTACGGACCCCCAAGCCAGCGAGACGGCGCCGGATGAGAACGCCCGCAGCCGCCAGCGGCTCCTGTGGCGTGGGGGCCCATCGCCAAGGGCGCCACGGAGGGCCAGCCCCCGCGAGCCAGGGGCCGCCGAACACGGGACCTCTCGCCCCTCCAGGCCGTCGCGGCTGCCCTGCCTGCCGGGCAGGAAGGCACCGATTTGGCGTTTGGGGCGCCGCGCGTGGGATCTCTCTGTCACACCCGACGCGGGGGATTTTTCTCCAGGAAGAATGTGGGCTTCGCGCAGGGCCCCCGGTGTCACAAGCCACCACGATAACAAACCCAACCGTGGCCCGCATTTGGGGCCACAGTGGAAAAGATTTCAGATTATCGCTTAAATGCCAGTTGACTCGAAAACGGTCTAGACTTTGTACAAAACGCTTTAGTCATTTTCCACCAATACGGGAGCAAATTAGAAAGCGATGCAGTTAGTCAGAGGAAAATCTGCCGGGCTAATGCCATTCCCAGTGCATCTGTCTGGCAATGAGACAGCTGCTTTATCCATCAAGGGCTCTGCCGGCTGCAGGAGAGATTAGGGTGTGGGGCTTTCAGACATGGCATTACACACGCGTTAAAAAATTTACAAAAAATCATAACCTCGCTCCTGAGGCATCCATTCGGATGCTTAGAGGCAGGTGTGCTTTCTGTTTTTAATGAGATAAACACACACACACACACACACACACACACACACACACCAAAAAACCCGGGTCTCGTCCGGAGGCTTTTATTACCCTTAGCCCCCCCGCAGGCCAGCCCACGGTGATGTGGGTCTGGGATCAGAACGGGCAAGTGCCGTGAATCAAGGGGTTTCGGAGGCCGTGACTGCGCGGCCGAGGGGTGGCCCTCCTGCCTCCGCCTGGCTCTCTCCTGAGACGGGGAGCTCACTACTGATTCCAAGATCAGGCTCCAATGACACCCCCCAAACCCTCTCCTGACCCGTGCCTGCAGGAACTGCCTCTCTCCCTCTCTGAATGAGCACAGACATCTCCTCCCCCACGAGTGGGCCTGTGACCCTAGAGACCCCCAGGGTCCGGTGCCTCCTTGCCGTGGGCAGAGATGGGTGAACGGGCATCGAATTGCTCAGGATTTGTAAACTGCCTTTTCTTTCCGGAAATTAGCAAATTGGATGCAGGGCACCATGCTTTTGGAAAATGCAATTTAGGCTGGGAGGGAACATCAGCACAAGGGGCTAAATGTTGAACCACAAAGAGACAAGACACTCTATGCAGAAAGAGGCACACGATCACAGCCCCACGGGCCCCGAGAGGAGGGGTCCCTGCCTTCACAGAGGGCACCTCTCCTCACTCTCCTCTCCCGACCGGAATGCCTTTTCCCTCCTTTCCACGTCCCCAGGCTCACACGGAATCCCGACTCTCCGGCCTCGTCCTGAACCCCCACAGCTGAGCCCCGGGGCACGCCCACTCCCCAGAAAGATCACACCGGACTCCAGGGACGCAGTCAGGCACGCGTGTTGGTTAAAGCTTCCGGGTGAGGTCGGACCCTCCGGCTTGGAGCCCCCGCTGCTTTGCCGTGGACCTGACCCTGCCTGGCTCCTCCCGGGACTCTCAGCCTGGGCTCCTCGCCTCCCGGCCCCACCACTCCCACGCGACTGGTTTCCGCCGTGGCCCCAGCACCACGATTTTTAAGACCCATCTCTGGATTAGACAAACCAAGTGGAAAACCATTACCCCAGCTACACAGGGCGAGTGTGGGGCCAGACCGTCTCCCCGTGTCCCCTCCCGAGCAGCCCAGGGCCCGGCCCAGAGCAGATACGCAGGGGGGTCCCCTTGACAGACCGACTGTTCGAGAGTTCTTGCTCCCAGCCCAGGTCCAAGGCCAAGGCTCCCGCAAGGCTGAGCTTCTGGAACGTGTGGGGCGGCCGCGAAAGGGTGGCCCAGGCCCCAGCTCCCGGCTGGAGGCCAGACCCTACCAGATGTTTGGGCACTTGGCATTCACAGCCGGGTGGGGGCGGGAGACCTTTTTCATCTCTGGGCACTTGTGCTTCCCGGAAGGACTCCTTTTCCGTCTGAGACCCAAGGCCGGCCACCCAGGTAAAGGCCCAGGTCAGCACCGCCGTGTCTAGAAGCCGGGCACAGGTCTGTCTTCACACACGTGGGACTCTGTGGCCGGGACTGGCCCCCTGCCGCTTCTGGTTCTCACGCCCACCCGAGTGCCGAGAGGGCTGTTACCCCCATTCAGACAGAAAGCTGAGGCCAGAGGGGTCTGGTGGGTCTGCCAGGGGGCAGAAGCTGTGCCCACACCAGGTGGCCAGGCCCCGGGCTCCCAGCCAGGAGGGGCTCTGCCCCGGGGATGGGGGTGCCCCTGACATCTGGGGGGTAGAGGCCAGGGGGCTGTGGACCACCCTCCTCCGTACAGAGTGATGCTGTCCCCAGAGTCAGCCGGCAGGGCCGACGAGCCACGGGGGTGCTGGCCCGGCCCAGAACCGGGCATTATGCCCGCAGGGCGCAAGGTCTTGCCCTGGAGCCCGGAAATGCCCCTGGCTGAAGACCACCGAAACCCTCCCTTCCCCTCCTAGGAAGAGGGCCGCACACCTGTGTGCTGCATGGCAAGCGGGTGTGGGCGACACCCAGGCTCGAGGTTTCTTTTGCTCCCGCTTAGGAGCCCAAGCAGACACGTCTTTCCCCGGGCGAGGCCGGATGCAGAAACACACCCACCTTGACCTTCGTAGGTGCCAGTGATCTTGAGGAAGGGCCCCGTGGACGACCAGTCCTCCCGGAGAGATCGTCCCAGATACAGGCGCGGACCCTCGGTCTCTGCCTGGCCTCAGTTTCCCCTTCACAGAATGCGGCACGGATGACGTGACCCCGAGTGCTCTCCATTGGCCTCCTACGTCAGAGGCTCAGAGGCGGCCGTGGCCACAGCAGGCTGCTTCAGAGCGCATCTCACGATGGAACCAGTGGCCTGTGCCCCCGTGCCCTCAGTTATGCCATCAGCTCCCTGCTGGCTCCGGGGCCTGATGCCGAGTGAACCCCCAGACCATCACTCTCCCCAGCTTCCGGCTGCCTCTGCACCTGCCAGGCCAAGTCCCTGGCTCCCGGGGACTGAGAGATGCTCCCACCGCGATGCCCTCTCCCCCCACTGATCAAGCTCACCGCCCAGAGGCCGTTTCCTACGCTCCCCCGGAACCCCCCGGGGCAGGGAGCTCTCAATTTTGTAGTGGGGTGAATGGTGGCCCCCCCAAAGATTATGTCCACATTCAGGAACCTCTAAATGTGACCTTATTTGGAAAAGAGAGTTTTGCAGACATCGTTAAGGATCTCCAGGTGAGGGCCTCTGGGTTAGGGTGGGCCCTAAGTCCCATGACTGCTGTCCTAAGAAAACAGACGTAGACACAGAGGGACTGACGCCTGGGACATCCACGGCAGAAGCCAGCCAATAGGAAGGAAGGTGTCCTGGACTCCAGAAGGTTGGTCCACAGAGTGGGCAACAGGTCTCAGAATCAGGGCAAGGGGTCTCCTGGGGGTGGGGGGGCGGACACAGCCGGGCATCAGGGTTAAGAGCTTCTGGAGTCCCGGTGCCACCACAAGCGTGTGGGCCCGTCACGGCCGAGAGAAGGCAGCATCTGGACACAGTGGAAGGACACCAGAGCCCAGCACAGCACCTGGCACACAGCTGGTGCTTAATAAAGGAGTCAAGGAAGGACACAAAGGCGCCCTGAGCTAACCTTGTTCTAACACCTCAGCGCAAGGGCATCGGGAAGCAGCAGGCTGTGGCTTCTACTCTGCGGCCCCCCGTGGGTCGCCCCCCACCGCCGCCAAGGACCCCCGCGCAACTTCCCCGCCCCCGGCCTCTGGCCGCGTGCCTCTCGCTATGCCTGCCCCCGACACTGAACCAGATTCCTGTTTCCCTTTGGAGCAGGTTACTGGTCTCCCGCGTGCGTGGGACACCCGGGACGGGAACACGAAACAGATCACACGAAACAGCACTCTTCCACATCAACGGCAGGGCCCGGGGACGCGTCGCGCAGCCGGCTGGGAGCTGGCGGTGGCCGTGCTAAGCGCGCGGCTCCGAACAGCCCCAACCACACGGGGGCCGGGCTCTGAGCTGCCGAATGCCCAGCGCCCAGCGGCCCCCACCAGCCAGCCCCGGCTCCTCCCTTCCCCTTGCTGGCGGCTCCCCGCGAAGCCTCCTCCCGCCGTCCCTCTCTGGCACGCTCTGTCCGTCACCAGGGCCTCCTCTCCTGGAGGACGATTGAGTCATCGAGCAGAAAATAGATGTCTAATTATCAAGAGCATGCATCAGCCCTCAACAGCCCCGCACACCTCCATCCTCCCTGTTCGGGGCGGGCAAACAGCTGGGCCTCCAGGAGCCCCGACACGTGGTATCTCTGGGAAGAGAGATCCTCTGCCCGGTGCTGTTTACAACAAAGGAAAGCGACATCAAAACGGGGGCCAGAGGCACGTCTGCAGCGTCAGACGCGGGCTCAGTGCCCCCGACTCGGGTTCATTCTCCGCAGCGACCGAGGTCACTGGTTCTGGCTCCAGGCTCCCCAAGGGCCTGTCTGGGTGTGTGTGTGTGTGTGTGTGTGTGTAGGGGGCGGGGAGGTGGGCTGCAGGCAGGAGGTGGGGAGAGCGTGGTCTGGGGAGACTCAGCCTGCTGCACATGTTTGTTAATAAACCTACGGACCAGCCTTTCCTGAGACCTCAGGCAAGAGACTGGCCCCGGGTTTTCTCATCAAACGGCAGACGTAAGGGTGGTCTCCACACTGGCGGGTGGCTGGAGGGTCGCAGGAGGCCCGACCGGGGCAGGCATGCGTGTCGAGGCCCAGCCGCTACCCTCCCTTGTGTTGACGGACCTGCGCGCACGCCTGAGTGCGGAGCGGTGCCGGCACGGAGAGCGGTGCTCCCTCGGGGCCCTGCCTGCGCGCCTCGCTTTTGTTTCCCGAGTGCCGCCCCAGAGCAGAGCTGGGGTTCGCCACGAGGGATGTGGACCAGAAAACCGATCCGGATAACAACCGGCCAATCAAACCGTCAGAAAACTTGCCAACGCCAGCTGACCGTCCGGACTCTGGAAACAGAACGGAAACGCCCCGCAGACCCGTGTCTGCACGCATGTCCCGGGTTTGCAGTCAGTCCCTGGCCGGCCCCCCCAGAGTCCTCCGCAGCAGGGGCTGGAGAACGCCAGGAAGGCGCCCCAGGCGGGGGGGGGGAGGGGGGGCAGACAAGTCTCAGGCTCCCAGAGAGCCCACAGTCACTGTCCCCCCCCCCCCCCCACCTTCCCCAGGAGGAAGTGTGCCAGAAGTCCCAAATACAAGAGATGACGCCTCGTGCTTCCCGGCAGGCGTGCGAGTGGGGGAGGGGAGCTGGGGGATCAGGAGTCTCCGGGAGAGAAGGCCACCCACCCCTTCCCATTAGAGTCGCCCAGACAAGGCCCTTAGAAGGTCTCGGATTTCTAACCCCCCGCCCCCCCCCCCCCAATCCTGCCTGAAGGAAGAGGTGAGACTTTTTATGAAAGTGATCAGTTTCCAAATGTCCCGCGACCCCCTGAAAACAAGGGGGAGGGAGGGCAGGAACCGCCCCGGAGTCTGGCCTGTTCACGCGGGGCCGGGGCGCATGGCCGCGGGACAGCGACAGCGTGGCCCAGACTCTGTCCTTCTTCCCCTGGGAACCCCGGGCGAGTCTTCCCCCCCCCCGGTGGAGGCTCTAAGGGCCACCGTCACAGCTCTGTGCGGGCGTCCCTGCGCTCAGCCAGCCAGCCCTCGCACCCACACCCCAAAGGGGCTCGAACACCACAACCTAGGCCCTGTGTTTCTCTCCTTTTCTGCGTTTTTACCCAGGGGAAAAGTATAGGAAAAAAAGAACACAGCCTCTTCCCTAAATCAAAAAGGAACACGAGTTTCCATCAGCCTTGAAAGGAATAACAAATGAAATACAAATGAGATGTCATTAAAGTAAGGAAGGCCAAACACTTCTCCTGGAGCAGACATGGGGCTGGAAACGTCTGGGGCGGCTGCAGCCACGGAGCAGGACTCCAAGCACCCCTGCCCCCTCCCTCTCCTCCCCCGCCCCTCCCCCTGTCCCCTTCCTCTGCCCCTTCCTCCCTGCCCATCACCCCCCTCCCCAGCCAGAGAGACAGAGTCGAGCCTCGGAGGCTACGCACGGATCCACCTGCTCTGACAGTCACCGCAATCCGTCTCAGGGTCTCATAGAGTGACCCATCCCTGTGGTCTGGGGCTCTGGGTTAGCACAGGGACCTCAGCGAGGGACCCGGGCCCCTCTGCAAAGCCGCCTGGGCCCGGGAACACACCCCCAGGGGCCCCAAGCTGTGCTCAAGCCACAACCGCTGGAGTGGTTTTCTGGGTAGGTGGGCACCCAGGCATCGGAGCGAGGGCCAGACACACGGGGGACGGAGACAGGCTCGCCTGGCCCACGAGGGCACTCTTGTCCAAACAACCTCACACCCAGGCCCGACGGAGGGGGCGGGGGGGGGCACTTACCCTGTTATCCCCTTCTGGGGCCAGAGGGTCTGTCATCCAGGACCCGAACCTCGAGCCAGAGGTCTTGATGGTCACGGGGTCACTGATGCCCGTCAGCTTGCCACAAGCTGGAAGACAGTGCACAGTGCAGAAGGGTGAGTCCCCCGGCCCGACCCCAGCCTCCCACCGCAGGAGGACGCGGGTCCCCTCCGCCCCTCTCGGTCTCACGGCTGCCCTTGTTTTCTTGGGCAATGGGCTCAGCCACAGCTCCAGCCCATAACGCGGCCGGAGAGATGGCAGGGTGCATCCGAAGGCCCCGTGCTGCGGGGTCACCCAGGGCTCCCTGCAAGGTGCCGCCTGGGCCCCGAGGCGCCTCTCTGGGAGGAGCCCGCTGCTCTGCGCCCCTCCGTCAGTCAGAACCAGACTAGGGGAGTGGCCAGCTCCTCCTCTGCCGGACAGCCTGCGAGCCTCTCCCGCAGAGGGAGAAGCTCCCTTCTGCCTGGGGGGAGCCCTGCAGCCTGAGAGCGGGGACCCTGGAGGCATTGATGGAGCAGGGCAGAGGGACAGAGGGGCCCTCGGATGTGGCCTGAGGGCCGGGACGGACTCAGGGCCACACAGCCACTCGGCACCGCTGAGGCTGGGACCCAGCACCCTTCCCACAGTCCCACGGGCCTCCCAGGCTGCACCTGTCGGCCCAGCAAAGACTCCACTCTCAGGCGCACACCAGCCTGTGTGCACAGCCACTCAGGCCTTCCAGAATCCTGGCCACAGGGCGCTCCTGACCCATAGGAGCCTATCAGCACGCGGACATGCGGTCCGCAAGGTCCCAAGAAGATCCGGGAGTTTTCGGAAGATTGTCAGTGACTTAACCCGGGGACACAGTTTAGCCAGGATAATCCGGCAAAGCGGACGGCAGGCCAGGCCTGAGAGACTAGTCTCTCTCTACGAACTTTAAAGCGGGGTGAGTATATACATTAGCATCATCGCACAAGACTGCCGAGACAGACCCCTGACGTCGCGGCCCGGTGCCTGGCGGGAGCACGGAGGCCGTGGCGGGGTAGGTAAGAGCCACCAGCAGGCAGGAGCGGGGCTGGCTTCGCCTCCGAATTCCCCTCGGTGGTGCCGCCCTGCTCCCGGCTGCTGCCTTGAGCCCACACCTATTTTTACCCGCCTATCCCTTCCCCTTCTCCAGATTTCCTGTCTGTTCCGCCTTCAGGAGCAATCGTGTGCTCTCCCACGTAAGTACTGTCCCCTCACAGACCGAGCTTCCGGGCAGCAGTCACGGCTCGCAGGCCGCAGGCGGGCCAGGTCTCCGAGAATCACAGCAAGCTTGCCGGGCCCCGTCCCCCCTCTGGGAGGAGAGAGGGTGGACGAGGGGACTGGACGGCCGTCCAAGGTTAGCCAGCGTCTACAGGGACCAGAAGTAAGAAAAAGTGGGCGGGTTCTCGGAAATCTCAGGAGAGCCCGTACCAACTTTTCACCTAACGCGCCTCTTGAGGATTCGGGGTGGGGTTCCCTAAGTGTTTGGTCTGGAGGAGGGGGAACGTGGGAGAAGCAGGACCCGAGGCTGGTGTCCCCCTCTGCCCGGTAGGGTTCCTGTGACCTGGGGGCTCTGGGCTGCCAGGAGACAGCAGCTTCTCTGAACTGGGTGGGAATCCGGAGATGCTGACCAGGGACCCCTCCAGCCTCCCCACCGCTGAGCCAGGGGACAGCGGTCCTGCCTGGAAGGAGGAGTCCAAAGGGGCCATCGCCCCCAAGGATGTCATGGCTTGGGGAACCCAGCGGGCCTGCGGGTTTCTATCCAATCGCACACCGAAGTTCCGGCCAAGTCTGTGCAGCCATACCCGCCCCCCCCTCCCCGTGCTGGACGATGACTGCCCGAAGGAGAACAGATGTCTGTCCCCCACGCCATACTCAGAAGGCAAAGAGCGGGCCAACGCCGCAGCTCGGCTCAGATGCCGGGCCCTTCCTGCCTCCACACCTTTGCTGGGGCTGTTCCCTCCACCTGGAATGCACCCCCCCGCCCCGGCTCCCCCCGCCCTCCCACCGGTCCTCTGTGGCTTGGCCCAAACCCACGCCTCTTCCCGAGACCTCTGCCTTCTGAACTCTGCCCACCTGGTCCCCACTGACTCATGCTCACGACCACACAGTTCCTGGGGCCGTGGACCCGAGCGGCAGGTCTTACCGCCCCAGGCAATAAGCCCGTTGCACTCACGCTCTTTCTGCAAGGCCCAGCCCGGGGAGCTGTCCGTGAACGAGTGAGTGAGTGAGTGAGTGATCGCTCAGCTCAGGTACTTAGAGGTGAAATTACTCCTCTCGGAAAATCCTCATGAGGCTACTGCTTCGCTACGTGCCCAGCACAGGGGACAGCAAGGGAGCGAGGGTCACCCTCCCCGGAGTGAGGCACAGACCTTCTTCCTTTTCCACGAACTCAGAGGGGAGCAGTGGAGACTGAAGGGGCTGACCAGGGGGGAGAGTCCAGGAGGGCAGCTGATGTGAATCAGTGCTCAGTGGGGGCAGCAGCCACGATCATGGCTGTGAACTCAGACTACGGCTGTGGAGAAGACGGGGTTCGTCCCCAGTAGAGTCGGGGTCACGGCTGCCCTGAACCGCTGCATCACCTCCTGCCCACCGTGAGCCTCCTGGCCTGGGCTGCGGAGCAGGGAAGCAGGGCCTATGGGGCTGGAGGCAGCCAGCCCTGCTTGAGTCAGGGAGTTATTTTTGGTTCTCTGTCCAGACGGGTTCTGCCATGACCTCGGGAGCTGACATGATCTCAGAGAGCCCCGTGGCAGGGCCTCACGGAAGAGTCTTGGCACATTCAGTTCAGGAAGGTAGGTGTCCCTTTCTGTCACGAGGGCTCAGGATGTGCGTAAGGCGGGGAGGAGGCTCGGGAAGCGCCCCTGCGCAGGTGCAGCTTGGAGGGGGCGGAGTTGCTGGGCCCGCACGGCCGCCCTCGAGAGCCCAGGACGGGTCTCAGGAGGGAGGATGCCCGCAGAGCCGGGAGCCCGGACGAGGCAGTGTCCTGCAGACGAAGTCATTCGCCTCTTGCCATATTCCTAGAAGGAACTCGCTTCTGACAACAACCTGGACGGTCTCCACGAGGAGCCTTGAGCGGGTCCGGGGCGACACGCCCGCCAAAGAGAGACCAGACCGTGGGGTCGACGGCCCCGCGGCAGGCAGGCCGGGCCCCCCGGGCTTTTGGTCTCCCTTGCTCCCAGCTTTCAACCCTCAAGGACTGGGAACAGTTCGCAAAGCTGGGAGCTTGGGCAGACCCGTGTCCTTGCAGGGAGAGCAGCCTGAGGACAGAGCTCAGGCTGCACACAGCCCTGGAGCCTGGGAGGGGCACCCGGAGAGGGCCGCTCACCCCGCCTCCGCTCACGGGCAGGGCAGGGCAGGCGTCAGGAGACCTCTCACCAGGCATAATCCTGAGCGCTTCCTGGGAGGACTCCAGAAGGCGACGCCGGCCCTGCCAGGATCCCACCCAGGCCAAGACGTGAGGAGGGCCTCGGATGCGGGTCTGCTTCCTCCCCGCCACCCCCTCGGGGTCTCCTGCAGGCAGAGGCACCCACACTCAGCTCTCAAGCCTCGACGGGACGCAGCACCCTTGGGCCAGCAGCTCGCTCACCGGCCCCTGCAGGCCCCTGGGAGCAGGTCAGGGCCGATCCCTCTGCCTCCCTGAACCCGCCACACCTCCAGGGCCAGAGCACAGGAGGGAGGCTTCAGGCTTGCCTCCTCCAGGAGAGCGAGCCTAGGAAACAGTGCCGAGGCAAAGCGCCGTGCCCGACACCCAAAACTGGCAAAAACGTCTACAGTCTGATGGCTAGCCACGTGCACGCTGGGCTGGTGGGGTCGGTGATGCCCCGGGGCTTCACTCAGATGTGTTCTCCGTAGGACAAGAAAATCCCCCCCACCCCGCCACCCCAGACTGTAGTGCTCTGGGTGTCTGGCTACTTCTTTCCCACCCAGGATGGTATGATGCGGGAAGCCCTAAAATCAGCTGTCCCTCCCCCCATTCTTAAAGACAGGAAAACTGAGGCCTGAAGCTAGCAGGCAAACGACACGCTCAGGATGCGTTGATGTACGAACAACATTTTGCACTGGATCCCGAGCCTCTGGCTCGGCTGGTGTAGCTGCTGGGTCACCTGACTCCGCAGGCTCCCCCCAGGGAGGCAGTGAAGTTTCACGCCCCAGCTCGGGGGACAGGGCCGCTGGGCCACCGTGGTGCTCGCTGATCTGGGAACCAGGGGAGCTGCAGGGGTGTGGCCGGAAGTGCCCCCCCCCCCCCCCCCCCCCCCCGCAGAGGAATGCCCAGAGACACTGAGCCCCCCTCCAGTTTTAGAAAAGGAGTTTCAGAGTCGTTTTTCTCTGGCTGGGCCATCGGGAAAAACATACAATCCCCTTGAGAGAGAAATCTTTACCAACAGACACAAAACAAATGGAACCTTGTTTGTTTGTTTTTCCCTGTGTACGTTTTGGGGTCAGGGATTACCAGCATCGTGGACCTAAAGAGAAGGCGGCCACAGGGAGAACCCTGATTAGAGGCGCTGCACCGTCACACGGGGAAGGTAACGAGGTGCCGTTTGGCAAGCCAAGGACCAAGAGACAGACTGGAGACCAAGGCACCAAGGTGCCGGGGCGGGGCGGGGCGGGGGGGGGGCGGCCGGGGAGCTGCGGGAGCCCCAGCCACCAGCCCCCACGGAGCCACCAGCCCCCACGGAGCGGGAGGCGGGCTCTGTGCTTCGTGCTCACCGGAAGCTCCAAGCAAGCAAACGGGCCGCTAAGATGGGGCCCGTTTGCAAGGCGGAAATAAAGACCAAAGCAGCAGCCGCAGGACGGGAGTGTGGTCCTTAAGTTACTGAGCCTAAGTGACAGCCCAGGGAGACGGGACAGCCACTGCTCACTGTATCGTCCACTGTTTACCCACCCCCACACCTGCTCACCCACCTGTCCGTTCATCTATCGACTGACAGACTGTCTGCCCGCCTACCTCCCTACCTACTCACCTATCCTCTGCTCTCTGCCTGTCCACCTAGTTATCTATCACCTACCTCCTAACTGGCTGCCTACCTATCACCTACTACCTCCCACCCTCCCTCCCTCCCTCCCTGCCCGCTTGCCTACCTGTCACCCCCTACTCTGCCAGATGCAGTGTGCAGCCATGATGGGAACGGTGTCCCTGGACTTCCACCGTGACCCCAGGGCACGGGGACTCCTACACCCTCACCGTACAGATAAAACAGGTGCAGTGCCTTGGGAGAGTCACCCGGCCACAGAGCAGCACTTAACTACTTTACCGCACTGCCGGCCCCAGACCGAGGGTTCTCCCGCTTTGGCGTTGTTTACCTGAATCGCCCGGGTGCTGGTTAGATGCAGATCCCTGGGCCCCACCTGCAGACTCGGATTCAGTGGGTCTATCTACAAGTCAAGGTGTTTCTGAACAAAGAAACGCAGAGGCGAGACCACACGGCTGCACTCCCGACACGTAGAGAATGCGGTCCCCGGGACTGGTCCTCTCTCTTCGCTCCCAAATCAACCATTTTGGCAGCCCCAGGGGAACCACGTGAAAGCCCCAAGGTTCACAGTTGCAAGGAAAATTCACGCAGCTTCTAAAAATAGGCCAAGTGTCTTTAGGGGGTGGCATCCCCCTCGGAGAGGCCTGCGGCTTCTCTGCCTTGGTAACTTTCCACTCTGAATTTCCGTTTTGCTCCCTGACCCCTGACTCGGAAAGCATGGAGGTTTCATCGCCATTTCTCACTGGTATACACAGTCTATATCCCAGCGAGGGAAAACATAGTCAATGAGCCCTCTCCCACCCCCAGAGTCCTCAGAGGCTGGGACAGACCTCTCAGTGGGGTGTTGGCAGGGTGTGGCCAGAGGGAGGCGATGGTCAGCGTGGGGTAATTGTGGCTAGAAACCCAAACCTGTGCCCAATGGTAAGAACCACACAGCCCATCGTCTTAAACATAGCCCCATCACTGTGAACATTCGAACATCCCCACGGACCCCTGCAGTGTCAGAACAGGTCCTGGGTCCCCCTGCCCCCGACACTGGGGTGCGGTGAACCGCGTCACTGGAAAAACGCAGCAGACGATCCCTCATGTGACATGGCGTAAGTGCCCACGGTAAACCAGATTAAACTCCCAACGCCTCTCGCTGTCCCCTCTGGGGCTGAGGTATGTAACAAGCGTCTGCCTTTGCTGAGGTGCCTAGAACGGCATTTGAGATAATCTGGATGTTCGGACCGGCTCAAACGGGTGCGGGGGGGGGGGGGGCGGGGAGGGGGCCCTGCCGACTCCTTCCTCGCTCTCTGGACATTCCCTTTCACCTCACAGCACTAGGGACTTTAAAAAGTATTTGTGACCTTTGGGACGTTGTAAGTTCATAAAGAGGCATTTGGGGTGTGTTTTTGTGTGTGGGGGGAGAGGGAACAAAAAGGGAATCAAGTTAGAATATCAGATAAAAAACCTAAGGGAAGCTTCTTCATAAATCAAAATGACCCTCCATCATGCTAAGAAGTACACGGCAGGGACACGAACCACCTTGGTGTCAAAAAACAGTAGGTGAGAAGGGCCAGCGAGTCTCGGTAAGAAAACCCAAGAATTAATTGGAAAGACTGAAATGTGCTAGGAGAGCGGACCCAGACGCTAACGAGCCACGACTTGTGGAAGCAATCCACGGGAGAGTTGACAAGGCGAGCGGGTATTCGATCCCAAGAACCTGAAGGGGTTCCCCCAGCGGCGGGGGTGCTTCAACGAATAGGACAACGGGGTGGAGGGGCCGGTGGGCTCAGAGGAGCTGCTCTATCCAGGCTGTTAGGAGGGACTTGTGCCTTTACTCCCCGTCAACGGCAAGTCCTCTACCGTGGTGTGACTGGAGTTTCTCTTCTCTTTTATTCAAACTACGCCTGATGCGTTCTCTCGGGAGTTTCCTCAGCCCCTGTCCCCAACCCGGAGAGAATCTGAGGTGTATGTTTCCAGCCCTATCGAACTCGTGTCCTAAACTCACCCGGGACACACGCGCGCGCACACACACACGCACACACTCATACACATCCTTCAGATGGTGCGTGGCATCTGATGCCTTCTCCAGATGTGCGACTCCACGGGGTCTGTGAGCTGGCCTTCTCTGCACAGGGTGGGACAGTGCCCTAGCCTGAGTGCCGCCTACCGGGGAGCCTAGGCGGGAGCCCTGCCCGGGGCCTCTCTGGAGCCAGGCGGGCGCTGTCCGCTTCAGCACCACTCCCTAAGCCTGTGTGGGAGCGGAGGTGGGCGGAGCAGAGCCGCGCCCCCGCAGGGTTCTGGTCCTACCTAGTTTTTGCATGCATGCACGGAGCCTTTCTTCAAGATTGGACACTCTGCTCTGCAGTTCATCGTAGTCATAGGCGCCAATCTCCTCTTGCAGCTCGTTAAGCACTGACGTCAGGTTCTGGACCTCCTCTTTAAACTGCAATACCAATTTGGCATCGGCCTTGTACTCCTCCAACACAGGTATCAAAGGCCTAAGTTCATCCATTTTCGCTTTTATCGCCTGCAAGGTCAAAATAAGCTGGGTTCAGTGCTCTGCGTGCAAAAACTTGCCACACCCTGCCTTGGCCTGGCTTCTCTCCCCGGGTGAGGGAGGGTGTGCACCTTCCTGCTTTCTTTATAGGTTTATGTATTCTGGTCCAAACGGGGTAGAAAAGCATATTAAACAGTCTCCGGAACACCAACATATTTGGGAAAGTCTTTATTGTCAGTTTAGAATGCAACATCTTAAGGTTACATGCTTTTAGTCACACACACAAAGTTTCTTTTTTTTTTTTTTTTCTTTTTCAAAAAATGCATTGACAAGGGTTCAAACTATCCATGAAATGCATCTACAGTCACATGCAAAAGAGGATCCTGGTTGTATTCAAGGTTCCTTAGTGATATGGTGCTAAGTATTGGAAAATAATAGCAAAAATGCATGGTGCCCAAGCTCTCTGACCCTCTTTCATGGTTACATGGGAGTGGACTGCCTCTTCAGTCAGTGCAGCATTGAAAAAACGCTTTTAAGTTAGCCCTGCAAGCAAGAAAATGAAATACTGTTGAAGAGCTGCCTCACTAGCTTGCCTTAAACAGACAGCCATTAATAGACAAATATTTTCATGGTCACTTAAAAAAAAAAAAAATCACACTGCAATGCTAGATTTCGTCCAAACCAACTGCCTTAACAGTTACAGAGCTTCCCTCGCAATCCCTGTTGAAATTCTCAGTGCAATTAAAGCATGGTCAAAGGCAAGGGGCTGCTTCTCCTCCCCCGGGGCCATATTGCCCCCAATTTTGGAACCGGGAGGGGGATACCCGGGTGCACAGTACCAGCACCGCGCGGCTAGCCCTCGGCGGCTAAAGGCACCCTCGTCTTTAGGGGAATCCGAGTCTACCACGGAGAAGGGAATGAATGCTGCCCTTTCAGGGAGAGACACAAACTCTTTTTGGTCAAGCAGGTCAAAATCTCTCTCTGAGACAATTCGCAGTGACGTGTCAGGAGCAAGGACAACGTGTTCACCTGCCTCCGACGTGAGCAATCGCTTCATTTCTCCTCAACAGGCTCAGGCCTGCTATCGATTTATTTATAATATAGATTTATGACTTCGTTAGCCTGCCATTTTGCCTGTGTAATGTATCGCTCTTAAAAGCGGATTAGTTCTTGCTTCATGCAGGGAGCACATCAAAGGAAAACATTAGCATAAAAAGAACAGGAAGACAGAGCATCAGCAATTTCTAGTCAAGCAGGGTTGTGTAATTTGACCTGTTCGTTTATATCTGGGCTAGATTGCTAATTAACATGCATGTATACCTTAATTGAGGTGCGTATAATTTTTCAATTTGAACATTTTGAAGCTGACTAAGGTAGAAATGTATATATACATATTTCTACATATGTATATATAATTTTAGGGCCAACTCTGGCTTTAATGTCCAGAGTTACCCGGGGGGGGGGGGGGGCGGGGGAGAAACACTTACCAGGAAGTGAGAAAGATGTTGGTGTCTCTCTCCTTCTTCCCTGCAAATCTACAGTGTGCCTTGTCATAGCTAAATTAGGTCAGATGTGAAAAATTGCCCTGAGTGATCCCTGCTCAGAAACGGCTCTAATCAATGAGGCTAATCCTTGGCTAATGTGATTTACCTGCCGCAGCTTGAGAATGACAACGACCAATCATGTCCCTTCCCGGCTAATCTGTGACCTGGCTCGAGAAGCCAGGTCTGGGGATCCCCCCGCAGCCCCCCCCCCCCCCCCCCCCCCCCGCCTCGGAAGCTCACGGGGGGTCTGAAAGCCATTCCTCAACCCGCCCCTTTCAAGGTGTCATTCGCCAAACCAGGGCGGGGACAGGCTGCCTGTCTATTTCTAAGGACAGCGGCCCCCTTGCAAAGGGCGATTCTCGCCGGGCTCCTCCCGGGCTCCCGGTTTCTATTTCCAGAGGGAAGGGGCGAAGCCTGAAGGGAAACCAAGCCCGGTCTCGGAGGAGGAGGGACACACTTACCTTGAACTGCCTGGCCAGGTGCTGCCTGTGGCTCTCCTCCACCTGTCTGAACTTGGACTCCAGCCCCTTCATCTGGTTCTCCATCTTTTCCACGTACTGTAAGTCTCTCTGAGTCCGCCTGTCCAGGACCTCTATGGACTGAGACATGTTCTGCACCTGTCAAAAAGGGCAACAGGTTCAAGGAAGGAGCCGTAGCAGGTGCCCGCCCATCGTGTTTGCCTTCTAATGCACGACGGCGACCTTTTCCACACGGCCAACACACAGGGAACCAGAAGCGGCCCACACATCATTTACTAGCTAATCACCAACACTGGGGAGTGTTATGACCAAGGACTCCCCAAACAGAGCAAATTGCTTTGGTAAACATTTCGCCTGCCACGTTCCGGAATGCTGCTCCTTGCAGCCAGGGCTGCCAATCAGGGGTTCGGGAGCGTCAGGTCCTCCCTGGTCACGGCTCCAGGCACATGGCTCTGGGTGGCTCTTTTTCTTCCCTGTGTCAGGGATTGTGTTTAAGTCTCTCTACTCTGCAGGATGAAACCAGTTAGGCAGGCACGCATACCAAGAAAGACGAATAGTGCCTTTGGGCTGCCCCCACCCCAGGGAGAGCCTCTCTCTCCTCCTAAATCTCCCAGCCGTCCTGTTGCCAAGGCTGATGGCAGGAGCGTGGAACCAAGGAACAAGAGAACTGTTCTCCCTGCCTCTCTATCAACCCCTTTCCCCATCCTGCACACCATCCATCACGCCCCGCGATATCACAGGTAGATGACTGCTCTGCAAACATGTACATTCCGAACATACAGTCAGGAATCGATCACCCAGCAAATGAATAATCACTGTTTTACATCTTTGCAGGCAGATCAGAATTGAGTCGAGCCTCAAGATGGAACTTTAATATTCAACAGGATTCCAGGGAGCTTAAAGGAAAACAGTTTCAGTGCAGCCACCTGCCGAAGCGTTTTATTTTCGGGAAAGTGGCTCGTGCTCCTGGGCACAGGCATTTGGGGCGGTGGGGAGGCAGAACGGAGCTCAGGGTTGCTGCAGCGGTGTTTGGGTCATTTTCCCCAGAGTCCAATCCAATTACGAGGGAGGACGACACCTTTACAACCGCGAACTTTCAGCTCTGATACTCCACTGCCTTTGAAAACTCTCTCCCTTTTAGAAACTGAATCATTTGGGTATGACACGTAGCCGGACTTGGCCAGTGAAAAGCTGGTAGTGGTTCGGTTTCTGTGCCTCCTGTGCATCCTCCACCCCCACAAATAAAATAAAATAAAATAAAATAAAAGAGCACATCTAAAAGACTTCTCAGTGGGAGAAAAATTGATATTACTCATTGCAGCACTCTGAAATGCCTGGAATTTTTTGGTTAGTTATTTAAAAGTAACACACAAACTCAGTTTCAAAATTCACGTTTGTAAAATACAACACGTGGGTGACTCTGACTCTCTCTGATCCTTTCTCTTTAGACGTTTTACGGGGACCTGGAATATATTTGTTCTCTTACCTTCTCTCTCCCTGCCCTCCTCGCGCTGAATAACCAGCTGTCTCACCTCCTCACATTGAGTGACTACGGCACTCCCTTTGAGAAGAGTCGTGAGTTTTGGTTACCTTAAAGCCCAGCCCGAACACCACCTCCTCCGGGGAGGCTTCCAGGATGCGCCAAGCCAGGAGTGGCTGCACACTGCTTGGAAACAGCACTACCTTGTTGGCGCCATGCCTGCAGGGCAGCAACCCACTCATCTGCTTCAACAGCCGGGGGGTGGGAGGGGGCTGGGCCTCACTCACTCCTGTAACCACAGCATGAGGCCCACACATCATAACGTGGGGAGTGTCCCCCCAGCAGCCACAATGCTGGGAGCAGGAACACAAATGGCGCCTCTGGTCCAGACCCCTCTCCCCTCCTCTCCTGGGACATCCTATTCCCCAGGAGCAAGGGCCTCCGTGGGCAGAGCAGAAGCCACTGGGTCCGCCGGCTCCAGTCTCGAACCGCCAGCAGGGGGGCCACACGCTGCACAACGGGCTTTTCATTTGCCAGGGAAGGAAGGCTTGTAACCAGTTTTAAATAAGATCAAATTTAAGATTTAGAAAACAAAATTTAAGGATGCCAAGCTACCCAGCTGCCTTAACACAAAACGCGACTCTCCCGCTGCCTCTTCCACCTCGAGGGAGGGTGGACCCTCCTCTCTGGCGGGTCACAAAGCGGGAGGGCACAACCACTCCCAGGTGAGCCAGAAGACCGGCCCGGGGCCACCCACCCTCTCTGCCCCTGGATGTGCCCCTGAGAAGCAGACCTACGAGCTCAAGGTCACGCAGCTGCTAAATGACACCGACCCCCCCCCCCCCATGCTCTGCCCAGCGTGGGAGCAGGAGCTGGGAAAGCGGGGGAGGGGCAGCGACAAGCAACAGACACTCCCGGCCTCCAGGGATTAACGAACCACTAATTATTTACTGAAAGTCTTCAGTGTTCCAGGCAGTGGGCTAAGCCCATCACGTCACTACTCCGTTCAAACTCGATGAAACCCCGGTTGGCGAACACTATTTCCGGTCCCACTTTCTGCATAAGGCTCAGAGAGGTCGAGCAGACTGTCTGCCGCCACACGGCGGCCAGCCACGATTCAAGGCCTGGGCGGACTCCAAAACCCACGCTGCCAAATTCAGGGCAGGTGGCTTCCTCGAGGGGAACAGAAACAGAGCCCCCGGCCCCCCCACTGCAGGCCTTTTCCACTCTGTGGGTTTCCGGGGCCCCTCATCCCCCCCCCCGCCCCCGGCCCCGTGTCAGAACCGGGCTAGCTAGCGGTCAGGCACTGCCTGCTGCCGCCAGGCCCCTCCCAAGGGCTCCGGGCCAGTGACAGTCAGAGCCCCGGGCGTGCGGCCCACGCCTCCACCGCGGGAAGCCCCCCGGGTGGGTTCACGTGAAGCCAGGCCGGGGAGACACAGAACTAGACGCGAGGTGACCGGCTGGGACCCTGGCCCCACCGACGGCACGCACCACCAGACCCGCACAGCTCGGTGCACGCTCCCCACGGCAAGAGAAGTGGGGGGCGGCGACCGGAGGGAGGCCCCACGACGAGAACGCTGAAGCCCCCTCGCTTACAACAAAAGCTGCTGCCCTCTGAAAACACGGTGCCCACCGGGGTATAAAATAGGGCCTTAAATCGTTAAGCCGTGGCGCGGTGGCGTCTGTGGGCAGAAAAGAGGGCTCCCAGGCCGGCGCTCCACCGGCTCTGAGAGCTTTCTGGAATCCAGAAAGCACCTCCCCCAAGAGCTGGGAGTTCTTCCTCACGGGCCCTCAGCCCCGCCCCCCAGCCCGAGCGCCCCCCCCAGCCCCGCCCCTCAGCCCGGACCCCCCCCCCCCACGCCCTGCCCCCAGACAGGGCCCCCCCACCCCAGCCCAGCCCTCCGCCCGACCCCCCCTGCCCCGCCCCCCTCGGCCCATCTCGGCCCCGCCCCATCCCCGCCCCCCAGCCCAGCCTCAGCTGTCCCAGAGGCCCCTTCGAGCTCCACCTCCTGCCTCTGCAATTCTGAATAATTAAAGGCCCAATTAGGCTTTGGTCTAGTTTGGTGTTAATGAACGTTTGTGGAATCTGCTAAATGCGTTTTACGTTAATTCTTTGCAAGTGATGTACTGGGTGGGCTAGAGATGAGAACAGAGACCACACTGTCCTTAAAGGGGAGCGGGAGCCACAGCCCGGGGCTGCCCAGAGCCTCGCCTCCCTTCTTCCTCCCCACGAGCAGAGCTGGGAGCGCCCCCCCCCCCCAATCGCTCACCGCCCCCTTCCCTCCACACTTCGGGAAACTGAGGCCAAACTGGGACCTGCCTGGCCTGTGGTCCTGTGAGGGGTGGTGGTTGGGCGGGGCCCAAACGAAAAGGTCCTGACCTAGCACCACAAGGCAGTCCCCCTGCCAGCGCCCTGACCTGCCCCAAGACCCTCACGGCTCGGCCGGCGCCTCCCCTCGTGTCCTCAAAAACGGCCAACGTACAGTTTTACTGGCGTGTGTGATGTGTACGTGGGATGTCCACAGGGTATGTGTGGTGTGTGGGGGGGTGTGTAGGTGGCCCTGTGCATGGCGTGTGCGTGTGCCTGTGCGTGTTGTGTCCATGTGTGTCCGTGGGTGGTGTGTGTGCGTGCACAGCTCTGGGAGGGGGCGGAGGACGCCAGGCGGGGGCACCGCTCCGCGGTTTGAGTGCCGGCCCCCCCCTCCCCCCCAGAGCCAGCTGCTTGGCTCGGGACAGGTGGTCCACCCTCTGACTTCCACTCTTGAAAACGGGGTGAAAAATCTCACCAAGTTTACATGATCCTCGTGGAGATCATTTGCAACGATGGCTTCCGAGTGTGTATTTGAGCCACACGGTGCCGTTCGCAGTGGGTGCAAAGGTGAGGACCCAGTGCGCGCACGTGGCTCCTCAGGGGAGCCTGCAGCGACCGGCGGGGTCTACTCGTCTCCTCCTGGGCCATCCTTGGGGGTTCTGCACCCATCCATTCACTCAGTCACGCGTTCACAAACATTCTGAGTGTGGACGTGCCACGAAAGAGGGAGGTCTCGAAGCAGGACAGACCCTGCAGGCTGGCCGAGCCTTGGTGCTGGTGTGGGCACGCACACACGCACGCGCGCACACACACGCACGCCCCACGCGGACTCACCTTCTCCAGCAGCTGCCTGAGCTGTTTCGTGCGGGCGTCCCGTGAACACATGGTCTGCTGGGGGGCGACCACTGTGCAGATACACCTGCCCTCGCTGTCTTGGGCAGAACTATAAACCTGCCAGCTCTCCTCGGGGTTGGTGGGCAACACCTGGAGGGGGGGGGTGGTGAGGGAGTGAGAGGGAGAGAGAGGTCAGACCATAAGGCAGTGCAGCAGGAAAGACACCCGGGGAGGACTGTCAGAGTCCAGCCTCCGGGAAAAAAGGGCAGAAACGGTCCAAAGACGCGTTCGTTCTGACCACGGGGAGGGAAAGGGGCCCCCGAGAACAAAGGGGCGATCTCCTATCGGGGTCCCCAGGGCCAGAAGGAAGTGAAACCGACACGACTCTTTTAATTCTTTTTTTTCCAATCCAGGGGATTTTTAAATTCCAGGAATGTTTGGAGTTCTGGCATCTGACCAAATTGATAGGTTAGGAGGACGGGAGGGAAGAGGCCGCAAGCCGGCGAGGAGCCAGGCAAGAAAGCAAGTGGCTGGTTCACTCGCAGCACGTAATTCGGAAAGAAGATCTCCTCCCCACAAGGCACGCAGGGGTGGCTGGCGCAGCCTCGCTCCGCCGTCCCTGACGCGAAGGGATGTGGCACCCGCGGCAGAACCCGGGATCCAGCCGCCCGTCAGCCCAGAGCGGCAACGCCCCGAGCCCAGAGCCGCAACGCCCCGAGCCCCGACCGTCCCCGGCACCCCGGCAGAGGCCGCCGGAGGAAGCGCCAGGCTTCCGACCCGGCTGCCACACGCGGTCCTTCAGTGGATGTCACCAAGTTTCTGGCGGCATGGCGTTCACACCCAGCCTCGGTCCCGGGGTATGCCCAAGGACCCACCAAGGAACCGGAGCCGTGTGTGGCCGGTGTCACCTTGCCGCCCGGCTCGGGTCCCGAGCGCCAGGGGCACAGGGTGGACGCTGCTGTGGGAAAACACTCCCTGAGCACAGACCCTCCCCGGCAGCCTGCCCGGGCGCCTCAGGTCACCTCCCTGCTATTTTTAGCCTGGCCCGGGAGGAGAACCTATAGTAGTGGATACATTTGTTTCATTCATTGCCAACCCCAGAGGCTCAGGACCCAGACCCGGGAGCAAAGTCATTATGAGAGCACTGGAAGGAAGCGCTTGAAACGGCAGGTGAACGTGACAAGGGTCTCAGGAGGGGCTCACACGGAGACCTGTGCCCAGGGCAGCAAAAACCAGGTGGGAGAGGAGCCTCCTGCCCGCCCCCCTTCATTCCCCACCAGGAGGGGCCCGCCTGGGGTCCTTCCTTCCTCCGTTCCCCTCCCCTCAGGGCTGCTTCCCTATCGGCCTGCCTCCCAGTGGCTCCAGCCAACATCCGACTCAGGCCTGCCCACAGGCGCCCCGGCCACTCGCCACCCGCCCCCTCCCCCCCCCCCCCCCAAGGCCTTGATGAGGGAGGAAAAGCCACCTGGGAGGCAAGGCAGAGGGGCAGAGGGGACAGGAGGGGCCAGCTCCACAGGCAGTGCCCCCCAGGGCCACTGCACCCTCCCTGGCCACCACGGCCGGGACCGTCAGGGACGTGGCTTGGGGACTCGCAGCCGCCAGCTCCCCCAACGGCCGCTGGCCCACTCCGGCAGTCCGTCTGGCTTTGACAAAGTAGGGCGGGCTCCGCTCTAGCCCTGGCTGGACCAGCCCTGACAGGGCGGAGCACCGCGTCCCCACCCCTTACTTGCTGAGTGACCTTGGACAAGTCCCCAAGTCCCCTGCCTCAGTTTCCTGACCTTGTCCGCGAGGGACTTAATATCAGTCGATGCGGACTCCAGGCCTCCGAGTCCCTGAGGCCCCCTGCCCCGAGAGGAAACCCCGGCAAAGGAAGGAGGCGCGCCCCTGGGGGACCGGGGCGGGGTGCGGGCCGGCGGGGCAAGCGCGGGGGGCACGGTCACCCCCGTCGGCGGTAGCGTGGGGGGGAGCCGCCGCCGGGGACCCCTGCCCGTGCCCTTGGCCCCGCGCCCCCGCGCCCCCGCTCGGCGCCGCCCAGCCAGGGGTCGGGGTCGGAGGGAGCGGGCGGGAGGGCCCGCGGGGTGGCGGCGGGGACTTACGCCGGTGCTGCGGTCGAGCGTCCCGCCGCTGGCCGCCGAGAGCTTGGTGGTGTTGAGGCCCACCAGCGAGGGCAGCGTCTGGGACATCCAGTTGGTGATCATGGCCATGGTGCTCAGCACAACCCCGATCTTGAGCAGCGGCACCGACATCGCGCCTCGAGTCGCCTCCTGCGCCCGCGCGCGCCGGCGCCGGCTCCGCGCCCCCGGGCAGCCTTCAGGCGGCGGGCACCGCGGCGGGCAGGGGCGCCCGGCCGAGTCCCCGCGCCCCTTCGGCCCGCCGCCGCCGCCCGCCCGCCGCCGCCGCCCCGCGCGCCCCGGCCATGGCTGCGCCGCCCCGGGCGCCGGGGACGGTGGCCGCTGCCCGCTGCCCGGTGTCCGCGGTGCCGCCGCCCCTCCGCGCTCCGCGCCTCGCCGCCGGCTCGGGCTCCGGCTCCGGCTCGGGCTCTGAGCGCCGCGCGGGCTGCGCGCGGGGGCCGCGGCCGGGAGGCGGGGACACGGACGGGCGGCGGCCGACGCAATCTGCCCAGGAAATGGGTGGATTTTTCCTCTCCGCTCCGGCTCCCCGCCGCCCCCTGGCTGCTGGCAGCGAGGCCTGCAAACCCCAGTCGCCAAGGGGTTGAGATGGGTGTTCAGGGAGGAGAGCCGACCACCGCCCCCAAGTCCTAAAATCGCGGCGGCCTTAGCGTCCAGACTGGTGGCGCTGCTGCTCCCTCCCGGCGGCCGGACGGACTGAGCGAGGCCTGGGCACCCCTTTGGGACCCCCGCTGGCCACCCCGTCGCGCGCTCAGCCCTCGCCCTCGCTGCCCTGGACCTACTTGGGGGGTGGAGGCTCCACGCTCCCCGCCAACCCTGCCGCCCCCGCACTGGAGCCCAGCCGGGAAGGGGTCTCCAGCCCCAGCGCCGGGAGGGGAGGGGCGAGGAAAAGGGTGGAAAGGGGAGGGCTTTCTGGAATCCCGGGGGATGGGGGATGGGGGGTGGGAGGTGGGGCAGGCGCTCTAAGGCCTCTGGGAGGAAAGGAGCCTCCTGGCAGGTGCAGCACCCACCAGTGTGGGCCCCTGGGTTGGGGTGGGAGGGGTCCGAGGGCAGGGCAGGAGCTGCCTTTAGGTTTGGGCTCAGGCATCGGGGCAGGAGAGCTGAAGGTGCCCGGCCCATGAGGAGTGTGGAGCTGGGCGGGGCCTTGGGGTGTGTGGTTGGGGGCAAGAGAGGAGCCCGAGTCCTGGGGCCCAAGTGGAGGGTCAGGGCAGCCTGGCCTAAGTCCCCAGCCCTCCGCGGCATCACGGCAGGACACGCGCACGTCTCCGAGGCACGGGGCTGACTGGGTCGAACACCTGAACGCGGCTTTAGCATTTGCAGGAGCCTTTAGGGGATGGAGGGTCCGTCCGTCCTCAGTCCCTCCCACTAAGCGCCCCCGGAAGTTTGGGAAGCATTCCCCAGATCACTCACCACACTCTTTTCTGCCTGGGTGAAAATAAATCTCCCTTCCCGGACGGGGATTGGAAGGATCCGGCCTTCCCGGGGCCATCGGAGACGGACACCACCTTCCCAGGGCGTCTGTCTCTGTTCCATCCCCTTCGGGAGAGGGGACGATGACAGCCAGGATGGTCCTGTGTGAGACCCCACTGAAGGGTTTCCTGATTTGTTTTCCCCAGGGGCACCAGGGAGTGCAGGTGGCCGGTTCCAACTGTTGGGGAAGGGCGCCACCTCCCAGTGTGAGCGGGTACTGCAGGCTCCGCGGCCAGCCCGCCCGTGCAGGTCACACCAGGCCACACGCGCAAGCCGGTGCCAGAGGCAGCATTCACGCGACTACCGGAGCTCAGCTTCCTTCCCCTGCCAGCGCGTGACCAGCAGATTCAGGGCCACGAGCTACGCTGGCCCAGATCACTCGCGCTCAAATCCCACTGCGGGCAGTGGCCGCTTCCTTGGCGGAAAGAATCTCCAGTCGAGCCCAACCCAGTCTACGGAACTCTCGGGCCGTGCATCTAGAAGCGGCAAGGGCTTGGGTACAGCCTGCCGTGCAGCCCGGGACAGGAGCGACGCCAACACGGGAGCCGATTCCTGGACACTCGCCATGGCCGGGCACCGAGCGTGAATGAAAACTCTCTTATTATTAGTGGCGAACACGCCGCTGCCAGAGAGAGGCGTCTCGGACGAGCCGCTCAGCACAGAGAACGCAGACTCAGGGCAGGCGGCCTGGGTTTGAGCCCTGGCTCTGCCACCAGCTGTGAGACCCCGGCCGAGGGGTTGGGCCTGCTGTGCCTCAGTTTGCCCATCTGGGAAACGGGCTCGCTAATGGTAACAGTAACCTCTCTCTCCGGGGTACCGTGAAGACGGAGCGCGTTAGTGCGGGAGCGGGTTTGGCGCCCGGTAACGGTGCCTTTCCCAGTCACCCCCGCTTGGCAGGAGACAGCACGCACTCGGGAGGCCCCCTCCGCTGAGTGACCAGGGCTCAAGTGCATGGCAGGGCTGGGACTCGTGCCCCCGGGGACCCCTGCCGCCCCTCGTGACAGCTGCTGCTGTTGATATGGACGCACAAGTGCTCAGAAGGTATTGCTTGACAGGAAAGTAATCCCCCCCAACCAGAGCCCCATTCGAGGAGGATGAGGGTCCAGATGGGCAGATAGAAAGAATTAAAAAAGGAAACAAAGGAAGTTTGAAGGGCACCACGTCTGTCGGGCTCCTCAACTGAGAAACCCAAGACCAGGTAGTTTGCGACGACGGGGCCGACGCTGCTCCGGGGAACTCGGGAGGCGGGAGGACCCCGGGACCCACGAGCTGCTTTGGCTCCACCCGCCCGGGACCCCCTCAGACCCTCGACCCTCCTCGACCCTCCGCGCACGGGCACTGGGGGCCGGCCTGGGGACGTGAGCCCTGCAGCCATGCCGGGGAGCTGGGAGCGTTTGTGGCGTCCCCTGAGGCGTGGCTGGGAGGCCGTCTTTGTAAACATCGGGCTCTGGGTGACTCCCACGGGGTTTGCCAACTGTGGACGGTGCCTCGGAAGTGCTACAGCTGCCTGGGAGCCGAGCCGACCCTGGAGGTCAGAGAATTTGAGTGGAACTTGGGGCGACAGCTGGCTCGCACCCAGCCTGACGCCTGTCAGTCCCTCCTCACCACCTCTGCATCCCTTTCAGTGTTTATAAAGGCGCAAACAGAGGCACCATTCACATCCCTCCCTCCCAGAGGGCGTGTGTAGACAGAACAGGGGTGTGTGGTGGGTATAGCCCTGCTCCTGACCCACAGTGAGCCTGCACCCCTGCCGCCCTGCCCTGCACCCCTGCCGCCCTGTCCTGCACGATTGAAGCCCTGCCCTGCCCTACACCCCATGCCCTGCCCTACAGCCCTGTTGCCCTGCACCCCTATGCCCTACCCTGCACCCCTTCCACCCTGCCCTGCACCCCTGCCTCCCTGCCCTGCACCCCTGCTGCCATGCCCTGCACCCCTGCTGCTCTGCCCTGCCTGCACCCCACGCCCTGCCCTGCACCCCTTCCACCCTGCCCTGCACCCCTGCCGCCCTGCCCTGCACCCCATGCCCTGCCCTGCACCGCTGCTCTGACAAGCTGGGGGTTGGAGGTAAGTCACTTCTGACTCCTCTAATCCCAAACCAAAGTCCTCTCCAGGGACTGGAATCCATGACTCAGTAGGAGAGACTCTTGCTTTTAATGCATTTGAAAGGGTCATCCGAGAAGCCTTGAGCAAGTGTAATTTGATTTGGGAGGCCACACAGTACTTCCGAAAGCAAACTGTGCATTGTTGAAGAATGAGGCATTTGGATTAAAGGATCCTTGGCGTCGGCCAACCCCAAATGTTCCTGAGGAGGAATTTAAATCCCAATTTCCACACGGCTTCCCTGGAAGCAAGGGCTCACTTACGCTCACCACTCTCAATAGCCACCGTAACACTAACTGAGCAGGTGCTGTGCCCCAGACGCCCTCACGCCAGCTGCATCATGTCCCTTGATCCTCGCGGCCGCCCATGGGCGATGCTCTTGCCGCGTCAGGCTCGGGAAGACGGCAAGACCGTCAAGGTCATGTGGGGAGCCGGCCGTTTCCAGGACCGAGCTCAGAAACGTGGCACACCTCTGCCTGTCAGACGTCACGGGGTCCGTCTGCTCCGGCCGCTATGACAAAACACTGCCGGCTGGCAGCTTATGACGGCAGGCATTTGCCGCTCGTGGTATGGTCCAGCCCTGGGAGGTCCTGCCTCCCGGCTTGTGGCCCGCGAGGAGGCACGACGTCGGAGCATCTCCGTTCTACAGACAGAGCACAGGTCCCCAGAGTAGGGACTCGCTCAGGTCTGGGCCTTGGCAAAGGGACAGCCCCAAAGAGCAGAGTTTGGATGCCCTTTTGCTGTGGAAAAGCATGCGCATTTTCCCAGGGCGCCTGGGTGCCTCAGTTAAGTGGTGGACTCCTGGTTTTGGCTCAGGTCATGATCTCACGGTTCGTGGGATCGAGCCCCCGTGTCGGGCTCTGCACAGCGAGGAGCCTGCTTGGGATTCTCTTTCCCTCTGTCTCTCTCTCTCTGCCCTTCCCCAGCTTCACTTGCTCTAGCTCAAAATAAATAAACATTAAAAAAAAAATTTTTTTTTTAAATGTTTATTTACTCTCAAGAAACAGAGACAGTGCATGAGCAGGGGAGGGGCAGAGAGAGAGGGAGACACAGAATCGGAAGCGGGCTCCAGGCTGGGAGCTGTCGGCATAGAGCCCGACGCGGGGCTTGAACTCACCGACCGTGAGATCACGACCTGAGCCGAAGTCGGACGCTCAACCGACGGAGCCCCCCAGGCGCCCCAATAGATAAAGTCTTTTGAAGAAGCATGCATATTTTTCTGAAGCTATCCGCACATAGCCGGGGTGGAGGAGAGAGGGAGGGCAGACGGAAATGGGAGAGGGTTAGGGGGCCACGTGGGGCTACTCTGCTCCCTCACCCTGTGTGCGCCCTTTCCATCACTCTCCTGCTGGGGAAGAACATTTCTGCAACAGCGAAAGGTCTGGTCTGGAGCCGGGCACCTTGGGACGTTTGTTAGCCCGGCTGCAGAGCAGAGAGCCGACCCATCTTGCTGCGAAGCCTCCTCCTGGGTCCCTTCCTTCCGCCGTCCATGCATGCGGGCTTGAGGTCCTGCGGATCTGGGACTCACGGTGTCTATTCCAACCCCCCGGGAAAGAGCAGCCACTTCCCCATGGGACAGTGCTCTGTGACCCGCAGCTGTCACCAGGGCCGCTTCTTCCCTCAGCCACGACACCCCCTTCTAGCCCCCAGTCCCGATTCTTTGTCCTTCAGAGAGCTGACCTCCCATGGCCCCTCCCCGCGGCCCCCCACACCCTCTGCTCCTCCTCCGGAAAGTTCCATGCTGCTTTCATAAACGTTGCCTCAGACTGACTTGCATCCAGACCGGGAGGCCACGGCCATGTGTCCTCTCAGTTGCCCAGCGGAAATGGGGTCCGCTTCTGGGAGTGGCGCTTTGGAGGCCCTGGACGGGATGGCCTGTAGGCACGTTGCCCTCTGAGCTGAGCACGTGGATTTTGGGGGCCCCCCAGACATTACCGCTTCCTATCGCCCATTAAGGGAAGTGACCATAACCGACTGAGGAGAGCAGTCTGGTTTCTGCTGAATTTAAGTCATTGATCCGGACACGGGTTCACGGATTCCAACATGGCTCAGAAGGCCAGGTCTGCAGGACCAGGGTGCTGCCCGACGCCCCTCCCTCCCAGAGCACACGCTCCGCCCCCAGCCCCGCCTCCAAGAGATTAGGACTCCGCCTCAGAAACCTTCCCAGCCAGCTCTACCAAAGGGAGGTGTCGTGTCTGGAGAAATCGAGTACCTGGATGCCACATCCCCACTCGCTCGAGTCTGACTCTGCCCCTAGGCAGGGAGCGGGAACTTTCCTGCACCTGGCGGGGCCGGCGCTCGGGGACTCACGTCTGAGAGCCGCGGATTGTTTCTGAAAGCCTGCCTCTGTTTCTTCTCCGGGACCTTGTTCGCTGTCAGATTTAGCACCAACACCCTGGGGTGCTGAGTCCACTACTGATAATATTTATAAATATACCTCTGCTTCCTCTCCGACCCTCAGACACCCAAACCATCACTGAGAGCCAGAGGGAGTAACTTCGTGTCCTTCCGGAACCACCCATGAGAGCCATTTTGCACACTGGAGGAGTCTCTGCCGTGAAGTCCAAGCTCCCGGAGGGCATCGCGCCCGCTCCCTAAACCCCTAAACCCGCAGGACCGGAGCGAGACGCTCTCTGTGAGCGCCACGCCCCGCGCATCTGAATGGGGACGGAGCCAGGAGATGCGCCTCGGTGCGGCCACCCACTCTCCTCCTGGCCGCCAGATTGTAGATGTCGTTAAACTGCACACAAGGAGCACACAGGCCAAACCCCTGTGGCCAGGATCAGAGCAAGCGGGTTGGAAAGCTCGCGTCTTCCAACACTGCCCGAGAGCTAAGACGGCAGCTTCACCCCAGTCACTTGGCAGGTGTCCCAGGATGGAACCTGAGCACAGAGGAAGGGGGAGCTGCGTTTGCCAGAAGCCCCCGAGCGGGGCCTGGTCCCTCCTCCCCAGTACTGTCTGAATCACACCCAGAGCCGCACGGAGCTGAGTGTGTGTGTGTGTGTGTGTGTGTGTGTGTGTGTGTCCCTGCCCGCTTCCTGGGCTCAGCCGTCAAGCAGACGTAGAGCTCCCTCCCGGACCCCCATTTTGTCCCTGAGAGCGTGCACTCTCCAACGCCCGGTGGGTGGACACGGGGACTTGTTCGAGGCCACCCGCCCTTCGCGGTGGGAAGGGCTCTGCAAGGTCAGGGTCATGCCAGACGCTCCCGTGCCCTGCTGTCCCCACTTCTAGAAGCCGAGCTGGCAGGTGGGAGCAGGCAGCGCACGGGGCCCCGCCGCGGGAGACGCGGGAGACGACGGGCTGCCCAGGGGCGCTCCGCGAAGCTCGGGGGGTCTGGCGCCTCGGCCCCAGGCGCCTCCCTGCTGGCTGCTCAGTGGCACCGAGCCTCCCCTCCGTGGTTCATGTGTTCACTCCGTCTTAACAGAAACACGAGAAACAGAGCTCGGGTGTCTCAGGCGTCAGATGGACCTGGGAGCACACGAAGGGGTCTGTCACTTACACGCTGGGCCGCCAGACGGGCCGCGTCATCTCCCCCAGCCTCGGTTCCCTAATTCTGAGGGCGGGGATACGGCACGGTCTGCTGGCCTCACCGCCTCCTGCTCCAGGCGACGCTCCTGGTGGGCAGCGTGGCGCAGGAACCCCCCTTGCTGGTGTCAGCCCCTGTTCCTCATGTGTGTGTGGGGGGTCGCCTGAGAGGTGAAGGGATGGGTGTTTTCGGGTCCCACCTGCTGCCCCCTCCCTCAGCCCCAGTGGGAGCCGCACTGGCCAGCGGAAGTGGCCCTGCCGTGGCAAGGACCCTCAGGCTGCCGGTTTCGGGGTACGCAGGGCGTCCTCGGTGCTTTTTTCCACCGCTGAAAATCGGTTCCTGTCCCTGTCAGCCCGGCTCACGGTTGCCATATGCGTCTAATTCAGTTTAGCTTGTAATTAGTTTTGTATTACTTTACACGGTGATGTTAATACTGATTACAGGGCCTGATAACTTTAGTAATACATACAACCCAAGGCAGAAAATTACCTTTCTTTTTATCGGGGAAGGCTGAAGTCAGCGCGGGGAGGAGCACATTGCTTTCGGACTTGAAGCAGCCGTCAGCGAGGATGATCTACGGCTTGATGCCCCCCCGCCCCGGGTGTCATGGCGCCCTCCTGCCCGGAAGGCGGCCACTTGGGAATCCGGAGGGCTCCTCTCCGGTGGCCTACCAACCCGCCGGCAGCCTTACATGCCGTGTGTCGTGAACTGACCGGTTTGGGAGGAGACCCCGGTGCTCCTGAACCCCCACCCCGCCTCCGCTCGCACTCCAGCGTCCAGGGCACCCGTGGGGGAGTCCAGGTGAGTGGGGTCATCGGCCCAAGGTTAGTCTAGAGCAGGCCACACAATGGGGCTGTTGCAGTCTAGTTACATCGGCTCAGGGAGCGGGCTGCGTTTTCTACAGTGGGACCGGCGGGATCTCAGGAGGAGAGAACGGATTTGAAGTGATGGGTCCCGGTGGGATTCTGGGGGCTAACCCCCACACCAGCTGCTCTGTGACACCCGCCTCCGTCCACAGCACCCCCACCCCTCCCCAAAGGGGGCCGGGGTTTGCTCTCATCTGGGCTCCGGCTCCCGGCCCGGCCGTGCCAGCCACAGCGGCGGCAGGCCACAAGGGCACTCTGCTCACTGTTCACGGCCGGAAGGCCGTCACGGGTGTGCGCGTGGGGGGCTCGCGTCCTTAAGAAAGGCCAAGCCCGGCCCGGGGCTCGCGGTGACAACAGAAGCTCTGCGTCCCTGTTGCAACAAATCCTATTCCTCCGCACACCCTCCCTCCTGCCTCGGCCGGCCTCCGTGTAGCCCCTCCGCCCCCCTCCCCGCCTGCTCACGGCCGGACGCTCGAGCGGCCTCAGGACCGAGGCCGCCACCTTCCCCGACGCTCAGCCCCGCTCCGACCCCAGAGCCCTGGGCCCACACGGTCTCCTGCCCCTTGCACAGCCTCGGGTCCCACAAAGCCTGTCGGCCCAGACGCCAGACCACAGGGCTCGGACGCGTCCACACCCCGAGCCCGGGTCTGACTGCGCTAAACCTGACCAGCTGGCGTCCGAGAACAGCACGAGCCGGGGAGGGCGAGTCAGCGGCCGAGCAGGACAGGGTCTGTGTGAGGCCCCCTCTTCCAGAGTCATCCGGTTACGAAAAGGCGGACGTGCGGGCTGAGAGGTTAAGAGCTTCCCTCAAGGTCACCTCGATGGCGCCTGGTGGGGTCGGGGGACAAGCGCGGGCAGCTGGGGTCAAGGTCGTTGCTGCAGAGCCCCCGGCCATTTCACAGCTTCGTATGCAGGCAGCACGCTTCTATCGGTGGACCAGGTAGGCCTGAGCCCAGGAGGCCCCACAGCCTGACTCCCCCAAGAGGGAGGGGGCGGCTCCCCGGTGCCCCGCTGGGACACTCCCAAAATCCTTCCCAGGAAGCACGAAGCACCAGCCTTTCTTTGGAAATCACGGAATAAGGCCAAGAAAGGCCTGTCTGTCTGAGGACAAGCTTCACCTGGACCCACCGGCCTGGCACGTAGTAGGCCGTCCGTCACTGGTCGGCATTCGGTGGCGCGGCTCATCATCCGCGAGCTGTCGGGAAAACAGGTGGCTCGGCCACGCGCTCCTCTCCCCCGCCCGGCCGCGAGCACCCTTCAAGCAGCGTCCGCGAAGCGCGGGTACCAGCCCCACGTTCCTGACTCGCTCCCGCTTCCACGCGGGCTAACCCGCGAACGCAGCGGCCCTGGGGCCCTGCGGGCACGTCCCTGGAAAGGCCTCGAAGGGGGGTGTGTGTGGCCATGGGGGCCACTTACTGAAAGTGGGAGAGAAACGGAGGGGGGTGTCGGGGGGAGACAGACACCCCGCGGCTCAGCCGCCGGTGCTTGGCCCGCCCTCTGTTTGCTTATCTCAGCCACTGACGAGCGCACTTGGCTTTGCTCATGACACCTGGCTGCCTGGGGCTGGATTACTTTGGGATCAAGAGAGCAAGACTTCGGAGCGTGGTTGTGCCAGTAGTTCTCAGACTGACCGCAGCCCAGCCCTGGCCCACACCTGCTCCCCACTCCACTCCCCGCCTCACAGGTTACTGGTGGCCACTCTCTGACCCTTCACAGGCTGGGAACAACCGGGAGCGAGCTTACCTGGTTGAGCCTTTGTTCTAAGATCCCACGGGGATACGGGACGATCGGCCTCCCACAGGGGACTCTCTAACCTCCCAGGGAGGGAGGGGCCGGGCCTCCTGGCTGCACCAAGGGACACAGTCCCCTGAGACATCCCACAGCTCGGCCTCAGGCCTCAGAAAACATCAGCCCCCCCACTGGCTGGCCCAGGGGAGGGCGCGGTCGTGGGGCGCTGACCTGGGTCCTGAAGGGGACCCGGAAGCAGGAGGAGGAGGAGGCACGTGTGCATGCACAGGGCTTGGCTGACACCCCCCGGGGGCCGGAACCGGCAGCGTGGCCGGGCAGACGCCTTCGCCACCGAGACAGAGCTTCCAGCTGAAGTCGGACCGAAAGTTTCTTCCAAGAACAGGGGATCTTTACACAGACGTGAGGAGGAGACCTCTCGAGGAAAAAGCCTGCGTGGTCTGGGAATGGAGACTCGGGGTGCCTGGAAGTGAGGAGGCCGTTAAGGCTCGGAGGGCGCTGGGGGCAGCCACATCCAGGGCCACGGACAACCAGCATTCTCTCTCCCAAAACGTCTAAGTAAGGCGCATTCTACTCACTACCTGCCTGGCTCCTTGCTGCCCACGTGTGCTCCCGTCTGTGGAGTGTGAATGTGTGAGTGTGCACGTGCGTGCGCGTGTGCAACTGTCCATCCACGCTATACCAGCCCGGCCTCGGCCAGGCTCTCCCCACCGCCCAGGAAACTTCTCTCCCGGAGACCACGCGGCACCTCTCTAGGGGACCCGACCGCCCGATGGCACCGGGGCAGGGGTCTCTGAGGGCGGCTGGGACAGGACCCTCGCGACGCCGGGGTGGTGGCTGCGTCTCCCGGGCAGAGCCAGGGAGCCGGCAAGGGCCTCAAGGCAGAACAAGGGAACACTGTTCCAGAGCCTTCTCTTCCGTGATCCTCCTCTTGCCCTCTCTTCTCTCTTTGTTTCCTCTTTTCTCCTGAGATGGAGGGAGGTGGAGGGAGGGAGGGAGGGAGGGTCAGGGGCCGCTGGGGGCTTGCGGCAAGGTGCTGGCGGCCCCGTCCGCCCCCTGGACCCGCAGCTCCAAAGGGCCAGTGTCTCCAGCTCCTAGCGTGGCACGGCGGCACCATCGAAAGGGCATTTTAATGTCACCCCCGAGCAGCCTGGCTCCTGAAGCTGGCAGCGTCTTCCCAGCACCCCGCTGCCAAGGAGACACCCCCATTCCAGCGCTCCCAGACAGCCCTCTCCTCCTCCCAGACCTGCCATCTCCGAAACGGATTTTTAAGATGGAGAATACCAGCTAGAGACGGGCATTCTATTGATACGTTGCTCGGGGGCGGGGGGGGGGGGGGGGGGGTGGGGGGGTGGGTGGGGGTGGGCAAGCGAGCCCGCTTCAAACGCCCAGCGGTCCCCACACGCGCACACGGCCCTCGCTTGGCACTCACGCTTCACGCCGCGCATGTGGCCACAACCCCCCAAGCCTCCACACTGAGTGCACAATGCGCCCAGCCCTGCTCCCGCCGCCTGTCCTTCCCGGTCTGGCTTCGGAGACACAATTGCCACCCCCTGCTCGGGGGAGCCCCAAGGGCAGCATTACACCCAAAGGCAGAGACACAGGAGGCTCCAGAGTAGGGGGCTGGGGGGGGGGGTGGGACTCAGAGCTTCGGCTGGAAATGCCAGGAGCTCGGACACCCTGCTCTGTCTCCCCCGACCCGGGTGCCACCATGCCGCCCTCTGAACTTCTGGGGGCGGTGGGAGGCTGGGGGTCCTAGGAGAGAGGGGCACCCCCTCCTCCCGCGGCGCTGGGCCGGCGCTGGGGGTTCCGGGGGTGGGGGCGCACGGTGGCGGTCTCCGTCGGCCTGCACCCCTCCCTCCCAGCCGGGTGCGCGGCGCTCCGGCCCCCTCCCCACCCGGGGCGCGGAGCTGCGAGCCGCTCCCCGACTTGGCCGGCCCCGCGCTGGGCGGACGCCGCGCTCCCTCGCTCGCAAGGAGGAAAATGGCGTTGGACGCACGTACTTGAGTGAGTTCGGTGCCCATCAGGACGAGGAAGAGGAGGCTGAGGAGCTTCCGGGCCGGTTGCATGTCTGGCTGCCACCGCCGCCGTCCTGGCATATGCAGGAGCCCCGGTGCTGGCGCCGGCGCTGCGTGGACGCGGACGCGGACGCGCTCCCGGCTCTGCTGGCCCCGCGCCTTCAGCACCCGGAGCCTCCGCTCTGCATGGCGAGCGCGTCCTGCGCGCTGTCCCCGCTGTCCCCGGGCGGGCGGGGCGCGGCCCTCCGCGGCCCCTCCTCCCGCGCTCCCCCCCCCACCCCCCCTCCCCGCACGGGCGCGCCTGGGCGGGGGGTGCCAAAAGTTTGCGAGGAAGGCGGCCGGGTGGCGCAGAGGGACCCGCGCGCCACGCTCGCGCGCGGGAGTGGGGAGGGCGGCGGCGGCGGGGAAGCAGGCTGGGACAGGATGTGACATCAAAAAGGCGGGGGAAATTTAACTGGGACCGAAGAGTCCATCCTGGCTGGCGGCAGCTGCGGGAGGCCCCGGACCCCCTGGGGTTGGGATGGGAAAGGCAGAGTGGGGGTGGGGGGCCTGGCCTGGCCGCTGGGGGAGGATCTGCAGGCGGGCTTCACATCTCCCGGAGGGACAGAGATGGCAGCTGATGGCAGAGATGGGTGTCCTCAAAGGGATGGAACATGCCCTTGGGGGTCACCTTTTAATGAGACCCAGCAAGGCTCAGACCCAGGAAGGATGTCCCCGGGGGTGGGAGTGCGGGTTGGGGACAGAGCCTGCAAGCAGGGCGACCGGGGCTCAGGCCTGTCGGCCGGGGGTGATCAGTGTGGGGGTGCAAGGGGAACGGAACCTGTGCTGGGGCCCCTGTCCCATTGGGTGTGGGGGTGAGGACGCGTCCTTGTGTTCACGGTTGTGGGCGGGGCGGGGGAGTGGGGGCCACATTTTCCATTTAAACGCTCCCTTCTGGGGAGGAGAGTCCCCAGGCACCTGTTTTCTGGGAAGTGAAGGTGGCCACAGGAGTTTAGAGGCGTCTGTCTGGTCTCTGTCCCGTTGCTTAGTGGTCAGCCTTTTGGAAATAAACTCTGTGAAGGAGGCTCCAGGCCTGAGAATCCCAGAATACAGAGCGGCTGGGGGTGGTCCCGTCCGATCTTGCCACATCACAGAGGGGGACAGTGGTGGGGGGCAACTGATGTGTCACCCAGCAAGGTCCAGAGCAGGGGTGAGCAGGGACGAGCGGGGACTCCCCGTGCAGCCCCCTGACGGAGGAGGCACCCTGTGGGCACCGGCTCAGGAGCTGGGCTCCTGCACCTTGGGAAGAGAAGGTGGGGGAGGGGCTGTGCCCCCTGGGCCCTGGTGAGAGCTCCTGGGGTAGGTCTTCCGGCAGGGTGGGCCCGAGGACCCAGAGGAGGTGGCCCTGGGAGAAGATGCAAGGCGAGGTGAGGCCCTGGGGGTTCTTTGTTCTCTCCGCCCCTCTTGGGCTCTCATTGGCCTGAGAGTGAAAGCGAGCTGTTTGTGAGCCCCTGGCCCCTCCGCTCCCTGGAAGGCTGAGAGAGGCTGCGGGGGGGGGGGGGGGGGGGGTGGAGAGAAGGCTGCTCGGGGAGCTGGAGGGGCCGGTGTCTTGTCCTGGCCCTTCCAGGGGGTGGCTCTCCGAGCCTCAGTTTCCACTCCTATAGAATGGGAATGAAAGATGCTTGTACCAGGGCCTCCTAAGCGCAGTCAGTTAAGCGTCCGAATTCGGCTCGGGTCATGACCTCACGGTTCGTGGGCTCGAGCCCCGCGTCGGGCTCTGTGCTGACAGCTCGGAGCCTGGAGCCTGCTTCGGATTCTGTGTCTCCCTCTCTGTCTGCCTCTTGCCTGCTCATGCGCTTTCTCTCTCTCTCTCTCTCCCTCTCAAAAGTTAATAAACTTAAAAAAAAAAACCTTTTGTAAACTTGGAAGGACTAGGGGAGGCTCTGAGAGTTCACCCAGCACCCTCCGTGCCCTGGGCGTACTGCCTGAGCGTCCCCTTCAACCTCCGTGTCAATGCCCTGGGGCTGCTGCCGGTGTCCTCGTGTGCAGAAGAGGTCAGGGGCTCAGGCCACGGTCGCGGGTCAGGGATGTGAGCTCCAGTCCTGGGGCTTTTCTTCCTGTGGAACAGAGAGGCTAGGCTGTGTCAATTTCCTCAAGTAGACTGAGACCTAAGGTCTGACTTGAGCAGGAATTGTTTTTATTTTCAAAACTACACAACTCTAAGGGCCCAGCAAGTCCACCGTGGGGTGTGCTCAAAGGGATGGAAAGCTGAGTCTGGAACAGATATGTCTACACCCAAGCTCACCACGCCATTATGCACAATGGCCAAGAAATGGAAACAACTCAGCGACAGAGGGTGGATCAACAAGGTAGTATATTGGGTGCCGGCATATTAATCGGCTTTTCAGAGGGAGGGGGGAGCGCCTGGGTGGCTCAGTTGGTCCAGTGTCCAGTGTCCAACTCGGGTCATGATCCCGGGTCATGGGACCGACCCTGTGTCTGGCTCCGTGCTGAGCATGAAGTCTCCTTTAGCTTCTCTCTCTCTCTCTCTCTCTGCCTCTCAAACAAAAATTTAAAAAAAATTTTTTTTTCAACGTTTACTTATTTTTGGGACAGAGAGAGACAGAGCATGAACGGGGGAGAGGCAGAGAGAGAGGGGGAGACACAGAATCGGAAACAGGCTCTAGGCTCCGAGCCATCAGCCCAGAGCCCGACGCGGGGCTCGAACTCACGCGAGATCACTCGAGATCTCGCGAGATCGTGAACTCCCGGACCGCGAGATCGTGACCTGGCTGAAGTCGGACGCTTCACCGACTGCGCCACCCAGGCGCCCCTCAAACAAAAATTTTTAAAAGGGAGGGGATTCTGACCCGGGCTTGCGGGTGAGCCCAGAGGACACGGTGCCAAGAGAGGTAAGCCAGACCCCGAAGGACGACCCTGTGGGATCCACTCCCACGAGGCCCAAGAGGAATCAGGCCGTAGAGACAGAAGGCAGAGCAGAGGCCGCCCGGGCCCGGGGGCCAGACGGCGGGGAGTAATGACTTATGGGGACAGAATTTCTGTGTGGGGTGATGAACAAGTTCCAGAACTGGAAGAAGGTAACGGCTGTGCGACATCATGTATGGGATTAGCGCCACCGAGTTGGACACGCGAAGATGGTGAAGGGGTCGACACCCGCACCGCTTTGAAAGTAACGATGCAATCTACCAAAAACCCGTCGAATCACACGCTTCCCTGGGTGAATTGTGCACGACGTGCAGTACATCTTGGTAAAGCAGGTTTTTTAAGATGACACGCTGATCAGAACAACAACAGAAGCCGGTGCCCGGAACCGCCAGTGTCGTCCCCGGGGGCGGCCGTCCGCCTGTGCGGCTGTGCCAACGCCAAGCGCCGACCCGCCAGCGGGGTGCGGGCCACGGTGAGGGAAACGCCCGGGACCGTGCCGGGCACACGCGCACACGCTCAGCGGCTGGACGCAAGCAGGAGGGATAAGCAGGCACCGATGCGTAAGGATGAGATCATCCCCCACATGCTCTGCAGCCTGGAGGTATCAGATCGGACCTGAACTTGACAGAAGGCTGAGACCAGAGTGGAACAGAAGAAACTGGGAACCGGGAGCTCGCTCATCACCGTCCGAGTACACGTGTCCCGGAAGGACCTGCTAATCGGGAGAGAGAGAGAGAGAGGGAGAGAGAGAGAGAGAGAAACCCCTGTTAGCTGTTGGGTTGGACGTGTTTCTATTCCACGTTGCCATTGTGACCCCATCGGACACATCCTGGTTTTATAATATTTCTGTTGACTCTTGCATCAAAGTCCCCTTGTGACCTGGTCCTAGCTCTGGTTTTTGTTTTTAATATTTATTTATTTTATTGGGGTGGGGGGGGGGGGAGAGATCGCATGTGCCTGGGAGAGGGACAGAGAGAGAGGGAGAGAGAATCCCAAGCAGGCTCTGTGCTCTCAGTGCAGAGCCAGACCCGGAGCTCGAACCCACGAACCTGAGCTGAAATGAAGAGTCGACATGTAACCGACCGAGCCGCCCAGGCGCCCCCTGGGCTTCTCCCTTTGACTCTCCCCTTTGGGGCTGAAGTCAGGTGCAGGGTGGCCACGGCCAGCGGCGCTGTCACACGTCTCTATGCCGACTAGCGTAGATTCTAGTCTTCCTTCCAACCCACTTGGGAATCGCGGGGAGCCTCAGAGCCTCGGCTCCAGGTGGAGGTGGGGGCGGAGCCTGGCGCCCAGGGCCCTGCCCCTTCACACCAGCCGGGAGCCCAGGGGCTGCGGTGCCGTGGGGGCGCCACTCTGCTCCTTGGCGGGTGCGGTGGGATCCGGGTACCTCCCCCTCCGCTGCTGTCCTCCCCACGGAACTGGCGCCACCAGCGAGAGCCCGCCGAGCTCCTGCCGAGACCCCCTCGGGAAGGCGAATCGATACACTTCGCGCTCCTTTAAGACAAGCCTCCTTCTGCTCATTAGAGTGTGACAGAGTGGTTGCCAAGGCAACGGCACTAACTCTCCCCTCTCCTCTCTGCGAATTTCCTAGCAAATGGGGCTGCACCCACGCAAGGTGTCGGCCGCCTGTGCTCAGAGCGGGCAGGCCGCCCGGCTTCGCCTTCATCCGGGCACGGAGCTGAGGGCCCACCGTTCCTTCCCAGCCCCTCCGGGCCCTCGGTGGCTTTGCTTCATCTGACTCCGGGGAGTGACAGGTGTTGACCGAGAGCCCGCTATGTGACAGGCGGGCCAGACCCACGGCCTCCCGGGGGTGTGGTCACCGGGCCCTGAGCCACGGTGACGGGTTCTCACCCACCGCCCAGGGCCGGCTTCCCTCGCCCATTGCTGGCCTTTGGGGAGAGAAGGGGGCTGGCCCTTCAGGACCACCCGGCCTCCCTCCTGGACTGGGTGTCCTGTCACCGGGAAGACGCCGGTCACGGCAGCACAGACCACACTGCCACCACCATCCCTGGCCCTGCTGGGTGTCTGGCCTGTGCTAAGGGCTTCAGTGTGCCTGCCACGGAGTCCCCGGGGCCTCGTGGGGGTGTGATGCTCCTGCCCTTGTCACTGTCTCTCAGCAGAGCCCCTCCCCCAGTCCAGCCGGGGTTCCGGGGACCACCCTGGGGCCGCTCTCTGTCTCCGGGAAGGGCAAACGAGCGGCCTTCCACCGGGGAGCTCCTGTCCCACCCGTGCTGGACCGAATCGTGCACAGCACAGCCTCGCCACGGGAGCGTGCTTGGAGAGCGAGGGAGAGGTGCGGCCGGGGTCCGCGAGGCCTGTGGCCACCGAGGCAGAGGCCTCTGGCCCTTTTTCCATCCCGCTGCTGCAGCTCAGAGACGGTTTGCTTCAGATCCGTGTGGAGTCACTTTGCCTTTCTGTTGTCCCTTTCGCGATGACTAGGACCTCCGGTAAATGCGGAGCAGACGAGGGGACAGCCGCATCCTTGCCCCGTGCCCGGCCTTACGGAGACGGCATTCGCCACAGTGAGGATGCTGACGCCGTTTAGGGTCAACCGAGAGAACAGGAAGCTCTGGGATAAGAACAGGAGCGCTGCTTTGGGGTCGCGGAATTGGGTCTGGGGAGCCGCCACCTGGTGTCCCCCCCGGCGGCAGAAGCCAGGGGTCCCTGTCGGTGAACTGCCGACGTTGGTAGGAAAGGCACACAGGCGGTCTCCCAAAGTGACGCCTGGAGACAGAATGCCCTTCCACGGCCCGCTGGCCTCTCAGTGTGCCGCGTCACCGCCTGGGAAACTATCTTTGGCGGGATGTCCCGTTTTTCATCAAGAGCACAGAGGAGCACATAGACTGCAGTCTCCTGTTCGGTAGTTCAGTCCCCGTCCCCCGAACACGATGAAGATCTGGTCCCAACATAGAGCCTCACGCGCACGGAGGTTTTCTGCAGGTTCACAGAGCCTCCCTCTCGGTTCTCTTTATCCTTCGTTGGCCGAGGGTTTTATTACGATTGGAAATTTAATTCTGTCCAGGAATTTTTTTCTGTGTCCACTGAAAGGACCATCTGGTTTTCCTCCTTTATACCGTTAATACGGGTCAACTGCATGAACTGATTTTCAAATGTTAAACCGTCCTTGCTTTCCGAAAGAAGCCCTCTTTGGTCGTAACGCATCGCCCCTTCTCCGTGTTGCTGGCTTTTCTGAGCTGTTCTTATGCATCCGTGTCCCTGAGGAGTGTTGGTTTTCAGTGGCTGTTTGTTTTGTTTTGCCGGCCTCGTACAAGTTGGGAAGGACCCTCTTCTCTGTTACCGACAGGGTTTGCGAAATCTGACGTCACTTCTTCGACAGTTTGATAGAATTCACCAGTGAGACCTTCAGGGCCTTGAATTTTCCTGGTGGGAAGGTTTGTTCGTTTTTAATTTAAAAGCTCATTAAAAAAAAAAAAGCTGTAGAGATACACAGACTTTCTCTTTCCTCTAGTGCGAATTTCGGCAACTGGTATGTTCCAAGGGATTTGTCCCGTGAACCAGAGTTGTCAAAGCATCAGCGTAAAGTTATGAGTGAAACTCTCATCAAATTTTTAATGTTGCTGAATGTATTGGCATGAAGATATTTGTAACACTTTCTTGTGTTCTTAAGATCTGAAATAGCAATTAAAAAAATTTTTTTTAATTTATTTATTTTGGAGACAGAGCATGAATGGGGGAGGGGCAGAGAGAGAGGGAGACACGGAACTCGAAGCAAGCTCCAGGATCTGAGCTTTCCGCACAGAGCCCGACGTGGGGCTCGAACTCACGGACTATGAGATCATGACCTGAGCCGAAGTCGGACGCTCAACCGACTGAGCCACCCAGGCGCCCCTGAAATAGCAATTTTTTGACTGCTGATATTGATCGTTTGTGTTTTTCTTGTTTTTTTTTTTTTCCCCCCCTCGGTCAGTCTGCCTCCGGTTTGGTCAACTGTGTGATCTTTTCAAAGAATCAGCATCTGGCTCTGTCTGCATTTTCTGGTTTTTGTCGCTTCTCTGTTTCTCTGCTATCTTTTCTTATCTTTATTCTTTTCTCCAATCCACCTGGTTTGAGTTGATTTCTTTTTTTAATCTTGAGTTAGAAACTCTGGTGTTTGATTCTGGAACTTTATTCATTTCTGACAGAAGCCACTTAAAGCTATGGATTTCCCCCTACACCCGGCTTTAACTGCACCCCATAAGCTGTCACCTGTTGTGTTTCCGTTATCCCCTCGGGGTGAAGTAGTCTCTAATTTCCATGGTGATGTCCTCCCTGAGCACGCGTTACTTAGATGTTGTTGGCATCCATACGTTTGGGAGTTTCCTAGGTCTCTCACTGCTGATTTCTGGTTTAATTGCTCTGTGGCCAGAGAGCACACTCTGTCTGACTTCGATTCTTTCACACTTAAGTGTATTTGCTCCGTGGCTCAGAATGTGGTCCGTCTGGTGAGCAGACCATCTGCACTTGGGAAGAACGTGCATCTTTTAGTTGTTGGGTTTACTGTTCGATATCAATTTTGTCAAGGTGATGGATGATGTTTTTCAGGTCCTCTGTGTTTCTATTGACTTCTCTCTCCAGCCCTTTTGCTGTTACAACTAGGGACTTGCTTTATGTTTCATGTACCCCGAGGCTCTGTTTGTGCCTGTTTCCTTGTCCTGGCGAATGGACCCTCTTATCTTCATGAAATGTATGTCTTTATCTTTGGCAACGTTCTGTGTCTTGGAAGTTATTGTATTTGATGTGAGCAAATCCACCTTACCTTCTTTTTTTAAAAATGTTTTTAATGTTTATTTTTGAGAGAGAGACAGAGACAGAGCATGAGCAGGGGAGGGGCAGAGAGAGAGAGAGAGGGGGAGACACAGAATCGGATGCAGGCTCCAGGCTCTGAGCCGTCGGCACAGAGCCCGACGCGGGGCTCGAACTCACCAGTGGTGAGATCGTGACCTGAGCTGAAGTCGGACGCTCAACCGACTGAGCCACCCAGGTGCCCCCAAGCCACCTTAACTTCTTATCCTTACTGTCTGCATGGTGTATGCGTTCCATCCATTCACTTTCAACCTGTTTTGCCTTCATACTTAAGGTGCTTCTGTTGCAGACAGTATGAAGTCGGGTCTTGTTTTGCATTTTATCCATTTGATGACCTCTGCCTTTTTAATTGGATTACTTATTCTATCAAGGCTTAGGTGTGTTGTTTTGTATTTATTTTTTCCTCTTTTTGTCTGCTACTGCTCTTATACTTTCTTACCTCCTTTCGGATTACGTGACTATTTTTACAAATAATTCCGCCACGATCTGTGTCTTGACCTTTACGTTACACATCCTTGTGTCGTTATTTTGGGGGTTATTCTCGGGATACAGCACCCGCTCCCCAATTTTTCAGTCCACCTGGTTAATGCTGTGTCCCTTCCGCCCAGAAGGGTGTTCACACCCTGATCCTTCATGGGATCGTCATCAAATGTGTTACTTCGCACGCGTGCTAAACCCCCGAGACAACGTCTACTTTTTGCTGTAGGCAGTCTTAGTTTTCGGTGTTTCCAAGAAATTAGAGGGGAAATGCTCATTTTCTATTTACCCATGTACTTTTCACTTCCGATGCTCTTTGTTCATTCTTGAAGACCCACATGTCCACGTGGTATCATTTTCCTCGCCCTGAGGGAGCCCCTTCACATTTCTTGCGCCATAGGGTCCTAGAGGAGGATTCTCTCGGTTCTCCCTCAGCGGGAACATGTTTATTCGTTGTTGAGGAGACTGCTTTCGTTGGACGTAAAATTCTTGGCCAAGAAGGTTTTCCCTCAGAACTTGCAGATTGCTAAGAGGCTATTCATTCTCACGGTGGTTTTCTCTCTCTTCGTCACGTTGGGCGATTTCTATCATTCAGTCTGTATTCTACTTCACTGCGTCTCTCCTCCGTCATCTCCAATCTGCTAATTAAGCCCCGCAGGTAAATTTTTTCATTCATGATACTTTATTTTTCACTGCTAGAGTTTCCAGGTGGATGCTTTTGACATTTTCTGCTTGATTTTCTGTCTCTCCATTGACGGTGAGGCTGTGTTCTCTTCCTTCGTGGAGCATAGTAGCGTTGGGTTTATCTCAGGTTCTTCTCCCTTGCAAGGGTGTCACTCTCCTCACGACTCTGTTGTGCAACACTTCTGGAAACTACTGCTTTCTTACGGGACTCTGGATTCTGTGACATCGCTCCAGCTTACCTGGATGGACACAGGCAGCACCGTCGGCCACACCTGCGAATGGCAGGGGTGCAAATCTCGGCTCCGTCAGCTTCCCCTCTGCCCGGTGCATGTGGCTTCGGGGGCCCACCCAGGGCGCCAGCGTTCACGGAAGCTTTGGGGGAGAAGATTGGCTTGTTAGGTAGTCTACACCGGAAATGGAACCCTGGAAGCCACTTTTTACTTGTCGACGTGCTTACCAGCCAGAGGGGCAGGGAGGAGAGTTCATCGTGTGCTTAGATGTAGCTCATCCCGGGCCTTTATGTGGAACCGGCCCACCTTCGCCCCTCCCCTCTCCCCTCTCCTCTGGCATTTTGTTGCTGGCCCGCATGAGTGACCAGGTGGCACTTGGAATATTCTGCCTGGAGACTCCTGGAGGCCGTTGAGCGTATTTCTGATTTTCCACCGAGCCACGGGCACCGCACTGGTACCAGACTTCTGCCCGGGCGTCACAAAGACCGCGTGGCATCCGCTGACCTCCCACGCCCTGGCCACCGGCACTCTATGGCCCACCAGGTTCTCACGAGCTTCCCGCCCCCACCGCCCCCTCTTGCCACCTGGTGCCAAAGCCGACCTCCTATGTGTCAGGTCTGAGTTTTGGCCGCCCCGTCTGTGAGCCACACTGTGCCCCACACTTACCGCGCGTGACATCACCCCAACCCGGGACTTACACGGCATCGTTGTCTACCATTTTAGCACAGGAGATGGGATGCAGGAGGTGATGACATCCAGCAGAGCATCTGCCACCGAGATCCTCTGACGAGTGAGGGAATGTTAACAATTATTGATGAATGAGGAGCTCTTCCGTCTGCTGCTTTAAAGAGCTCGGGGTGGACTGTGCAAAAACACTCATTTGTCCGAACAAATCTCCTATTTGCAGGGTCCGCCAGGCGCCCCTCAAGGCTCCTGGTCTCCAACGGCCAGTAGCAACCCGTTCTTACATGACACAGGGCTTGCGTCGCGATCCTCGCGGGCCAGGACCCTCGAGAGGGTTTCACGGGTGTTCCCTCATCTGGTCCTGTGCCTTCTGAGGACCACATGCTCGTCCCGCGGGTGACGTCTGCACATCGTGCAGCAGGCGATGGGCGACCACACGTCACTAGGGATCCTTCTTCCCAGCGCCGGCGTCTGGGTCACCACGCTCCTTTCCCCTCACGGTCCTGAGGGTCTGCACCCCCGGCGAGCTGATGACCCAAAGTGTGCAGGACCCAGTACGTCAGGCCCAGATCACGGCCGGAGCCGGGGACGGTCTGAGGGAAGGCCTGTCTTAAATCTGCCGTGGGAGGCGAGGGCTCGGGGCCGGGCGGAGCAGGGTCCGTGGGAAGGCAGAGCAGGGGAGTCGAGTGGGAGGGGCATTTAGCTGAACATGTCTGGACGATTCTTTCCGGATCTGTATCCCGCTCTGGACCAGAATCAGAGAGACCTGGGTCTTCCCGTGTCCGCTGCGATGGGAGGGCAGCTTGTTTCCACGCACTCAGTGCGGGCCAGTGCCTGGGGTCCGGAGCAGGTGCCGAACCGCCAAGCATGCGTCGGGGGACGTCTGTGATGGTCCCACAGGCTCCTCCCAGGCGGCAGGGGCCGGGTCTGCGCCGACCCGGAGCACCGTCTCTCTCATCCTGCCTGTCCAGAGACCAAGACCCGGACGGAGTCCTCGGTCACCGGGCACGGTGACCGGAGCCCCTGCGGCGCCCTGCACCCCTCTCCGTCCCCCGCCCCAGTGTGTGGCCGCCTGGAAGGGGTCTTCCTTCCACACCGGTTTGCACAGCTTGCTTGTTACTTCAGAACCCTGTCCCTCGTTCCGTGCGCCCGAGGCCAGGGTCACCCTCCACACCTGATCGCGGCCGGTGTCCCGGAGTGAATGAGAGACACCCCCTTCCTCCGCGGGGAAGGGATTGGCTCCGTGGCCGGGGTTCTGTCAACAAATGTGCCTGCGGAAGGATGTCCCACGGGGTCTGGCGGCCACCCCTCCACGCATCACGCCCGCATTGCCCGCTGCACCGTGACTGCTGATCCAGGACGGAGGGCTTCCCGCTTTCTGGTCTCGGGGCCCTCACTCAGCTTTTGGCTTTGCGCCTGAGCCGGGAATTCCGGGGGTGGGGACTGCAGATGGCGGGGCCACACGGCGCCGGGCAGTGAGGCCGCAGGGACCGCGGTGGACGGACTGTGGTGCCCCTTGAGTATTGCGTCCTGCCGATGATCTGTTATGGACGTGATGTGGAGGCGGGGTTTGGGGCGGGGACTGACTTATTCCTGGAAAAGGGGACAGAATTAACAGGACCCCCCACCGTGATTCCGCCCAGGCCTGAGGGCAGCCGAGGTGGGGCCGCCCAGCCCAGGCTCCCTTCTGCAAGCAGCCGCCGGACCGGTTCCAGACCCCCCCCCCCCCCCGCCCTGTTCCCGGGCCCACGTCCACGGAGGACGGCTGGCTTCTGCAACAGACTGTCTCTGGTCACGGAGGAGCCGTATCGATTGAACAGCTGAATCGTCCCAGCAGGTGCGGCTCAATCTAGCCCCATTTTCTGCAACACGGAGGATTCATTCCCTCGGCGGACGGCGCTGTCTAAACGGCCGCCGCGTTTGTAGGTCGGAGGCCTCTCCTCCCCGTCCTGCCCCTCGGAGCCCGCTGCCCTGCAAACGGCGGAGAAAATTGATGTGTGAACTGCCCACCCGGGCGCATTGGGGGGCGTGGAGAGAGGAGGGGAGACAGGCATTCGTCACTCAGCCAAGTTCCTCTTGAAATCGAGTCTTCGGAGAGGAGCACGGAGCCGGGAGCCGTCACGCGGGGTCAGGGGTGCGAGGGCCTCTCCCAAGCTGGCGTCCCGGGCCAAGGGCCCATCTCAGGGAAGACCCGTGTTGGGGCATCTTCCCCGGGCCAGCAGGGGTACTCCCGGGGCATCTGCTTTGGGGACCCACACGAGTTGATCCCTTTGCTGCGGACGCGCCACACGGCCCATCTGGGGCTGGGACACCACTCACAGGGCCGGGTCCTCTCCACGGGGCTGACTGTCCCCCCTCCAAACTCCAGTGGGGCCTCCACCCAGCCTTCAGAGGTGCTCACCCTGTTCCCCCAGCCTTGATGCAGATAGAAAGGCACCCAGAAGCAGGGAAGGGAGGGACGTGGTACCTCCAATGTCAGCGTGGGACCCAACCTGTCAGCCCCCCCCCCCACAAGCTCGTGCCTCCTTATTCTGAGGGCCGCTGTCCAGCCACCCAATGCCGTCCGAGCCACACCCGCTCCAAAGTTCCACGGGCGAGGCTCCGGCCAGCACATGGTGCGGCTGATGTACATTTCTGATATAATCCGTGATCATCTTCTTGGCGTCGAGACGCCATTTGTGCGTCCTTTTGTGTTGAGTATTTATTCGTGCACTTTTCCGATTTCTTCTGTGGGCTTCTTGGTCCTTCCCCAATGGATTTGCAAGAGGCCTTGAATGCTCGGGTAGTAACCCTTTGCCGTGTGTTGAAGACACATTATTCTCAGTTTCCCGGGTGCCGTGGGGCCTTTCCTGATGTGTGAAAAGACCACATTCTGGGGACAGCATGTTTATGCGTCTTTTCTTCTCAGGCTCCTGTTTTCAGGGCGTCCGCCCTCCAAGGTCGTGATACAGATGTGGCTGTGCCCTGGAGGTGCCCGTGCGATCCCCAGCCCGTGTGTCCACCCGGCGTGAGGGGACACGCCTCTGTCCCCTGCCTGGGCTGTCCAGCATCAGTCTGCAAAGAGGAGGCAGTTGTCTGTGGCTCAAGTGTCCCCTGCCTCGGAGGACCTCCCAGTGCCGTGCCCCGCCCTTGGCGCCCTCGTTCTGTGCAGCCTGCGCTCGGGCACCAGCCCCGGGCAGCCAGGCGCCTCCGCAGCCCCTCGGTGGGCGCCGAGGAGCTCCAGCATGCGAGGTCCCCTGGGCTCTCCGGCCCGGCACGGGGTCCCCCGCCGCACTCAGGTGTGACCCTTGATCCATCTCAACGCCTGCCCGTCCCACGTTCCAGGCCCTCGGGTGACCTGAAAATCTCCGTTCAAAAGAGAATGTGGACTTCTCAGAGATGACCTGTAGGCAGCAGAGGAGGGTCTGGCTTGGACAGGAGCGCCTCCGGGCACGCGTGGGGACCGTGTGCTCCTGCCCATCACCGCTCGGCAGGCAGTGATGGCTGGGGACTGCGTGGCCGCGGGTGCACCAGCTCGTCTCCAGCACGTCCGGCCGGCCAGCCCAGCGCCCGGGTGGGGACTCCTGAGAGACAGCAGGGACGGTCCCTCAGCCCGCACCCTTCCGCCGGGGTCCTGCCCAAGAGGGTGTGTTGTCACCAGCACTCTGGCGGTGAGGGTCCCGCCCGCAGCGGCTCCGTGAGAGCCGGGGAGCAGAATCACACAGGTGACCCCATGCGTACACATCACAGGACGATCGGCTCATTACGGTGGCCCTTGACGGCAGCCGCCCGATGCTGCACGTACCTGGGTCCTCACGGCAGTGCAGGGCAGGCGGCTGCAGGCAAATGCCCCCTCCCGGCCGCCCCTACTCCGTCCACAGCCCTGGAAGGATGCTGAGTGTCCCGGGTCACAAAGCCAGCCGGGAGAATCCCAAACGGAACCAACCATGGCCTGTCCCTCCAGACTATTCCTCTGCCCCTTTTCTATCCCAAACCGAGTCCAAAGACTTGCTCCGCTCCCTTCTCGAGGGAGACACCGAATCCGGAAGCAGGCTCCAAGCTCTGAGCTGTCAGCACGGAGCCCGACGCGGGGCTCGAGCCCACAGACCGCGAGATTGTGACCTGAGCCGAAGTCGGACGCTCAACCCACTGAGCCACCCAGGCGCCCCGTAGAGAAGAGGACATTTTAAAATTGCAAGTGTCCTTTCTTGATGAAGGCTCCGTGGGGAGCATGTGGACCCACCATCCTGTCGGGGAGCCACACGCGCATGCGACCCTGAGGGAGCGCCGACTTGTGCCTTTAGGGGAAGGGGCTGGGAGAGAAGGGGCTGCCCAGATAGACAAGGGAGGAGTCCATGGAGCCCGTGCAATTTCCCGGCGTGCTGCCAGGGACCAGCTTGGCGTTGGCGCCCCTCCATCGGGGGGGGGCCGGGAGCGCCGTGGTGAAGGGGAGGGAACAGGACGGAGCCCCAGTGAAGGGGGAGCCCAGGCCCCCAGCGGGTTCCCCCTCCCTTCACTGCACATGAGGATACCGACCAGGAGCCCACTCCCCACCTTGGGCTGCACAGGCCGGGAGAACGCGACCCTGACGTTTCGGTGACTCTGTGTCATACAGGCAGACGTTTCGGGGGACAGGAAGTTCCTCTGAATGACTAATGCTGAGGTCTTCAGTTTTATGTAATGAAAATACTTTCTGGTCCCTCCTCTTTTTATAACCTTGGTATGTGCTACAGAACTTAAAATATAGGCATCTTCGTAGTTCCCTTTTTGAAATATTGTTCACCACGCTTAAAATAAAATGCTGTGCCTCAAATGAAAGGAAATAACTCGGTGCTTTTCATCTACGAGGGAAGAAAGCTAACTGGCGTGTGTATGTCCCTCCTGCTGGCTTCAGGACCCAGACTTCTGCACGGAGCAGGTGCTGAGTGGAATTTTGGGTGATGGGTGAATGGGTGCCCCCGAAAACCACCGGCCAGCAAGCCTGTCACTGCTATTTTGATCGGACTTTTGCTAGAGATGCAATCAAGGGAGGCGGGGGCGGGGGGAGCGGGTGGAAGACGGGATCTCAGCTTTCTAAATAAGAGGTTGGCGTGGGTTCCAGATCCCTGCGGAACTGGCTGCCTGAGTTGGGGGGGGGGCTCAAGGCAAAGGCGTGCAGGCCTGGGCCTGGAAAGTGAGACCCTCCCCACCCCGAACTCAGGGACCGTCGAAGACCCCTCAGCTTGGCCCGGAGGCTGGTGGTCCGGGTCAAAGTGACAACGCCTGGGGGCATGCGGGGGGCTCAGTCGGTTAAGCGTTCGGGACTCTAGATTTCGGCTCAGGTCATGATCTAAGTTTGTGAGGTCAAGCCCCGCGTCGGGCTCTGTGCTCACCGCGCGGAGCCTGCTCGAGAGTCTCTCTCCCGCTCTCTGCCCCTCCCCTGCTCGCGTGCTCACGCTCTCTCCCAAAACTAAACAAAAGCAAACATTTAAAAAGAAAAGTGATCACGCCCGGGCCGAGCGTGTGTCCCCCGGCACGTGGCGTTCAGTCATGGCTGGCGGCTTCCGTATGCTGCCCGCTGACCTGTGGCACGTTGGGGGGCGTGTCCGGTGCGCAGCTGGGCCCTGAGACGTGCACCTGTGCACCGGCTGTCCCGAGTTCCCTGCCCTTGGCCTCCGGCTGCCGCCTGGGGAAGCAGAAGCGGGACAGGCTGCGGGGTGTATGGGGAAACTCCATGTCTTCAACCGCTTTTCTAGAATCTTCCAACCTTGGCTCTGGGTTGTGAGTCTGAGGGGGAGTGAAGTCACTGTCAGCTCCCAGCCGTTCCTGTTCTCCATGGGAACCGGAAGCCGCAGGCGGGACGCTGCTGGGACGTGGCCTTGGGGTGGCAGTGGTGTGGCCCCATCTGTGCACATTCTTGTGGCCACGCTGGAGGTCTGCGTCGTCCCCTCCTCTGCCCGGGGGTCCCAGAGGAAGGTGGGGCTGTGGAGCCTCCGAAGACCTGTCCCGAGAAAGCTACAGTCCCTACAGGTTGACCCCAGTCCCCTCAGGGGGACAAAGGACAGCAAGGGGACGGACACCCGGGACTCTCCTGATATGAGCAGGTGTTTACAAGGCCGAGAAGATGTCCCATTTCTTGTTCTGTTAACGAAACCCCAGGAGAGGTTGTGCCATATCTTTCTTGTGAGACCCGGCTTAACCGTAACCACTGGGCCTTGCGTATCGCCCAGAGGCCACGTCCTGGGGACCGTGGAGCCGCTCCTGGGGCAGCCTGGCTCAGATCGTCTCAGCTCAGCCCTTGAGAAGGTGGTGAAGGCCGGGTCCCCGGCAAACGAGGGAAGCACCGAGGAGCCGGAGACGTTCAGGGGGATGCGGCGTCCACGGATCGGGTTGGAGATGCGGAAGAGGCAGAGGGGCCGCGGGAATCAAGAGCCGTGCGTCCCCCTCGACGCTGGCTTTGTGCACACTGGAAAGTCATTTGTGAGAGAGTGGTGCGGCCTTTTTTAAACAAAGAAAACCTTTTTTGAAAAGGACACAGCTTGTAGGTACACCCACTACGTGGATGATGAGACATTTGGGCCCCAAAATAACAGCTGTAGTAAGACCGAAACACAGCAAGTACGTGGGCACCTATGAGCTCAGAACTCAGCTCAGGAAGGCCATCCCGGTCCTTCTGGACACGCGGGAGCACCGGGGAGAGCCACGCGTCCCTCTGGCCTTTCCTGTGGGGACGGAGCCTCCCGGGGACGGCGCCGGAGGATGACAGCCGGGGCAGAGGGCTCTCGTCAAGACTCGGGTCAGAGGATGTGACAGGGAGGACGGGGACAGAGGTGCCCAAGATGCGGTCGGCAGACTCTGGCCTGGGAGGGACCCCAGGGGACAAGAGATCCCATTCCTCTGACCCAAGAGAAAGGCGAGAATGCCACCCGGCGTGGGGCGGGGACACCGGCTGGCCGGGGGCGGCCTGAACGGCGGCTTCGGTGCGTCCTCCGGGCCCGTGTCTGCACCTGGAGGACAGTGAGCGAGAGAGCGAGAGAGCGAGACAGCGAGAGAGTGAGCTCTCTGGCGTCTCTTCTCACGAGGGAACGGTTCCCGTCACGGGGGCCCCACCCTCAGGACCTCATCAAACCCTAATCACCTCCCAGGGTCCCACCTCCTAACGCCATCACGTCGGGGGCCGGGGCTTCAACATACGAATCGGGTGGGGGGGGGTACGAAAGGTCCTCCTGGAACTCCTGTGGGCTGAAGGAGCCCCCGGGAAACCTGCCGACAAGTGGCAGTTGTGCGGGCTTTGGAGCCTAATTCAAGCGCACGTGTTGTAGAGAAGGTTCAGGAACCACGGGCAACGCGAGCACCGTCAGATGGCCGTGGGGGTTGGACGCCCGGCCGTGCGCGGAGCCCCTGCGGGCTGGCCCGTCCTGGGTCCCCCCTCCAACGCGGCGGACAGCAGAGGCCCCTTCCCTTTCCAGCAGCTCTGACTCCAAATCCCGACCACTGACCGTTCCGTGGCCTCGAGGGGCGACACCACCTGAGTGTCGAGAGCTCCTCTCCAGCTTCTTGGTGACTTAAGGCTAACAAAGCACCTGGGGCCGTTGCTGGCACAGAGGCGGGCTCGCCGAGGACTACCCTCTGCGACCGTAGCAGAGACCAGGTGCCTGGGCCACACGTGCGCAGCCCTGACTGCCTCCCGCCCGTCCCCTCCCCGGCCTGGGCCCCCCGGGACCCCAAGCAGGTGCCATCTGCGCAGTGTGGCCTGGGGCGGGGAGGAAGCTGGTCAGCAGACCCTTTCTCCCCGCGGCTAGAACCCTGTCCGCAGCGTCCTGCCTCCCGCCCCGTGGCCTTCCCCCGAAGGGGACGCAGCACTTCCCGGGCCCAGGGGTCCACGCACGGACACGACAAGACGTGACGGGAAGCCTTGCGGGGTCTTGTTTTTCGGGGGAGGAGGCAGTCATGTGTCTGGGCCGCCGAAGACTGGCCGGCCTCAGGGGGCGTAGGACCGTCATCCCTGAGGGTTTGAAGGCAGGTGCCGTCGGGGCCCAGGGAGGAGATTCAAGATGGTTGTGTGTGTCCGTGTGCAAGGACACGCCTGGATATGTAAGTGCGTGTCTCCCCAGGGACAGATGAGGGTGTGGGACGCCACTCCGGCCCGAAGCCTTGCTGGCAGTGCAGCCAGGGAGGGGTTGGCTCAGGCGCTGGGATCAGCTTGAGATCCTCCGGCCCCTCTCACCCCATCCTTTCCCGAGGTCGGTGGGACAGACCCCCTGGTGATGCCTGACACTCGGGACGGGTGAACCAAGCTCTTAGCCACAGAGGTTCCCTCCCACCGTCCTTCCCTTGGAAACCGGCCCCCCTGCTGGCAAGTCCCTGGCCAGCTGAGGCTCCTGTGATGAATATTTCGGCCAAGACAGGTTGCCCAACGTGTGTGCCCCAAATGCTCCTTCCTGGGCTGGCCTCCCCCAGACACAGGGGTGCACGCACACGGCTTGGGGGCACACCCCGCGCCAGGGACGGGAGGCGTCCCACGGTCCCCCCAGCGACACCTCACCCTGACCCGGGCCGCCAGCAGGCTGGGCGCTGGCCGCGCTGATGAGTTCCGGACACAGCAGCGCAGCTCGCAAAGGTAGGCCAGGCGCGTGCAGGCTGAGTGGCTTGCAATCGAGGTCGCTAACTCGTTCATTGACCGGAGAACTGCCTTTCTCTCTTCCTTCTCCTCTAAGATCCTTCCCTTTCTTGGCCCTAAAATGTCCGCCAGGGTCTCTGGGGAAATGGGTTTCCACGCTGCCCGCTGGCCCTCGCCGACCTGGGGCTCGACCCCTGGCCTCTGCCCGGGCTCCTCACCCGCCTTGCTGGGGCCTCGATCTGACGGCCCGCAGCCCGGACGCGCGTTCTCACCCCTCCTCCCCTCTGTCTGCACCCCGCCTTCCCGGGGCTCCACGCCTGAGGGTCACCCCCGAGCCCCCGCCGCTGGCTGTCCCGTCTTATCAGCCTGACCTCCCCCGGGCAGACCCAGGCCACCCTCGGTGGTGGCCACTGGCTGGTCCCACACACGCTGTGGTGCTCACTCATCCACGATTCATTCATCTGTTCACGTCCATGCTCATCGGACAAGACAAGATTGAGGGTGTTCTTGGGGGGGAAATTGAAGGGTCCCCGCTGGGCCGGAGGCTGGTGCCTGGCTTGGGGCCCACCGGGAGCTCATTGGCCACATGACATGGGACGCTCCTAGCCCCTCTGACCCAAGTGTTCCCGCCCGCAGATGGGACACCTGCCAAACAAAGGGACAAGGTCCAGAAGGCCACCCGGGACAGCGGGAAAGCTGTTGTCACACGCACACACAGAGGCAGGAAAAGGAGGTGGCAAAGACCCGGGGCACCTGGCCCGTGCACTGCGGCCGCTCTGGAGATCAGCACCGGGCTCCCTCAGAGCAGCAGAACTGCCATCACACGGGCATGTCATTCTGCGTCCAAGAGTGTCCCCAACTGGGAGTGTCCCCAGCAGAGTCGTGGCAGCGTCACAAGCAGACCCCCAGACGTTCTCAGCCGCAGGGTTCGCCACAGCCAGAAGGCGGACGCCATCCGGTGTCCTGTGGTGGGTGACGCATCAGTCCCACGTCGTCCGTCCACGCCACAGCACGTCTCCGTGCCACGGAACCACGTGGATGAGCCTTGGGAGGAGGTTCAACAGGGCGCTGAGCGAAATAAGTCGGCCTCCATTCCAAACATGTGAAGGACGCAGAGGAGGCGAACCCACAGACACGGGGAGCAGGGGGTGGGGGCCGGGGTCAGCGTCTCACGGGCCGCCTTGGGATGTTCCTCGTCTGCAAGATGAGACAACAGGGGCTCCCCCCCCGGCGTGTGTGAGGTTCGGGGAGCCCGCACACGGACGAGCCGGACCCCCCTCACCGGCGCTCACCCCGCGGTGGCTCCGCGGAGGCTGCGGGCAGAAGCAGGGCAAGAGTGCGGGACCAGAGCGAGCGCTGGGTCTACCGAAACCGCTGGGAGCGGTACGGTCCTTCTCAAGGTCGCCTTTCCCGTGCACGCTTTGTGTGGGCCCAATAGAGGGGCTAACGGGTCATAGCCCAGCTCCCAGGAGGCCCATCCCCCTTTACAAGGACCTTGCTCCCCGGCAGCTTGGCCGTCACCCCAAGAAGTGACACGAGCGGCCCTCGTCGTCCTCGTCCACTCGCTCGTGGGCTCTGCACCCCGTGCCCACCGCGGGTCTGGCCATGCCGGGTCACTCCGCGTGGGACGGAAGTCATTGGAGGACGGGGTCCCCCAGGTGCCCCTGAGCCTGTGCACGGGGCTGCTCGGCATCACCATCAATTGCCCTCAGGGCCCCCTGGTCCCCCAGACCCCTCTTCGTTCCGGCAGATGGTTTGTGTCTCGGTGGGCGCCCTGGGTCCCTGCTCAGCCCGCTGCCAGAGGGCTTCAAGCCCACAATTCCGAAGCGCTGTCACCTCCGGGAGGGGAGCCCAGCGCCCTGATCCGTAAGCCTGTGAGGGAACAAACAGCAAACTCCTGAGGCTGACGGGGGCGAGGCAAGGAGCTAAAGGCACCCCCTGAACGGCACCGGCACTGGCTGTCCCACTCATGCTGAGATGCGGGTGACGCGGATCCCGGTCAAGACTGACCCCCATCTGGCGGTGGGGGGACAGCCCCACTGGGGCAGGAAGCGTCCCTTTGACGGGGAGCACAGGCTGGGGGTCCTCTGCTGTGGAGGGACGGCGGCGGAGGGGCGGGACCCAGGCCTGGGTGCAGGCAGGACACCTGCCTGTCTCTTGCGCCCTGCGCCCTCCCCGGGGGACGAGCCCACCAATCCCCCAGACAGAATCCGATCGGTCTCCCAGTGATGGACGAATTGGCTGCCTCCAGGTGAGGTCCGTTCCCGGCCCATTTGGTTTCTGCAGGACGACGTTGGAGAAGAGAATCGGGGACGTAGCACTGTGTCTTCTAGAAGCTTCTGGCAGAACAGTTGAGCTGCTTGGAGTTGCACAAGGAGGCAGATTGGCTCTAGTGTCTGACATAAGAGGGTCAGGTACAGGTTCTTGGAGCAAAACCTCCCCGAATTGGGGGACGTGCAGGGGACAAGGGGCTCGGGGAGCCCTGGAGCTGGTGCGCCCGTGCCCCACGGATCTGGGCTGTGGGCAGGCGTCAAGGCGCCTGCCTAGAGAGGGTCGCACGTGGCGGGGGCAGCGTCCACACATGCGCCAGGCCCTGGCGAGGATAAGGGCGAGGGTCTGCCCCGCGCAGGGCAGGGGCGGCAGAGCCCGGTCTGGGGACTGAGCAGCCTCGTGGTTCCCACCCTGACGCCTCCGTGCGTCCCCTCCCAGGGCCGGGCTGCGCAGCGGGAGCTCAGGCCAGGGTGGGGGGTGGGGGAAGGGGTTCCGGGGCTTCCCCAGCTCCGTCCGGACCGCCAGCTGGGCAGCGCTCTGGAACCTCTGAGGCACCAGCGTGGACCGAAGTGCCCATGGCCCCTTGTCACTGGGGAGTTAGGCTGTTTCTGCCGCAAGGTGGATGCCTCAGGAAAAGCTTTTTGCCTGGATGTGTGGGCACGTCCACTGTCACAGCTACCGCCGGCCTGGAAACAGGTCTCCTGGGGGCGGGGGGCCCTTGTAGGACTTTCCTGCCAAATGCACAATCTGGATCTGCACCCCGTCCCCAGTGCCCGCTTCTGGGGGAGAACGGAGGTGCCAGACGAAGGCAGCCTCCCTTCCCCGCTTCGATCAGGTCCCTAAGGGCAGTGGCCTCAGCAGGAGAGTCGGGCGGGTCTGCAGCGCCCGGCACACCCCGGGATGCAGACCCCGCTCCCCTCTCTCGGCGGTGGGCACCCCCTGCTCCGGGGATTGCTGGGGAGGGGGGTTGAGGCAGCCGCCGCTGCATATCCATGATGGACAGAAGCTCAGGGACTCCCTGCTTCTCTGGTTGCTGTATTTCACGCTTACGCGGAGCCGAGTTGGGTTGCAATGAGAACCACACTCTGGAAAACCCCCCTGGGGAAGAGTGACAAGTGGCGCCCCGCCTAGGCGTTCAGGGGTGACTTCCAAGCACACGGGGAATTTCTGGGTACCAGGCGGGAGGTTGCACAGCACAGCTTGGCCCGTGGGCCACCCCCAGGGCCGCCCTCTGGCTCCTTCCCTCGGCCAGAGGGGCTTGGCCCCAGGTTCCCAGGGCCCCGCCAAGCAGTAGCCAGTAGCCAAGGTGCCCCAATTCCAGCCTTTCTCTTCTCTTAACCCTCGTCGAAGCTCCCCCAGCCTCCCTCTCTCCCCACCTGTCACGCGGGGGCTCAGCCGAGAACAGAGGTGACCAGCTCCTGGGAGAGGGGGCCGGCCGGCGGGAGGAGGGATGGGGGGGCACACGTGTCATATGCCCTCCCCCTAGGGAAGCTGGCGGGGTTCCTCAGGGAGGGGGAGCAGGGTCGCTGAGGGCTTCTTGGAGGAGGAGGCCAAGTGGAGACCCCGGGCAGAGATGGCCGTGTGACTGGCCAGCGGGGGCAGCGGTGGTGGATTGCAGAACATCCTATCTCCTGTGCTGACAACTGGGACCTTCCCTCGGAACCTTCTGGAGACGATGCTTGTGCCCTGCCAAGCCCCCGGGCCACCTTTTCCCCAGAGATGGCCCGGATGGGAAACACGTCCTTCCGGCTGCCCCGGGGTTGCTGCGGCAGGGCGGGTACAGGACCGGGCGGCTCCAGCCAATATCCGTGTTCAAACACAGCCTTGTCCGCTCAGACCCTGTCGGGGCGAGTCCCGGCCTGGCAGAAACCCACGGCCCTGCCCTCCGCGTGGAGGACTCGGCGAGTGCGTGGGGGACACGCAGACCCGACGGCTGGGACGTGGCAGGAGCCGGCCCTGGACGAGGCTGCTCGTGGCGGAAGGTTGGCCAAAGCCCCTCGCCGCGCGTCTCCGGCGGCCGAGAGCAGCCCCGGAGGAAGCCAACCTGGGCCCGTGCTCAGGGACTTCCGGGTCGTGGGGCAGCAGCGGCCTCCGTGTCGCGGAGCCCTGCCCACGTGGCTGGGGCAGGCCGTTCTCCGCGGAAGGAAGTCTCAATGTACCGCCCGCACTCGCGGGCGTGAGGGCCCAGCAGCCCCAGACGTTATTCGGGATTCTTCTGTCAATGTGTCTCTTCTTCCCCATTCGTTGATCGACTCCGTCATTTCTTGGGTCATTGTGGCCTCATGCAGCCGGCCTCGCCCGGGCAGGGCGAGCCAGGGTAAGACTTGCAGTCGGGGGACGGGTCTCCGGACGGACGCCCCCGCCAGCCCCCACAGCTGCAGGTAGCCTGGGCTCCAGCCCCTCTGCGGTCCCCTCTGGCTTCCGCCACCAAGGGGGCGCTTTCCTGCTGTCCCCACACTCCGGGCCTGTCCCAGGAACGCGCTCTCCCTGGCTCACCCTCAAAGTCGCACCCCTCCCTGCCCCGGCCGCAGGGGCCCCTGCACGAGGCTCTCTGGGACCCTCCAGTCTGCAGCTGCTGGGTAACACGCGTGTTGCCTGCGTGAGCCCGAAGAGGAGACGGGGAGGCGCCGATTTGTCAGAAATTCTGGGAGCAGATGCCCTTCGCAGCTCTTTAAAAATGCAAAGCCAGGGTCAGGGAAGGCGGAGCCAGCAGGCGCCACATCTGTGCTTGCTCGGGAGCACGTAGGTCAATGTTTCCATTTCAGAAAGGCGGCCGCCCGTTTCTGCTGCTATCAAGTGGCGCGCGGAGAGCAGGTCGCAGGCCCCGACCGCGGCCGGCAAGGGGACAGGTGCTCTCTTCGGAAGCGCGGTAACGGACCCCAGGCCCCAGTTAGCAAGAGCAGCCGGGAGGCCCTCTGCAAACGGGAGGGAGGAGGGCAGGTCAGGCTCCGGCCTAGAAAGGGCCCCCGGCTCTGCTTCCTGCGGTGGGACCCCCGGAGGGACCGCACGGGGCGCAGATCCTGGGCTCCACGCGGGCACGGTGCCGGGCGGGGACGGCAGCGAGGCTTCAAGTCGCGTATGGTCCTTCCTGACCTGAAAGGAATAGGTAATCCTGACGGAGAATTTAGAAAACACACGCGTCGTGAAGACCAAAACGAGAGCCCGCCATCTCGCCAAGCGGGGATCACGACCGTGGCTGCCGTGGGCTAAGGGTGGGTGAGCCGTGCCGGGCGCCCATCCCCCGATGCCCCCAAACCGCACGAGCTTTTCTTACCCTCCCTGGTCTTGTTGCACCGGCGGGGAGGCTCCAAGCTAGGTGAGGTCCCGTGTCCACAATCGGCGCACCGGGGAGCACGTCTGGGGGCCTCCACCACCTCGGCCCGGGACGCCTCCCGGGGCGGCTGTGCTCGGGCTCAGAGCTCAGCACACCGTGTCCTGTCCTTTCCCTGCCGCGTGTGCCTGCGTGTGACAAAGCCGAGGCTGCCCGGCACATACACCAGCTGTATCTTCTGCTCCCCCCGTGATCCCCCCACGTCCGCGCGTCCTTGCTGGTGTGGCCGTGCCGGTTGCTCCCGCCTCCTGCCCGGCGCCCGCACTCACTGCGATTCCACGGACCCCGAGGCCTCCTGGCCGTCCTCCTGCCCAGGCGCAGGCGCTCGTGGTGAGTCTGCAGTGGAAAGACGGGGCCAGCCGTTCCCGGGGAACCCCTCGGTGCTCGGGAGCGGCTCCAGGCCCTGAGACCCGCGGGCGCTGTGGGAGCGGGTTAGGCTGCTCAGAGGGTCCAGGCCATCCTCCCAGCCTGCAGACAGGGGCGTCTCTGCGGGTCTCCAGAAAGGACATGGGACCACCCTCAGGTCAGAGCTGGGTTGATCAGCGTGGAGCTCAGCCACCTCCAGTGCTAGGAAGACGGTGCCGCCCGCCAGCCCCAGGTAGCCAGGCAGAGAGGGCGCGAGAACCCAGCCATGCCCGGCAGGGGCCCAGGTGAGGACCCAGCCGCACCCTGCGGAGGTTTAGACCAGGGCCGGCTTTGTCCTGGGCGGGGGGTGGTGGGGGGGAAGGAAGAGGGAACCCTCACCAGCCTCTCTCATGGCCTCGGGGAGGCCCCACCCCCAGTGGAGGAGGGGCCACCCAGCTGCGTGATGGGGGCGGGGCCTTCGGAGCGCAGGTGAACTCTCGTGGGTGGGGGACCCACTGGGCCTGAGCAGGAGGAGTCAGAGACGTGGGTGGAGGACGAGAATGACCAAGAGGGGTGCCGGGTGTTGGGGTCCCGGGAGGGGCGGGGGTTGAGGGCATGGACAGGGATCGGGCGGGGTCCCTGGTACGGTGCAGGCGTCCGAAGGCCAGGGCCACAGCCTGGACGCACCTGAGGCCCTCTCTCTGCCCCCGTGGGTTTCCAGCCACATCTCTCTGGTGGAAGCTCTCGTGCCTCCCCGTCCGTCTCCAGGGCCTTTTGTGGGAACGAAACGCCACGAGGGATGTGTAAGTGCTTTTGGAAGCCGTCAGGCACTGCACCGACCCAAGCTAATATTATTATTATTGCCATAATTATTGTTGTTCCAAGTGCACACAGATGACGGACGACCTGCCGGGAGGGTCCAGTCTGCCAAGACATCCTCGTATTTTAGCACTGAAATGCTCCGAAATCCACGGAGGAAAGAGGCTTCTAACCAAAGGCATTTGGTTATCGTTGTGTGTGAGTTAACGCGCGTGAGACCCAACTTCACACGGAGGAAAGTCATCCACAAAAAATGAAGTCGGGTTTTCCCCCAGCCCTCGCTGCCACCAGACTCCGGGCTCAAGAGGTAAGAGCTCGGAACCCATCAGGAAGAGGTTTCCTGCAGCTGGCGAACCGCCTTTTCCCCCTAACAGGCTCGGGCTCGGGAGAAGGGAAGAGTGAGTTATCACTAGCACCCTCCCAAGCCCAGGTCCCAGCCAAGGCCGGCCCGATGGCCAGACTGCCCTGGGCTGGTGACCGCAGGTGCCCAGAGCCCAGCTCAGCGGGGTCAAAGCCGGGATCAAAGCCCCGGCTTTGCCAATCACCCAACTCGGAATCTGAATTGGATGCTGTCTCCCTGCCGTGTGTGCAGCCCAGCCACGCAGTGAATCCTCCCATGGGCATCTGGGGCCGTAAGACACCCCTTTGGCCCAGGACAGGTTTTCAGGAGCGTCGCCCGCCTCTCAGGAGTTGCACCGAAGGGGTTCCGGGGATCAGGTGGCCACCGTGGAGACAGCGTCACACTCCGTTACAATACTGCTCTCAACGTCCCCCATGATCCCAAAGCCCTCAGCCCCAAGGGCCCAGGAGCGGGGCTCTGTCCTGCCCCCTGTGCCCAACCGCACACTCGGTCACTGGGCTCCCCGAGGTGGGCAGGTCACCGAAGGGTTAGACCAGAGGCAGCACTGTGGCTGCCCAGTGCGGGACACAGGGGCCAAGGGGCACGTGCCCCCCGCCCCGCCCCAGACACCCACCAGGAGGCCCGGCGAACTCCTAGTCCCCACTGCTATTGCTGCCCTCGGGCCAGATGGCGACGTGGGGCTCCCGGCCCGTGGGGAGGGGGCGGCCGTGCAGAGCTCTGCCCAGACCACAGCTGACGGTGGCCTCAGCCCGGGACCCAGGGTGCAGCGGCTGGCTCGCACCCGGCTTCCAGCCTACCAAGGTTTCCCTGGGTCTTTTTAAAAAATTTTTTAATGTTTATTTATTTTTGAGAAATGGAGAGAGACAGAGCATGATGGGGGAGGGGCAGAGAGAGAGGGAGACACAGAATCCGAAACAGGCTCCAGGCTCCGAGCTGTCAGCAAAGAGCCCGACGCGGGGCTTGAACTCACGCGAGATCACTCGAGATCTCGCGAGATCGTGAACTCCCGGACCGCGAGATCGTGACCTGGCTGAAGTCGGACGCCCAACCGACTGCGCCACCCAGGCGCCCCACTTTTTTTTTTTTAATGTTTTATTTTATTTTTGAGAGAGCGAGAGACAGACAGAGTGTGGACGGGGGAGGGGCAGAGCGAGAGGGAGACACAGAATCCGAAACAGGCTCCAGGCTCCGAGCTGTCAGCAAAGAGCCCGACGCGGGGCTTGAACTCAGGAACCGTGAGATCACGACCTAAGCCGAAGTCGGAGGCTTAACCGACTAAGGCCCCCAGGCCTCCGCGGCTTTCTGGGTCTTATTTGAGGAGCCAGCCTCCTCGCTCAGGTGTGTGTCACATTATCTTGATGCCCGGGAAAGGGGCTGCGCTGAGGCCTCAAATGCACGGGACCAGCGGGACCCGGTGGAGAAAACACGAAGTGACACGGATCCCACAGCACCCAGGCCAGGGGAGGGGAGGCCGTGGGCAGGCTCGGGGGCGCTGGGCCCGGGCACAGGATGCCGTCTCCGTCAGCTGTCCGGGCCTGCGGTTGGGAAACCCCAGGCCATCGGGATGGAACAGACGTCCACTCGGGGCCCAGAGGCTCCTTCCCCCAGAGCAGTGTGTGCAAAGCCCCTGCAGCTGGGGCTTGAAGGGCCGGGGCTTACTCTCTCCCAACTGTGCAGGCGCGAGTCTGAAATCACAGTGTCGCGGGGCCCAGCTCCCTCCGGAGGCTCAGGGGAGGGTCCCTCCTGCCTCTCCCGGCTCCTGGTGGGCCCAGTGCCCCCGGGCGGTGGCCCTACCTTCCAGCCTCTGCCCCGTCTTCACGCGGCTTCTCCGCTTCCGGGTCCAATGTCCCTCCATCTGTCCCTTGTAAGGCCCCTTGTGACAACAGTGGGGCCCCCTGGATAATCCAGGGCACCCTCCCCATCTCAGGCCCCTCAGTCACATCTCAAAGGGCCAGTTTCCATGCGACGTGACACAGGCTCCAGGAGCTGGGACCTGCTGTCTTCGGGCGTCACGGGCAGGCTGAGCCGACCCAGGCCGGCCCCACAGAAGTAGATTCCTGACTTGACAGAGCCCCGGTGAGTATTTCTCGGCAACCATTTTTCAGTTTAATTGGTTTGAAATGGATTTGGCTGGAAGGGACGTCCAGGTAATAAATTGATTTAATAACCCCTCACCGTTAGTATATCGAATACCAGCTTCCCGAGGCGCCGCACATCTGCTACCTCTGAGGCTCTCCACAAACCCGGGGTGGGGGCTGGGCGAGGAGCGTCCCACCTGCAGGGCCGGCCCCCTGCGCCAGCGGGTGAGGACTCATCCCGGGGCCTGAGAACGGCAGTCTCTGCGGGGACCCAGCAGCCTGCCCTCCCCCCCCCCCCGCCCCCCCCGGCCAGCGTCGTCCACGGGGACCCAGCAGGCTCTCCCGCGCGTGCGGATTTGATCCCCTTCCAGGGACGCCCCACTGGAGCCCTAACAGACGGGCCCACGGCGCCCACGACAGGGCCGCCCCTCCAGCCCACAGGCCGATCCACAAATGTCCACCTGCAGCCCACACCACCGAGGCTTGGGACCCGGAGATGCAGCTCCCTCTGGACACGTCCTCTTGAGGGTCCTTCTTAAGGGAGCGAGGCCGACCCACAGCCCCTGGCGCCCCAGCCCGCAGGCCAGCCAGGGGCCGCCGCCTTCCCCGCGACAGGCGGGCTTCCGCAGTGCACAGCCCTTGCTCTCTCGCGCCCCTGCACTTTGATGGGCCCCCTGGATCCACTTTCAGGGGACTCGTTCCTCCTGCCGCGAGGAGGGGCCGTGGATCTGAGCCGGAGGCGGCGCTGGTGGGGACGCGCCTCTGAGAGGCTGCTAAGAGGCGGGAAGTGCTCCCCGGGAAAAGGTCACTGGAAAGGGGAGGTTAGGGGCACCGACAGCCCTTCTGCTCCCAGGAGGGTCGCCTGGCCCTGGTGGGGGGGCCTGGGCACACAGACCACAGGCAGCCCCCAGTCCTTGCCCACCTCACTCCCTTCGAGGGGGACGGTGACCCCGGGCTCTGTGGGTGACACAGGTTTCTGCAGCTCAGGGAGGGGCTGCAGGTGGGTCTGGGTGACGTGCGCCGGAATCAGAGGCGGCGGGGCCCTTTGACCCGTCTCTCCCGTGACCTCAAGCGCTCACCGGATGGCGAGTCAAGGGCCTGACGGGTCACCCAGACCGGGAGGTGGCCCTCGCTCTGGCGGGATCTAAAGCCCGGGACACAGTGGGGTCTCCTTGAAGGAGGAGGGCAGCACGGCGCCGACCGTAGGCGGAGTCTCATCTGGGAAGGACGGCTGCTGAGAGATGCAGGGACACGCCGAGCTGGTTTAGGGGAGCCGCGGACCAGATAATGCAGCCTAATGAGCATGCGACCCGCAGAGTGACAGACGTGGCCCGCACTCCTGGGGCCGGTGCGTGGGCTGGGGCAGCAAGGCCCTCCCCCTCCCTGGAGGGGCACAGAGGGGCACAGAGGGGCGCAGCGGTTTCCTCCCCGTGTCATCAGCCACCCCGCGACTGCCCGCCGCCGTCTGGGCTCTAGAATCAACCCTTCCCGCCCTGGCACAGGCACGACGTGGCCGTGATGGGTTGTGCGCCGACCCAGCCACGCCAGGGGGGGACGTGGGCAGCGCAGGGGGCGGCGCAGGGGGAGGTGGCTGGAGTCGGGGCGCGCCTGGGGCAGACGGGGCTTCTCCCTCCCGATGGCCGCTTTTTAGAGAATCACTTGTGTTTTCCCTTCCCTTCACAGACGTCAGGGGGCTGTCGGCCTCCCTCTGACCACAGGCCGTGTGTGCTGCTGAGCCTGGGAGCCGGGGGGCGGACACGGAGGCACGCGGCAGGTGCAGGCACGCGCCCCTCCCCGAAGCCTGAGGCCACCCTGTGATCTGCCGCCGCGTCTTAAGGTTCATGTTGGTGACACTCGAGCTGGCTGCCCCTGGAGCTCCACCAGCCTTCCAGAATCGGGAACCCAACCAACCCCGGCCCTCGGGAAGGCCCAGGGGGGAGGCTGCTGACGTCTGCCGGGCGGCAGGTGCGTCCTCGTGAGACCTGCTGACACAGCAGCTGGCATCTCTGGGTCCTTGGCCCTACGAGGTCCGGGAGGAGACGAACTGAGTCATTCACGCCTGTGCTCTGCTCCCCCCGCCTCCGACCTCAACCAGCCCTCCCGGGCCTGGGCCATCAGCCGGCACGTGAGCCTGTCCGAATTATGCTTCGAGGCTCTAGGCTGTCGTGGCCTGGTGAGCCCGCCACCCACGACTACCGAGCTCAGTCCAGCGTCAGTAAGCGGCAGCTCCTCTGAGCTCTGTTCTGCTCCTCGAAGCTCATGGGCAAAGGCACTCATGTCTCCCTCTCTGAGCTCACGCGCTCGAAACCCCCAGCCGCCTGGCTCTGTTCGGAGCAGAGCTCAGCACCCCGCTGACGCCTCTCTCCCCTCCTGCAGCGGCTCAAATAAAATCTGCCTTGCTGTTTTTAACACGTGCTTGGTACAAATTCTTTTGCCACCACAGACGCCTGGGGTGTTTCCACCTTCAGCCTGTGCGGATCCCCGCTGCTCTGAGCGTTCCTGTACAGATTTTGTGAGGACACTTTGTTTCCATCTGTCCCGGGGGGGGGGGGGGGGGGGGGCGACCGCAGGAGAGGAGTGGCGTGGCTGGGTCACATGACTCCACTTCGGCTGTGACAGGAAGTCCTGGATCTCGTCTGGCCGCTCCGGCCCCTGCCCCTGCAGTGTCTCCCGGGCAGGTGGGGGGCGACACCCTCTGCTGTTGCCCCGGTGGGCGGGCTCCTCCCCTGGGTCTAGAACCCAATCCACCTCGGAAAGAAGCCCTGCCCCACTGCGGGGTCCCGTGTGATGAGGGAAAAAAAAGCAAGGGAAATGTGGCTTAATTTAAATTACTATGGCTTTAATTTAAATCTCCTTACTTACAGCCTGTGGCCCACTGACACCTGAAACATGCACCGTGGCCGCCCTGGATGCTTTTGCTTTATTAAAGACGAAAAGCCACCTTGTCTTAACAGTAGCTAGCCCCTCAAGGTCCCGAAAGCCTTGCTTCCAGATCCCTTCGAGACTCAGGCTATCCCTGCCCCATTGCCTTGAAAGTACACAAGCAGTCACTCCGTTGTGCAAGGCCAGTGCGGCTCTTCCTGCCCCCGTGCTTTAACACGATCACCTGTGTTTGCACCAAAGACGTCTCAAGAATTCTTCCTTAGCCGATTGCTCAAGAGCCCCTCGCCGCGGACCCCAGGCGAGCCTCGCCCACGGGAGAAGAGGGGGGCACTTTGAAGCGTCTGCCCTGGGCCCTCACGCAGAGGCAGCCCGAGCAGGGCACAGGCGTTCCCAGACCCACAGACCGTCTGAGGCTCCCGGGTGGCTCCGACAGCAGACTGACTCCCCTCCTCCCCCCCTCCCCGGTCCAGAGGCCAGGAGGCCCCGTCAAGCTGGGTGCAGGCCTGGCTCCAACTTCCTGCGGTCACGTCACGTGGCCTTTCTCTGTGTGTGCGTTTCTGCCTTTTGTGTCCCAGGTTCCTGTTCCCGTCAGAACACCTTTCGGAGTGGATTCGGCCGGCTCTGCGGACCTCATTTGGACTCAGTTACCTCTTTAAAGGCTTTAACTCCACAGGGGCGCCTGGGTGGTGCAGTCGGTTAAGCGTCCGACTTCAGCCAGGTCACGATCTCGCGGTCCGTGAGTTCGAGCCCCGCGTCAGGCTCTGGGCTGATGGCTCAGAGCCTGGAGCCTGTTTCGGATTCTGTGTCTCCCTCTCTCTCTGCCCCTCCCCCGTTCATGCTCTGTCTCTCTCTGTCCCAAAAATAAATAAACGTTGAAAAAAAAATAAAAATAAAAAAATAAAAAAATAAAAATAAAGGCTTTACCTCCACATACGGTGTCGTGCTGAGGTCCCGGCAGTCAGGACTTCAAGATGTGGATTTGGGGGCCAAAAGGCAGCCCGTACGTAAGCCAAACCCCAAAGTGGCACCACAGAGACAGCAGACCTGGTTTCGGATGCCCTGGAGGGGCTCCTGTGCCAGCCTTTCTAAACCCAGGATGCAAGGGAACAGCGAGGGAACAGTGAGGGAACAGCGCTCGCTGCACGGCCCCGCCTTCTTCTCCGGTTAAGGGCCCGGAGGAGACAGAGCGTTGCCTTCCGTATTTCAGCCCAGGCCCTCCTTTGTCACTGTAATTAAAGCTAGGGCTAGCCACGGCTTAGACGGTTGCCGTTATTCGCGTTAAATCCAGCACCCGCTTTAAGATACAGGCCCCTTGAAAGTGAACAACAGCAAGACTGGGAAATAAATACATGAAAAGGGCAGGGAAGCCACGATATCGCACAGGCTCCATCAGCGTGGCTCTGGGCTTCATGTGTGCCCACCCCTGGCCTCTGATGCACATCACCTCGGCAGAGCCGGAGCTTTAGGCACAGGCCTGGGAGACAGAGGCCAGGGTGCAGAGGGTGCAGAGGGTGCAGAGGGTGCAGGGGTGCAGGGGGCAGAGGGTGCAGGGGTGCAGGGAGCAGAGGATGCAGGGGTGCAGGGGGTAGAGGGTGCAGGGTGCGGGGGCAGAGGGTGCAGGGGTTCAGGGGGCAGAGGGTGCAGGGTGCAGGGGGCAGAGGGTGCAGGGGTGCAGGGGGCAGAGGGTGCAGGGTGCGGGGGCAGAGGGTGCAGGGGTTCAGGGGGCAGAGGGTGCAGGGTGCAGGGGGCAGAGGGTGCAGGGGTGCAGGGGGCAGAGGGTGCAGGGTGCGGGGGCAGAGGGTGCAGGGGTTCAGGGGGCAGAGGGTGCAGGGTGCAGGGGGCAGAGGGTGCAGGGGTGCAGGGGGCAGAGGGTGCAGGGTGTGGGGGCAGAGGGTGCAGGGTGCAGGGGGCAGAGGGTGCAGGGGTGCAGGGGGCAGAGGGTGCAGGGGTGCAGGGGGCAGAGGGTGCAGGGTCAGGGGGCAGAGGGTGCAGGGGTGCAGGAGGCAGAGGATGCAGGGGTGCAGGAGGCAGAGGATGCAGGGGTGCAGGGGGAAGAGGGTGCAGGGGGCAGGGGGCAGAGGGTGCAGGGTGCAGGGGGCAGAGGGTGCAGGGGTGCAGGGGGCAGAGGATGCAGGGGTGCAGGGGGCAGAGGGTGCAGGGTGCAGGGGGCAGAGGGTGCAGGGGTGCAGGAGGCAGAGGATGCAGGGGTGCAGGGGGCAGAGGGTGCAGGGTGCGGGGGCCGAGGGTGCAGGGGTGCAGGGGGCAGAGGGTGCAGGGTGCAAGGGGCAGAGGGTGCAGGGGTGCAGGGGGCAGAGGATGCAGGGGTGCAGGGGGCAGAGGGTGCAGGGTGCAGGGGGCAGAGGGTGCAGGGTGCAGGGGGCAGAGGGTGCAGGGTGCAGGGGGCAGAGGGTGCAGGGGTGCAGGGGGCAGAGGATGCAGGGTGAGGGGGCAGAGGGTGCAGGGGCAGAGGGTGCAGGGTTGCAGGGGGCAGAGGGTGCAGGGTTGTAGGGGGCAGAGGGTGCAGGGTGAGGGGGCAGAGGGTGCAGGGGGCAGAGGGTGCAGGGTGCAGGGGGCAGAGGGTGCAGGGGTGCAGGGGGCAGAGGATGCAGGGGTGCAGGGGGCAGAGGGTGCAGGGTGCAGGGGGCAGAGGGTGCAGGGGTGCAGGAGGCAGAGGATGCAGGGGTGCAGGAGGCAGAGGATGCAGGGGTGCAGGGGGCAGAGGGTGCAGGGGGCAGGGGGCAGAGGGTGCAGGGTGCAGGGGGCAGAGGGTGCAGGGGTGCAGGGGGCAGAGGATGCAGGGGTGCAGGGGGCAGAGGGTGCAGGGTGCAGGGGGCAGAGGGTGCAGGAGTGCAGGAGGCAGAGGATGCAGGGGTGCAGGGGGCAGAGGATGCAGGGTGCGGGGGCAGAGGGTGCAGGGGTGCAGGGGGCAGAAGGTGCAGGGTGCAAGGGGCAGAGGGTGCAGGGGTGCAGGGGGCAGAGGGTTCTGGGTGCGGGGGCAGAGGGTGCAGGGGTGCAGGGGGCAGAGGATGCAGGGGTGCAGGGGGCAGAGGATCAGGGTGCAGGTGGCAGAGGGTGCAGGGTGCAGGGGGCAGAGGGTGCAGGGGTGCAGGGGGCAGAGGATGCAGGATTGCAGGGGGCAGAGGGTCTAGGGTGCGGGGGCAGAGGGTGCAGGGGTGCAGGGGGCAGAGGGTGCAGGGTGCAGGGGGCAGAGGGTGCAGGGGTGCAGGGGGCAGAGGGTGCAGGGTGCAGGGGGCAGAGGATGCAGGGTGAGGGGGCAGAGGGTGCAGGGGGCAGAGGGTGCAGGGTTGCAGGGGGCAGAGGGTGCAGGGTGCAGGGGTGCAGGGGGCAGAGCATGCAGGGGGCATAGGGTGCAGGGGTGCAGGGGTGCAGGGGGCAGAGCATGCAGGGGGCAGAGGGTGCAGGGGTCAGGGGGCAGAGGGTGCAGGGTGCAGGGGTGCAGGGGGCAGAGCATGCAGGGGGCAGAGGGTGCAGGGGTGCAGGGGGCAGAGCATGCAGGGGGCAGAGGGTGCAGGGGGCAGAGGGTGCAGGGTGCAGGGGGTAGAGGGTGCAGGGGCAAGGGCAGAGGTTCCCCCCCCCCCCAAACATGCTTCTCCCGCTTCAGGACCATCGCTGCCTGCACGGAGCCAGGACCCTCGGGGATGACGGGTTTGACCGACTGTCCCTCGCAGGGTTGTCCTGCTGAGTCCCCAGGGCCACCCGTCTCAGAGACGCAGGCCAGTGGCCCCCATCTCCCCGTTTCCGGGTCTGCCAGATGCCGGGCACACCAGCTACACGCGGGGCATCGAGGGGACGCGGGGAGCCGACCACGACGACCTCCCAGAACGAAGGCCTCCCTCAGAGTCCTCCCTGCCCCCCAGCTCCTCCAGGCCCCGCGTGCTCCCCCCACATCACAGAAAGCCCAGCGGGGAGGGCGCGGCCTGCGGCCGAGGGCCCTGGGTCCCGAGGAGTCCCGGTCTGCTGGGTGCGAGGACAGCGCTTTGTCCAAAGCTCCCAGCCACACAGAGCCGACGCGGAGCTGAAGGGCCTCGTCCGTGTCTCTTGTTGTCCCTTCTGTTCTCGCTGCCGGGGCCGCTCGTCACGGAACTGGGGAGGGCCATGGTGGGGGCTGTGGGCCCTGGCGCCTGGAGCCCGGCTCCCCCGGGCCAGGGAGGGGGCTGGTGTCCACGTTCCCTGGCTGCCGTGACAAGTCAGAGCAACAGCAGAGTCGCACTCAGTCCGGAGGCCGCAAGCCCCGGATCCGGGTTCCCTCGAGGTGGGCGCCTCCCAGAGGCCTTAGCGGAGGGTCTGCTCCTTGCCTCTTCCGGCTCGTAGACCCCACCACCCCTCCTGGGCTCTGTCTGTCCTCCCCTGGCCTCTTCGCTGTGTGTGTCTGCTGTGCTCACACGTCAGCGTCCTGCGTGCGTCCCTGTTCTGTACAGGATCCGGGCCGCCCTCCTCCAGTGTGACCTCATTCTAACTAGTGGCCCTGTTTCCAAATAAGGTTGCATCCCGAGGTCCCGGGGGGCCAGGACTTGAGCACACAGCGCGGGGGGCAGGAGACAACGCCTCACAACACCGGGGCCACGTTCGAGCCTCACGCTGCGGACATATGTCCCAGCCCTTTGTCAAAGACCACTTTTCTCTTTGCTTTTTCTCCCCTCTGGGCAACACAGCCAGGGTTGGGACACTTTCTTAATGTGCCTTCGTGTCCTCGGTGGCTCTTTGGCTCCTGAGTTCCCGCGGGCGGGGCAGCAGCGGCCCTGACCCCTCACGGCCCCCCCGCCAGCCCACACCCCATTCCACCCCACGCAAGCCTGTCCCTGTCACCTAAGCCTTCCTGACGTGACAAGGCCAGTCAAGGCTGGGAGGCCGAGTCTCTGCTCCGTGGAGGATATTTCCAGCCAAGCAAAAAATACCTTCGTGAGAAGGAATTGTTGAGATCCCGAGGAAGGTAATTGCACACCGCATCCGTTATTAAGTCTATTTTTGGAGAACTTTTCTGGCGCTCTTAATCCCACCTTATCTAGGGGTTGTAAAAAGCGATGCCTGTTTGCTCCTGTAAAGCCAGAACCCTCGCACATTCTGGTTGGATTTATCTTTTCGGGGCCCCAGCGTCAGTTTTGTGTGCCGTTACCTACAGCTCAGCAGAGGAGGACCATTAAGTCCCAGAATCGGGATCGGGAGAGCGACGTTCGGCCCGCACCGAGGGTGACGGCCGCCTTCAGTCCCGGTGTGAAGGCAGCCAGCGGGTAACGGGTAGCAGCCGTGGGGCCAGGAGGGGAGGCGTCGCGGGCTGGGATGCAGATCCTCCCTGCTTGGGGCTGCACCCCCCCAACCCCCTGGGCTGGTGCACACCTCAGCCAAGGGTTGGCTGGGTGCGCCTCGGTGGTCCCTCTCGGTCGGCGTTCCCCCCCCGCCCCCGGCTTCACGATGCTTGGGTCCCATCCCGCTCCGAAGGCGTGGGCCAGCGCTGAGCTTTCTCAGAACCCCCCGGATGATGCTACCGTGCCACTAGCTCGAAAGCCTGGAGAGGGGGGCAGGGGTGGCACCCTCCGCTCTCCGGATGGGTCCCTCTGGATGCTCCACGGGCATCTCAGACCCACCATACTGTTCCTCCCGGGGACTGTAATCCAGGGAATGGCTCCCCCAAGACAGAAACCAGGGAGCCACCTCTCACTCCTGTCCCTCCACTCGCCACACCCTCGGCCACCTGCAGGTCAGAGCTAGCCTCCCCACCTGTGAGCCCCACCTCCTTCGGGACCCCGTATGCGGGTCCCCTGCTGGCCCTGACCGCACCCCGCTCCCTTGCCCCCTGCCCGGGTCTGAGGACTCAGCTCAGAAGCCACCTCCTGGGGAGAACCCCCTGACCTTCTCAGGCTGAGCCAGGCTCCGACCCACCCTCAAGGGCCCCTCTGGCTCCCCAGGGGTCAAGGCCAGGAGCGGGTGTTCAAGGCACCTGGCCTGGAGCGGGGCCTCTGCAGGTATTTCCTGAACAGACAGGAAATGGGTGACATCTGGCAAAGCTGTGATCCCAGAAATCCAGGGGTGCCCTGTGCTCAGGTGGGGTGTCATAGGGAAGACTCGGGGGTTCTTCTGTCCTCTGTCCCCCACTGACAGAGTTGTGCCCTGAGCCCTCCTGTTTCTGCTCCGTGTCCTTGGCCACCATCTCTGCTCACTTGGGCTGCTGCCCACACTGCCAGCCTTCCAGCTGGAGGAACCCTCTGGGGCCTAGAGATTTCAACAAACCTTTAAATGCTGGTTTCCCAGCGCACCTAAAAATCCCCACACAAACAGGAATCGGCCACGGGTTTCCTGCTATTTGCTTTGCGCTTAATTACTCACCGTCTTAAAGCAGAGCTGAGCCGGCGCAGACGGGGGGCCTGGAATTGTCCTCAAAAGCTCAAACAAAGGTCCCTCCTCTGCCCACAGAAGCCTTGGAACCATCAGCGGGAGGGCTGGAGACCCGGCCAACGGTGAAGGGAGGCTTCGGGATGGGACCACGCGGGACGGGGTGGGGGCCAGAGCGCCGCCCTCCCTGCCCCCAGCCGTGCACACGCATGTCGCACACGCAGCGACAGCGGCTCCTCCCGCCAGCTTCGCGAGACCTGGGGGCTGCCACAAGGGACCCAAAGATCTTTTCTGCTGGCAGTTTTCAACTCACACAGCACACGAAGGAGAAAACCATGGACACTCGCCTTCCTCCCCTCCTCCCTCGCAGATAGGCTCCGCAGATTTAGCAAGCAAAAATACGCGATGCCTAGTTAAATTTTCAGACGACCAATATTTTTTGTGTGAGTGTGTCCCATATGATACTTAATATATGCTTACACTAAAAAGTAAGGTTATTTTTCTGACCAAAAACTCAGATCTAATTAGGAGTCCTATGGAGGCCACCTCCACAGGGCACTTATGAGGCTCACTGCACTGCTTGGAAACAAGCCCGTGCACTCTCTTTTCAAGAGGGGAAGCTAACCTAGAGAGTCTCACTGACCTTCCAAGAGTCAAATAACCAGTTGGTGGCAGACAACAGAGGCACATCTCTTGAATTAACTACTACCCATCGGTCCATTCATCTAACCACCAATATATCCACCCACCATCCATCCACCCATCTATTCATCCATCAACCCATCCATCCATCCACCATCAATCTTTCATCCATCCATTCAGCCAGCCAGCCAGCCAGCCAGCCAGCAAGCAAACATTTTTTTTTAGAGCCAACTAAGCTCTGGGCCTTGTACAGCTACTAGGGAAACAGAAATCAACAAGATGGAGTTTATGTCTCATGTGGTCTTCATGAGCCACTGAGGGAGCCGACTCTAGCCTACCAGCAGCCTACGTACCAAGTGTTCTGGTGCTGTAACCCCAGTGGGTGTGCAGTGCCCTGGGAACTGTGGAGAGTTTTAAGCTCTGGGGAAGGGAAGGTTGTCCCCGAAGGTGGTCCTGGGGCTGTGTCTTAAAGGAGATGAGGCGCCTGGTAAGAAGGAAGGGAACAGGGGAAGGCTGTCCAGGCAGCAGGAGCAGCAGGGGCAGGCATCCATGGAGGTTTTCACACCAGCACCGGGGTCCAGTCCCCGGAGGTGGCCGGGCTGTGTCCCATCGCGTCGGGGCCCCGATTCTCCACCCCAGCATGGCTGACAGTTTTAGACAAGATCGCTCTTTTTTTTTTTAGCTGCGTCTCGGCCTCTGCCCACTGGCTTCCAGAGGAGTTGTGACAACCAAAAGTAAGTCCAGACACGGCCGAATGTCCCCTGGGGACAACGTCGCCCCCTAGGTGTGACTGTTTGTGTTTGAGGCTAGAGAGGAAACTATTTGCGGCCCTGTAAACCACGAGCGAACACCTCAGAAACGGACAACTTCACAAAGGGTTAACAGCATGAATTGCGTCGCGACTCTCAAACAGGCATCAATAATATATACGTGTGCGTGTGCAAACAGGCAACAGAAACATGCTGAATTTTTTCACCCTGTTTATCCAGCATAATCTGCAGTCGGTCTGTATTTGATTAAATACCATCATCTTTTATGTACGAGTTACATAAGTAAATAGAAAAATCATTTAGAGTCTGCTGCCCCATGAAAAATTAATCTCAGTTCTGTCCTGCACACGCATCCCGAGTTGTTGGGGACGGCTGGCTAATTGAACACGGGGAGGGGACCGGGCGTCGCCTGAGCCGCCGTGAACCTCATTTCTCCGTTTTAATAAGATCGAGGCTTCAAGAATTTTCTGCAGATGTGTGGATTAAAAGCCATAGTCAAGGGTTTGTTAATCAAACAAATCTTGCAGGAGTTTCAAAAAAACAAATTATTTAGCGCACGGCTAGACAGGGAGCTCCTCTTGGGAAATTATTTCCTTAGTTACAACATCACCGATGTTTGAAAGCAAGTCTCGGGTGTCGGCTGTGGGCCCAGCCCACGGGCTCCCATCCACGCCCAGCGAGCGCCGATCGGCCTCAGTGCCGGAGAGAGAGGAGGTGCCGGGCTGCCCCGGGCCGGGCTCTTGGGTCAGGAGCACCTCTCAGGGTCGTGCTCCCTCCGGAGGCTCTGGGGAGGGTCCTTCCCGTCTCCCCCAGCTCCCAGGTGCTCCTTGGCTCTGGACAGCGTCCCTCCCGTCTCTGCTCTGTCCTCACACGGCTTCTCTTCCTGCTGTGACATTTGCCGCCAGATTGCGACCTAGGACCATCTCACCCTGAGACCTCCAGTTACATCTACAAAAACTGCTTTTTTTTTTTTTTTTTGTCTGAATAAGGTTTCATTCCAGGTCCCGGGTGGACGTACCTCTGGGACCCGGCACCTTCTGCTCCGACACTGCCACGGCCAGAGCCTTCCTCCTCCGAGTTTTCCGGGCCCTCCCAGCCCGCAGCGCCCACCCCTGCTCCAAATTCTCATGGCCGTGCAGACCGTCTGTCCCTCTTTGGTCCTCAGGGTCCCTGAAGCTGCCTCCGGGTCCTCTGCACCCGCTCGCTGCTCACGCGCCCCCCCAGAGTCCTCCCGGAACATGTGGCAGATGTAGCCGGAGGGTGTCGAAGCTGCTTCTGCTCCCTGGCTCACTGCCCGCCGACCCCCAGGCTCGGTGCCCTCGGGCGTGGCCGCGAGATCGGGGGTCGTGGTGGTGATGAGCCTCTTCCACGGGACCAGTCAGGTCCTCTGTGTCCGTGTGTCTTTCCAGCACGGTGACTTTGGAGGCCTTGGGTGGCGATGACAGCAACCAGCGAGGGACAGCGAGGGCCCCCGAGTGCCCAGCCCGAAAAGACTGCCGCAGCCGTGTTCTTGACCTCACTCGGTGAAACACAAGCGCAGATGGGGCTCCAGGCCACCTTGCCTCCGCGGATGCTCTCGCCGCGGGCCAGACGCGAGCTCCCCTGCCCAGGAGCCGCTCGGGCTGCCGGCACTGGGCCTGCAGAGCTCTTTCCAAGACGTGGTTTGCATCACACTGCTGCTTCTCTTTAACATTCTGATAGCGATCGGAGCGCCCGAGGGGCTCAGTCCGTTAAGCGTCCGACTTCGGCTCAGAGCATGACCTCACGGTGTGGGGGTTCGAGTCCCGAGTCGGGCGCTGTGCTGACAACTCAGAGCCTGGAGCCCGCTTCGGATTCTGTGTCTCCCTCTCTCTCTGCCCCTCCCCTGCTTGTGCCCTGTTTTGTCTCCCTCTCTCTCTCTCTTGGAAATAAACATTAAAAAAGAAGAAAAAATCTGATACTGACGAGCGGCCAGGACAAAGCGATGTTGATAATGTGGGAGGAATACTGGGGAAAGTTTAGTGAAACCTGCAGGGCATCTGAGGCTCGGCGCTCACTTCGCTCACAAGAACTCGGCAAGGACCAAACGCTGGGCTGCGGGGGAAAGGTGGCCAGGGAAAGGCTCCTGGGGCCAGGAGTCTGAGATCAAGGCGTCCTCACCCCTAGAGGCTCCAGGGAGAAGCGGCTTCCTTTCTTTCTCCAGCTTCCAGACTCACCTGCGTCCCGTGGCACGTGGCCGCCCCCTCCCGCCTCTGCTTCATTCCTGGGTTCTCAGACCCCACCTCCCGCTCCCAACACGCTCCTCTCTCCAGAGCCCTCCCTCTGCCTCATGCTCTCGCCCGTTCTTGACCCAGAAATGCCACAGACCGGAGATCCTCTCCCACCGCCTCCTCCAGGAAGCCCTCCGTCTCCTCCTGCTCGCTGGCAGGCTCCTCCCTCCGCACACTGGGTACCCGGCTCCCTGTGGCTCTCCGGGAACGACCCCGGCCCAGATCTGTACACGCAGCACAGCCGGGCGGGGATGGGGGTCCAGGAGCTCCGGCCACGGGGTTTCCTCCTATCTTAAGCCTCAGTCAGATTCCCCAATGGCAGCGGGAACCGGGTTTCCTCCTCCTTCTCTTCCCGCAGCGGCCCCCAGTTGGGTACCTGGACACCCCCTGGCAGTCGGGAAAGCCCAGGTCCTCATACAGTCCCCGGGCAGCCCCCCTCCTGCCCAGGGTGAAGCTCTCCACTCCCGCCCCCTCCTCAGGGACATCTAAAGTCACCTGCACCCAGCTGGTCATTTTCAGATCAACCTCCGCTTGTCTCCTGGCCCTTAACACCTTGGGGAAGTTGTCTTCTTCCCCCCACGGTGCTCGCTCTTGTCCCTTCCCCTCCCACCCGGCTCCCCCTGCCCCCTGCTCCCCTGTCCCTACCCCCCTGTTCCCCAAAGCAAGGGCTAAGGAGAAAAAGAAAAGACTTTAATTTGCTAAAAGCAGCCGGTTTGGCTCAGCTCGTGGAGGCCTGAGCAATTTTGGTTATAGCAGCATCCAACACCATTCGGTGGGCTTAGCAGCTCCTGTTTTTTCCTCTTGGAGTCATAGAGACAAAGTCACAAGACGAGGCCCAAGGAGAGCCCCAGGGCGACCCCGCGGATGGTCCTTCCTGTGTCCCCCACGCGGCCTTGGGCAGCGAGGCCGACTCTGCAGGCCAAGGGAGGAGGGGCGGGCGCTGAAGGACGGGTGGCTGGTGGAGGTTCAGGACCCGGGGCTCAGCAGGTGCAGGTTCACGGCCGGCCAGGCCCCGCTCATTCGGAGCTTTTCATTGGATGCTCGTGGCGGCTGCGGCTGCACCAGCCCGCTTGTGAGTTGGGAAGGTGGGGGCGAGGGGTCAAGTGCACATCACTGGTGAGTGGCCAAGCCAGGCGCCCGCCCCAGCCCCCGGGGCTTGGTCCAGAGAAGCAGGGCTGGGCCAACGGAGTCCTTGTATTCTGCCCGGCACTGACTTTCTGCTCGGCCTAATTTCTGCCCAGTGTGGACTCTGCCACCCGAATGGGGCTTTGGCCAGGCTTGTACTTCTTGATGTCTGTGTCCTGAGTGCTGGCCTCGTGCACAGCTCGGGGAGCATCTATAAAATAGACGAGTGAGCAGATTAATTCACGGAGCGATGCTAGGGATTGGGAGGAGGGTTCCCCACATCGTGTTCCCTTGATGTTGTGCCTGACAGATCCTCAGAAAGTATTTGTGGTGGGGGGAGAAGGAGGGAGGAGGGAGGAGGGAGGGGGAGAGGGATGGAGGGAGAGGGAAGGAAGGGGGAGGGAAGAGGAAGGGGGAGAGGAAGGGAGGGAAGGGGGGAAGAGGGAGAGTGGGGAGGGAGCGGAGAGGAGAGAGGAGAGAGGGGGAGAGGGATGGAGGGAGAGGGAAGGAAGGGGGGAGGAAGAGGAGGGAGGAGGGAGGGAAGCAGGAAGCAGGGTGGCTTCCCAGGTCCTCCCCCATGCCCCATTGCTGCATCACACGGGTACACTTAGCCTCACCCAAGGACACCTGAGCTGCGAAGCTTGGGGCTGCACCTGCTCCCGAGAGCCAGCTAAGACACCTTGAGATGCCAGCGTGCCTTTCCTCCCGAGCCGTAATCCAAGCCCCCGACGGGTCTGGTCGTACCGAGAGCAAAGCTCGGCCCTGCCTGGCCTCCGGCCCAGCCTCAGCTGTCCCCTGGGCAGATGGCCTGGGTAAGCCCTGTACCTCCCAGAGCCACTCTCCTCCGCCATCGGGATGGTGGGGGGAGGAGGTGGGCCCGTCTGCTGTACCTACGGCCCTCCGGCTCACGGGGACCTGGGGACAGTCATGGAAGTGACAGGAGACCTTGTGCCCCCATCTGTCAGTCCCCTTGAACCCTTGGGGGCACACAGTGTAGGGCCAGCAGCGTCCCCTTTGTGCAAGCAGGCGCCTGCAGATCTGAGTGTGAGTCTCCCTGCTGTCACAGTGCGGCTTTGAGGCTGGTGCCGGGGACATGCTCACGGGGCCACCAGACCACACCCTGGCTGAGCTCTATCCCAGCCCCCTGGAGTCCCTCCCGGGTGGCAACAGCCAGTGCCCGGCCGCGCGGGTCCGGATCACAGAGAAGGCCCGCCGGGGGTGGGGGGGGGTGCGTTTGAACAAGGAGCTGAGCAAACACGCTTCGGGGAAAGGCCGTGATTTATTAAGATCTCTCCCGACACACGTGGAAGGTGTAGATTTTTCTGGAACAAGGCTAGGAAGACAGTAAGGGAAATAGGAACCTCACTCAGGGTAGAACCTGCCCTCCGCGGGGTGCCGCCAGCACAGAGGGCTCCCCGACGTGGAGAACACAGACGAGTTCCCCTCCCCGCCCCCCCGACGCCCCACGATGGGGCCCTGGGCAGCTCGACTTCCCGCGTGGCCCTCTGTGGGCTCGGGGTCTGGTCCCCGGGGGCAGGGGCTCCGCTGTCGGGTGTCAGAGCTTCAGATCACTCGGCAGAATGACAGTGAGAACGAACCCTCACAGGCACTTCTCGCTGCAGAGGAGATTCAGTCCGAACCTTCTAGATGCTCGTCTCCCGGCGTTAACGCTCAGGCGACGCACAGCCGCACGCGGATGGGCCCCGATGACCGGGGACGTTCTGGGCTCTCTGACAGACTCGTGAGCAAAACTTGGAATGCACCTCCTGGGGCCCGCCTGGTGACGCTCTTGCGTCCGGTGCCAAGTGACAAAGCGTTCGTGTCGGCGAGGCCCCCTGGCCAGCTGTGACGCCTCCCTGCCCTTCCCGAGGCCCAGCAAGCCTGGAAGTTGCTGCCTCCCGCCGGCTGCACACCCTGTCCCCGCCTCGGCATCCCCAGGGGCAGGGAGTCCGAGGGGAGAATGGACCCCCGGCCGGGGGCTCTGGCCCCCGTTCGTTTGCACCTGCCGTGTCTGTTGCTCCCGGGCTCCGGGAGGCGGAGGCCGGCTCTCCTCTGCCGCCGCCAGGCCTGGAAAGAAACCCTCGGCTGCCGGGCGGGGAGAGACTGCAGGTGACAGGGGGGAGGCGGACACCCTTCCTGACACTTCAGGTTGTTTTTCTGGCGAACACGGACACACGACGGGAACCGCTGAGAGAGTCTGTTTCAGGAAGGATTGAGCCTTAAAGTTAAATTATGAGAAAATCCGTAAAGCCCTTTTGTACAAATTGAAATGAGGTCGTGGCTGAGCCATGGGGATGGTGGGGTTCACCGCGGGGCTCCCGGGCATCTCTAGGTGGTCGACAGGTGCCACCCCCAGAACGGGGGGCGAACTCAGAAGAGCCCCCTCTCCAGGACCCCGGGGGCCGGACGCTGGCCGTGCCCCGGCTCCGCCATGACCCCAGACCTCTCGCGGCAGGTCCCCTGAGCCTCCCGGGGCACGGAGAGAACGGAGGCGCACGGAGGGGCAGTGGCACCGCGCTGCCGTGCCCCCCACCCTCTCAGGGCCCGGTGTCCCGTCCACGCCGGGCTGCCACACGGCAGGAAGACGGCTCTGGCCTCCACGGCCGGATCTGGTTTCCAGAGCAAGGCGCTGCTTGAACGGAGGAGGGAGGAGCTCTGTTTGCTCTGCCTAATCCCGCAAAGCCTCTAAGCTCCCATCCCAATTCTGAAAACGCCAGTCCTGCTGGTGGCCTGGAAGCAGCAGCCGTGAGTGCTGCGGGGCAGGCAGGCACCGACGGCACGGCCAGGGCGGGCAGGGGAGGGGAGCCCGAGCTCCGGGGGGCCCCGTTGCCCCCCTCCCTGCGAAGCAGTGGAAGAAGGCCCCGCTCGACGTCCGGTGGCCACGGCTGGGGCCGGGGGCCCGCTGGGGAGGTGGCGCCCCGGGTCTCAGGGCAAGCGGGGTCTGGATGCCGTCCCCGGCGGCGGGAAAGGGGCTGGGCCCCGTCTCCGACAGCTCGTGCCCCCACGGAGCTGACACCAAGGTTAGAACCAAGCTGCAGGGCACCCAACTTTCCACCGTGAAAACTTGTGGATTTATTCCGAGTCCGGACTCAGACCCGCGGCCACCACGGCGCTCCACGGCCCGTCCGCACGGGTATGCCGCCGTGCACCTGCTGTCCTGCCCCTCCTCCCGCACCGCTGCGCCCCTGCGGCCTCCACCTGCCATCTCTAGATGGGGACGGGCCCACACTGCCCCTCTGACCTTGTGCCAGCACGGCCTGACTCCTGACCCCAGACGGGGAAAGCTGGGACCCCCCCGGAGGCACCCCACCACCGTCTCGTTCTGTATCTGGGATCTGCCCTGCCAGCAAGGGCTGCGTTTACTGGAGCTCCTCGGGCGTAATTTGATTAAGAAGTTGAAACGCCCTCTTAAAAACAAAGTCCTGGGGTAATCCACATTGGCAGCTGGCTGTGAATAACCCTTCACTCCCGAAAAGCTAGATGCAAAGCATGAAGTCACCGCCTACATCCCACCACACGGTCCCATTCCTTCCACATTGACCTCCCGTGCAAAGGCACTGTGGTTAGCTACCTTCAACTCCCGAAGATGCTGGCTGACCCATCCCAAAAGTCCAGCCCTTCACTGCTTGTGTCCCCACTCTGTGTAAGTTCCTAATCCTGGATCATTCACAATCTGGCTGTGGAGATGAAACGCATACCCGTGAAGAGACAGCACAAATAACACAGCTGAGAAGCGATCGACTAGTAGCCAGTGTGGTTCTTAGTGGGAAGGAGAGGGGCTTGGAGGAAGGGGCCCCAGTGTGTGCACGGAGAGTATCCTGGGAGAGGAGGCCTTCACTTCGGGGTTCGTGCAGCCACCCTTTTATTTGCTCGCTAGTCTGCGGGTCAGCAGCTTGGGCCGGGCTCGGCTGGGCTGTTCTCTGCCGGCCGCCAGTGGGACCCCGCACGTGGCTGCAAACCGGTGGCGGCTGATGGAGTTGACGGTCCCAGTGGCCTCACTCACCGGCCGGGCGGTTGGGACGTTAGCGGGGCCTCTCTCTCCCGTGCCCTGGGGCTTCCTCGCGTGGTGTCTGGGGACAGCAACGTGGAGAGAGACACCCGAGGCCCCTTCTCCACCACCTGTAGTGGCCAAAGCGGGTCTGGACGTCAGCCAGGACGCGAGAGGCAGGGAAGAGCCTGCACCTGTCGATGAAGGGTCTGCAGTCACGTGACACAGGGGCCCGCGCTCGGGGAGGAAGGCGTCTGCGCCCCAAGCAAGCTGGCACGCTCGGGGAAGCCTCAGCATTGCAAGCCATTGGGGTCAGATGGGACCTTCCCGAGACTCCGACCTGACCACACTGTCCGGGACAGAAGGCACGCGGCACCTGCACCAGGGGGTGAGAAGCCACCGGCCGGCGGGGCCGGGAAGGCAAAGTTCCAGGGTCGCCAGCTGGCAGCCCAGGAGACACCTTGGCTTCGGTGTGAGTGGGAAGCAGGAGGCGGTGGGAATCGAGGAAACGGTGGGTGATCAGTTGGTGCCAAGGGGCTGTCCGGGGTCTGACTCAGAGTCGGAGAGACTCCGCTCCTCCCATCCCTGCAAGCACGATGTTTGTGGAGTCAGAGAGCGAAAAGAAGGAATGAAGTGAGGTCTGGTCCGAACTCACACAGGTCCATCCACACGCATTGAGCACTTCACGTACATAAGCTAAATCACGACAATACCCTTCCATGCAAGTACTATTATCATCTTCCACGCACCCAGCTAAGGGCTCCTTCCGCACCTGTGATGTCCCCACAGGTAACTCCTTGTTGCCCACTCCAGGGAGGGGAACTCACCCCCGGGAGGAGGCCGCCTCCAAGCTCTGGGGCTTGAACAGGTCTGCATAGGGCTTTGGCACACGTTTCAAAAGAAAACAGCACCTTGAAAGCTTGAAGTAAATGTCCAAATGGAGCAAGGAAGCCCAGCCTTCTTCCCCTACCTGACCCATCTTGTCCTTGGTCGGTCCCGGGGCAAGTGAGCAGAGGCCCTCTGGTTCCCGGCCAGGCTGGACGCAACGGCCGCCAGGGCCCGGGGGTGGGCCCAGAGACGCACCGCCCAGCCCCCCTTCAGGGTGTGATTTTAAGGAAAAGTTTAACTCCTTTGCTGGCTGATGAACTACAACCCCTCATCGTAGTATTTTGTTGGTGGCTGTGGGATTTCTCATGTACACATTTGGCTTAGGTCCAAGTAATATGTCATTTCACCTACTGGATAAGAGGCTTCCATCTGGGTCTTTCCCTTTCTCCCCTCCTATGTTACAAACGTCATAACCCTTTTTTGTTTTTGCTTTAAATGGATTTTCATATGGTCTTTTCCTTCCGCTTGAAAGACTGCCTTTAAAACTCCTTGTAGTGCAGTCCTGTTCGTGATGAATTGTTTCAGGTGTTGCATGGCTGAAAACAATTACTTATTTCACCCTCATTTTGTAAAAACTTGTCACAAAAATCGGGAGCATTTTTTTGTATCTGAACAGTGATATTTTTTTTAAACATTTTTTATTTTAATTTTATTTTCGAGACAGAGAGAGACAGAGCATGAACGGGAGAGGGTCAGACAAAGGGAGACACAGAATCTGAAACAGGCTCCAGGCTCCGAGCGGTCGGCACAGAGCCGGACGCGGGGCTCGAACTCACGGACCGCGAGATCACGACCTGAGCCGAAGTCGGACGCTCAACCGACTGAGCCACAAAGGCGCCCGTCTTTTTTTTTGAAGTTCATTGTATTTATTTTGAGAGAGAGAGAAAGATCAGGGGAGGGGCAGAGAGAGAGGGAGAGAGAGGATCCCAAGCAGGCTCTGAGCTGTCAGCGCAGAGCCTGAAGCGGGGCTCGAACCCACAAACTGCAGGACCACGAACTGAGCTGAAATGAAGAGTCAGACCCTTAACCGGCTGACCCACCCAGGCTCCCCTGAAGAGTGACGTTTTTTGAAGCATAAATAAATAATTCAATCCTATTTGCGTCGGCATTAAAGACAATAAAATACTTAGGAATAAACCTAAGCGAGGAGGTGAAATATCTCTTACTTTGAAAACCACAGGACATTGATCAAAAAGGTCAAAGTCACAAATAAATAGGAAGATAGCTGTGCTCAGTCCCTCACGGACTGAAACGGCTGATATTGCCAACGTGTCACTACCCCTGGAAACTATGCAAAGATTCGATGCAATCTCCATCAAAATGCCAATGGCAGGGCGCCTGGGTGGCTCAGTCGGTTGGGTGTCTCCGACTTCGGCTCAGGTCACGATCTCGCGGTCCGTGAGTTCGAGCCCCGCGTCGGGCTCTGGGCTGACGGCTCAGAGCCTGGAGCCTGTTTCTGATTCTGTGTCTCCCTCTCTCTCTGCCCCTCCCCCGTTCATGCTCTGTCTCTCCCTGTCTCAAAAATAAATAAACGTTAAAAAAAAATTTAAAAAAAATGCCAATGGCATTTTTTTTCACAGAAATAGGAAAAACACCTTAAAAGTTATATGGAACCACAAAAGACCCCGAATAGCCAAAGCAATCCTGAGAAAGAGGAAAAGACAGGAGGCATGACACTTCCTGATTTCAAGCTTTGCTGTGAAGCTGTAGTAATTAAGACAGTGTGGCATTAGCATAAAAATAGGCAAAAAAGTCAAAGGAACAGAACTGAGAGCGCCCCCCCCCCCCCCCCCCCCGCCCAAGCCCCAAGTACGTAGGACCGGCTAATATTTGACAAGGGAGCCAAGGATAACCAGTGGGGAAAAGGGGGTCTCTTCAGGGAGTGGTGCTGGGAAATCTGGATACTTACGTGCAGAAGAATGAACCTGAACCCCGATCTTACATCGCTCACAAAAGTGAGCTTGGAATGAATGGATTACAGACTTCAGTGTAAGACCCGAGACCACAAAAGTCCCGGAAGAAAACACGAACAAAAGCACCTTGGCACGGGCCCCGGTAGAGGCCCTTCTGGAAATCGCACAAAGCGACAAAGTAAGAAAGTAGCAAGTGGGACCACATCAAGCCGGAAAGCTCCCGCACAGCCTGACGGCCTCGTTCGCTTTCAGACTCCGACGGTGCGGATCTCGGGGGAGACCCGACCCATCCTTCTTCTCCGTACCCTGGGTCCTTTTCGCTCTGGCGACCGGTGAGAGTTTTGCTCCACCCCTGGTTCCAAGCAACTCATTCTTGTTTGCTGTTTGTTTATTTCTGAAAGAGACAGAGTCTGAGCAGGGGAGGGGCAGGGAGGGAGGGAGACAGAGGATCCGACGTGGGTTCTGCGCTGACAGCAGAGAGCCCGACGCGGGGCTCCAGCTCACCGGCCGCGGCGTCATGACCTGAGCCGAGGCGGGACGGACGCTCAACCGACTGAGCCCCCCCGCCCAGGCGCCCGCAGTTGATTATTTTGTACGTCAGTGAAGCTGCACTTGGGGTTTCTTGTGCTTGGGACTCACTGGGATTCTTGGATCTGTGGGCTGATAGTTTTCTCCAAATTAAAAAAAACGTTTGCATTTTATGTGTTCGAATCCCTCTGTGGCCCCTGTCTAGTCTCTCCTTCGGGGACTTCAGTCACAAGTCTGCCGGGGGGGCTGCGGCTTCCCTGCTGTCGCTGACACTGTGCTTGTTCTTGGCCCCTCGCTCTCTCTGTGTTTTACCTCGTGACGTCCCCGCGGCTCGTCTGTCGTTTCACCCGGTGCCTGCTCTTTGGCGTCAGCTCCGGCACCGGTCCCACCCGGGGTGCACTTCACCTTAGACCCTGCGGTTTCTGCGTCGAGAGCCTCGACTCGGCTCCCTCACACCTCCCGTGGGTCTGCTGGGTGCCTCCGTTCTTTCCCGTGGCCCCCGGAACCCGTGGGGCACAGCGACACTCACTGCTTACTGCTGTCCTCTGTGTCACTGCCAGGTCACACTGCATCGACGACCTTGCCCTCTCCGTGTGGACTGCGTTTCCTTGCTTTCGGCACGCCTGGTGCACTTTGGTTCGCTGCTAGGTATCACGAATTGTACCTTCTGGGATGCTCAAGGTTGCACATAATCCATAAATATTCATGAGCTTATTCTAGGACACAGTTAAGTTATGCGGGAACATTTTACCCTTTCGGGGAGCCTTTCCAGACGAGAGCAGGGCAGTCCAGAGCACGTTTTCCTCACCGTGGAGGCCACACTCTGGGTGTGCCATCCGAGGCCCTGTGACTCACGACGTCTGACACGCCAGCCGCTGGGGGAAGTGACTGACCCTTTTGGGGGGTCACTCCTGGTGACCTCCGACAGGCCTCACTCCTGGTCTTGTGTTCCCAGGACTGCTCCCCACGATCCTACCCCCTGGCCTCACGTGCTGAGCCACTGAAAACCCGTGATTTCCCATGCTGATCTCCCCCTTCTTCGGTGCACTGCCTGATGGATGGTGGTCCCCTGGGTCCCCCCCTCCCCCAACTCCCAGCTTCATTTCTTCCACTTTGCAGGAGTTCGGGGCTCCTCCCAGCTCCCCCTTCTTGCCTGCAGCCTGAAAACTCTCTCTGGGTAGGCAGGTGCAAATGTCCTGGGGCTTCCTTTCTTTGTCTCACATCTTCCAGGGTGTATTTCTTTTGTTGTTTAATGTCCAAACTCCTTAGAACCGTTGTTTGATGTATTTTTCCCAGTATTCTGTTGTTTTGTTTTCTTCTCTTTTCTTTTTTCTTTTAGTCATGACAGGAGGGTGAGGGTAATCTGGTTCCTGTTACTCCTTCTTGGCTGGAAGCTGTTAATTTTTAAACTTTCCCAGCGGAGGAAAGGTTTTGCTAGAAACATTCACTTCACAAATATTTATTCACTGAATGTAAACATGGCGGGCAGTGGACGGGGCTCGGGGAGACGGAGCGGGAGCAAAGACAGGCGGGATCACGGCCCTCAGAGGCGAGAGAGGCATCCCCTGAACTGCATAACCGGCTCTTTAGTCACAGTCGTGATACCCGAAGGTTGTAAAAGCTCACAACATCCAAGCAGATGGGATCAAGTCAATGCGATTACTCATGAAATGTACGTTTTGGGGAAATGACATAATGAGTTCATTCGCAGAACCAGGCAGAAGAACAGAAAGGGGTCCAAATGGCCACGGGCTTCACCAGGTGGGAAGGAGGCACGTCCTGGCTGAGGGTGGGACGGCGAGCGGAGGCCGGGGCCTCTGGAACACCTGCCCCCCTGCCCCCCTGCAGAATCTCCGGGGAGAGGCGGTTTCCCCGCGGCCACATCCCACCGCAGCCAGCAGCCAGCCAGACGTCCACGCACACACAGGTCCGGCTGGCCGCTAAAAGCTATGGACAGAGGAGAGCACCTAGCAAACGAAACGCGCAGAGAACAGAGGAGACCACGGAGCTCTTTGGGGGGCGAGGACCAGCCCGATGAGGGCTAATGAGGGGCTGGAGTCTGGGGAGGGGCCGAGGACAGGACAGGCTGCCACTCGCAGGGGGCAGCGGTCACAGGGAAGGAGAGGACAGAGGGTGGAGGGGGCCGGCGGGGGCTCCGGGGCAGGGGGCAGGAGGGGGGGTGCCATGCGAGAGGAAGAGGGGGGAGCCAGCGCCCGGGAAGGGCTGGGGGCTGGGCCCCGGGTCTGCCTTCACTTGGGCACCTCCGGCTTCCAGTGCCGAGCACCCACGGGCAGCAGGAACCACCAGGGTGTGGGCGGAATGCGACGCTGGCTTGGGGCAAGGGGCCGGTCAGAGGCACGTGGGATTAGACAGGTTAACACCCTCATCTTTCTAGGTCATCTCAAAATTGGAGCTCAGCTAGAGAAGCATTTCAGCGGGTTGTGTAGCGACCTTCCGGGCAGGAGCGCGCTCCGGGCACTGGAAGCCACCGTGCCCCAGAAAGCCCACAGCCGGGTGACAGCTGAGAGGGACACCTCCTCTGAGCGCTGGGGGCAGCGGCCGACAGGACACGGGGAACCAGGGCCAGGGCGGGAGGGGAGGCTTCTCCCCGCTGTGAACGGGGCAGGACGCGCCGGGGGGTGGGGGTCTGCCTGCGGTCAAGGTGCTGCAGCCAGAGGTGTTTCCGCGTGCCCGCATGTCACACAGACCTCAGCGGGAAGGACAGAGAGCACCGTGATGCTCAGGGGCTTAAACACAACTCCCGCCGCGTCCCGGAGGCTCCAGGAGGCGGAAAATGGGCCAGGACGGCATGTCCCCCCACCCCCACCCCCCCGGACAACAGAGGCCCGTCTCCAGAACCCTCCAGGCCCATCCTGTGCTCCCAAGCTAAGCTTGTTCCTCGGGAGGGTCCGGGACCTCTGCGTGGAGAAAACCAACTCTCCCACAGCGAACTCAGCCGGGTCGCCGGGGCCAGGGACGTGCCCACGAGCGAAGTCGCCCTCGTCCTTCCCCTTCCTTCGCAGCCCAGACGCTCCAGCGATCAGAGCAAGAGCAGCACCCACCCCCACCCTCCAGGTGGGAAAACGAGGCTCAGAGATGTTTGCACAGGGAATTCAATGCCCAAATCCCCGATGGCTGATCCCTAATGCCTCTCCACCTTGCCCAGCTGGCCAGAAGAGTCCTGAGGCAGGGCACCTGTCCGGAGGGCACCTGTCTGGCGGGGGAATTTGCCCTCAGTGGGGACACGAGGCCAGGTGGGCGGGACTGGGTCCTGGCACGCACTCAATAACCCCCGTGCACGGCCGGCCCCTTCCAGTCCCCATAGCTTCTATGTTCTTGCTTCAAACCGCCTTGAAATTAGCAACCCGTCAACACTTGGCCCTTGCTGGCAGAACCCACGGCCATTTATTATTCATGCCAAGAAGGTTTTAGGAGAGGCTGGGCTCTCATTGACTGGGAAGTACAATTATTATTTCATTAAAGATTGATTACACGTGTGGCTGGTCATTTAAAGAATGGCTCTGCTGACACCGTTAATTGAATGACACACGATTCCGCCCTTGCTCCTCTGAGCTGGCCCCAGAGCCTGCGGAGAGGCGGCCGGCCCTTTTCTCCCACCCGGAGGGCAGGGAAGAGTCAGGGAAGGGCGGGCAGAGCTCTGTCTGCAAATCAGGCGCGTGTGGGGTTCAAAGGCGCGAGGCCCGACGTTGGGGCCTGAGCCCAGTGTTCGCGGACTCTCTCACGGCCACCAAGCTCTCGGTCCACAGTAACGTCTCCAGGAGGAACTTAATTTCAAGGTGGTAAGACAGATGTCGTGTGTGGTTTAATGTCACTTCGTCATTAAAAGCAGATTGATGGAGGCTGAAGACGGCAGACGGCCCTCCCAGGTCTTGCGACGTCAATGCCGTCTGACTAGAGAGGACTGCATGGAATCCAGCCCGTGGCAGCCTGAAGGAGGCATCCAGGGAGGCACGCACGCACGCACATGTGATCAAGGAATGAATGAACGTGCCAACAGAAAACAGGTGCAGCCTGGAGCCACCGCTTGCCTTCCTCGGTCCATGGGAGGGTAAGACCCCTCGGGGAGACCCCCAGCCCGGCGCCCGCCCATAAGCCCCCAGAGGACCAGACCCTGCCCCGGGACACTGGGTGGCGGCGGGAAAGCATTTCCGGAGGAAGGCAGTGCAACGCCACCCCCGTTCCCCCCCCCCCCCCCACCTCCAGGGAGGGCAGGTCTCCAGGCAGAGCCCCCAGGAAACTGGACCCCACTGGGCCTCTCCAGCCACGCAACCCTGGGCTGCCACCCGAGCCCCCTGCCCGGCCCCTCCCCTCCGCCCCGGCCCCTTCCCTGGGCTGCCGCCAGTCTGTGTGCCCAGTGGGGAGGCAGGACGGCAGGGGGGATGGACGGCCGCTCTTCCCTTCCTGGCCTGAGCCCAGTGCGGGCAGCAGGGGCCACATCCGCACCCAGGACAGCCACCCTGGAGCTCCGCCCCCGCCCGGAATCGTGAGGATTTGGTCTTTGTCAGCGGCCCAGCTCACGGCACCCAGCTCCCCTCTTGCAGAGGCAGAAACGGGGCTCCAGGCAGGTGAAGGTCACGCTGCTTTGATGGGGGGAAGTTGGGTCCTCCATACGGCTGGGTCTTGTAGAGGAAGGTTTGGGTGCCCCCAGGGGACTTTCCCTTTGCGTTGGGTCCTGGGCGTGGTGACGCTGGGGCGCCCGAGGTGTCGTGCAGAGGGCCGGGGTCTGGCAGCGGGGCGGCTTCGCCCCGCCGCTCATCTGCTGTGTCACCCCGAGCCGCTCACTCTGCCTCTCTGGGCCCGCGCTGGGGCCCACGTGTTGAATGTCCGGCTTCCGGCCTGGCACAGAGGGTCTCCCGAAGGGCCCGTGTGTGTCCCACCACCTTCCCCGACAGGGTCACCCCGGCCAGACACCCTCCGGGCCCAGGAGGTTCCGGGGCCCAGGGTCCCCCCAGCGTCCCTCCTGCGGCTCACGTCTGCCTGGTCCTCATGTTCTTTCTCTATAGAAGCCGGGCAGCCGGAGAGGGCCAGCTCGCCGTCCCAGCTGAGGAACCTGGGAGTCGGGGCGCTGGTGCCCAGCGTCCCCGGAGGAGGCCATCGGGACCCACCCGGCGAGCGGCTTTCCCCCCAAAGTCACTGTTTTCCCCCAAGACTGAGCTTTCCATCCTGGGCGACCCCTTCCTGGGCTGGGAAGCGCTCAGGACGTAGTTACCGCTTTCATATTGTTATGTCCGGCCCCAAAGCCGTCCCCTGGGCTCGTCCCCTCACGGGACACCTGCACCCACAGAGTTCGCCCACAGCCTCGGGTCACAAAGGAGAAAACGGACCCAGACTTGAAAGCGAGGCCCAGGGTCGCGGGGGGGCGGGGCGGGGGGGGTGTCCAGCCCAGACCTCGTGACGCGGCCTACCGAGCCCCGCGGGACCCAGGGCTGCGGCCGGTAAACGCAGGGCGGAGCTGACCAGGCCCCAGGCCACCGGGATCCTGTTCTGTGCTGACCATCCCACAGAGTGAGGCTGTGGGCCCCGGAGGCAAATGAAACGAGTTCTCCGTGTCATGAGGATGCAGGGGGCTTGGAAAAGCGGTTCTTGTACACCCCGTGGCCTCGGGCCGTTAAGTGCCTGTGCGGCCCATCTCAGAGCATCAGGGCCACCCCCGGAGCGGCCTTCCCGGGGAGTCCAGTGACGGAGGAGGACGCTCCCTGTCTGGATCCATTAACCTCGCTTTCTTGGTTCCCAGTCCGCTTGGACGAGCTCTTTTTATGGGAGGGGGCACCCACATCCGCCCCCCATGACTCCAAACAGGCTCTGGACCCCGGGGGGGCCGGGCGGGGAGCAGCAGAGACAGAGCCCAAGATGTAGGGAGACGCTGTCCCCTAGCTGGGGGACATCCTCCAGAAGCCGGCGTGCCCGTGGCCCCATCACGTGCCCCCTTCCTGCACCCGGTGGCTCATTGCAAGCACACCAGGGACTTCGGGACCAGCCCGGTTGCCCTCAGGTACCTTCTCCCAGTCTCGAAGGCCACACGTGTTACTCACAGACGGCTCAGGTGATGCAGCGACCCTTCCAACCCTTGACTCGCTGCCCGGGACGTGGCTCCCGCTGCGTCTGGGGCACAGAGGGGCACAGAGTGGGTACGGGGGCGGGGAGGGGGGTGGAAGGCGGGGTCGGAGTCCTGATCCCCTGCCTCGTGAAGACGGGGCATTATTGTCCACTGCTGCATAAGGAATTGCCCCAAAGCATGGACGCTTCACAGACAGCCGTGTCTTGTCTCAGGGCTGCGGCGGGTCGGGCATTTGGGGCACCTGCCTAAGGTGCCTCGGGAGGTGGCCGTCGGGGTTGGCAGGGGCTGGAAGGTCCATCCACACGGGCAGGAAGGAGGCTTCGGCCTCTCTCGCTACGCGGGCCTCGCGCTAGGCCGGTGAGGTGTATGTACCTACGTGTGGCAGCTGGCATCCCCAGGAGCTAAAGGTCCGAGGGAGGGAGGAAGGGGCAGGCCACAAGTCGGTGATGGCCCCAGAGCCACGTGCTATCTCGTTTCCACGTTCCCCGCGTTAGAAGTCCAGGCCGCGCCTCTTACCGAAGAAACGAACATAGTTCTGCCTTTCTGCGAGAACCTTTCCGTGTTTCTCCGTGCTTACCTGTACCTGTGATATAAATAGCTGAATTGCCAGAATTTGGACTGTATTGCGTAATCGATCGTCCACCCCTCACCCGGTCACTCACCGCGTCGCGGGGTGAGCAGATATGTACAGTTACTTTCCCACGACCGCACAGGATTTCGGGCCCCACGGCGTCCCAGGAAGGGCTGCCAGAGTCAGCGGGTCCTGGACGAAAGCCCGGTGCCGCCATTAAGCGGCTTTCACTGCCGTCCCGGAGGGCGTTCAACTTGGAGTCAGTGTTTCAGGATCTCAAACAGGCCACAGGTGGATACCGTGTCCCAGCTGCCCTCTTCCCCCAGGGCCAGGGTTCCCCGGTGGGCTCGGGTCCAGTGGGACCTGGCCAAGCGAACGGAGGGGAAGGCCCGCGTTCCGCTCCCGGGTGGGCCAGGACATCACCCTTCCCCTCCGCCGCCCGAGCCCGGGAAGGTGGGTCGCGAACGGGGCACCTGGGTCCTGACAGGTGCTGGGGGTTTGTGTGTCGGGCGAAGCCTCTGCAGGGGCTCCACGGACGGGGCGGGAGCCGGGCTGCCCAGATGCACTCACCAGGGCTTGTCCCCTTCCGGTGCTCGGGTCTCGGTGCCGTCCCCTCCCTCCTGCGCTGTGAACTGCCCCAGCGGACTCAGCTTTCAATGCAAGGACGTTCGGAGAGCCCGGTCTGCTCCGGGCCTAGAGGGATGGACGCCCAGGCCGGCGCTGCCCTCGGGCCAGGGTTAGCTCTGCCCCTGCTGGGCACGGCCATGCCCCCTCTGCATGTCCACCACTCGCTGGGCGTCCCGAGGGCCTCTCTGCTCCAGCCTGGCACACAGAAGCCTCAGGTGAAGCTTGTCACGCGAACGAAGGCAAACAAGAATGATGAGCAAACGTATGGCCGAGGCGCGCGTTGGGACTGACCTGTGTCCCCTGCCAGCCCCCCGAATCCCAGCCTCCCCCAGAGTCCCGGAACTCTGGGGGGTGACTGTGTTTGGAGGCGGGATCTTCGCAGAGGGGATCGAGCTAAAAGGAGGCCATTAGAACGGGCCTCACCTCGCGGAACTGGAGTCCTTATAAAAAAGGGGAATTAGGACACAGGCGCACAGAGCGGGAGATCACGGGGAGAGGACGGTGTCTGTGAGTCACGGAGGCGGGCTCTGGAAGGAAACCCCCTGCCAGCACCCTGACCCTGGACGTCCAGCCTCCAGGGCTGTGAGGCAGGGAGCTTCCGTTCGAGCCGCTCGTCCGCGGCACTTGGTGACGGCTCTGAGCCCACTGATGCCGAGAGCTGGGTGGACCACGCCGGCTCGTGGCCTGGCCGTGGCAGGTGGAAAGCTGCGGCCACGTGGCTGTGAGGACCCGAGGGGACCCCGGCGGCCCCGATCTGCCTGTGTGGGACACCCTGGCCGCGGCTTGCACCCACGATCCTTATTCTGTGTCTAAAACCCTGCAGATTCGCCCTCGTCAGCCGCCCTGGATCTCACTTTCAGTGGTTTCATTTCTGCATCTGTGACCTGTCAGCCTGTGTCATCTCGGTGCTGGCACCGGGCGCCGGACGGCCAATTATTCCCCAACTGGGGCAAGTCCTCGGCACGCAGAACCTCGCACACAAACTTCTTTTTTTATGCCATGCACCTCGGAGAGAAGTCTCGCCCCGTGCTGCGTTCGTCATAGGGAAACGGTGCACAGCGACGCGGGCACGAGTGGGTGCATCCGAGCACCGTGGGACCCGTGCCATCCAGCGCGGAACTCACGCCGCGAGCACCCTCTGGTTAGTGCTAACAAGTACCTTCACGCTCTGGGGTTGAAGACGTGTGGCAGAGTCTGTGCTCGGCCACTTTCTGCGCAATCGGGGGTGACTTGCTCCCCCTGGGCCTCAGTTTCCCCATCCGTGTGAGCAGTGGCGATCACACCGCAGGTGTAGAAAGAGATGGGCTCTGTGCCCAGCCGACAGCCGGCCAGTGCGGCGGTCCTGCTCACCCCCAGCTGCTTGCTTCTTCCCGACAAGCTCCCAGAGATGGTGGAAGATGTCCAGCCCGTGTGCCCATGACACGGAGGAGAAAAGTGAGGTCGGAAATGTCAACGGGTGTGCTGACCCGGGAATCAAACACAGGCTTCTGATTTCAAGGGACAGGCAGCAGGGGCCCCAGTCTCAGACAGGTGACAGCTACCGCCTGGCTGGACGCAGCGAGAGTAGCAAACCTCACCCCGAGGGAGGTGTTTCCTTCCGCATTTTAAATGAGCACATCCTAACCATCACCTTCATTTCTGAGCAAGTTGCAGGAGGGGCTTTTTAAGGGCATTTGTCTGCCTCTGCGTCCTTTAAAAAGCTCCGCTGTGGGGCGCGTGGGTGGCTCAGCCCGTTGGGCGTCCGACTCTTGATTTCGGCTCAGGTCATGGTTTCATGGTTCGTGAGATCAAGCCCCGCGTCCGTGTCCACGCTGACAGCACCTGCTTGGGATTCTTTCTCTCTCTAGCTCCCCCTCCCGGCTCTTGACCTCTCTCTCTCTCTCTCTCTCTCTCAAAAATAAATAAACTTAAACATAATATAAAGCTCAACCTAAGTTTATGGCCCTGGAGGAGAGGACCAGCTTCCCGTTTATGGTAAAGTCACCAAGGGAAGTGGTCCTGGGAGCATGCTCCCCAAAATCCTCGTCTTGCCTGGGAGCCTCCCAGGAAGGGCGCTGGGCCCCAGAGCAGGTGAGGCAAACACATCTCCTGCTTCTGAGCACCGGCCCGCGGCGTCGCTAAGACTCCTGCGTGTGGGATCCCGCTGGCCTGGCGTCTGCGTGCTCCCGGGGGGAGCCGGCGTGGGCGTCTCGGGGCCGAGGGGGTCACGAGTGGGCGGGTAACAGTCTGTCTGCAGTGGCCAGTGCCTGAGTGGGTCGTGCACACCCTGAAGTGGCCCTGGTGTCACTGTGACATGACTGGAAGCAGGGCCCCCCCCCCCGCCTCTGAGGGCGTCTGCAAACCCTGCTGGGGGTGTCACAGCCTCCCATCCCTGTGTAACATTTTACCTCCACTGGGGGCTAATTGATACCTAGAAATTGCACACATTTGGGGCGCCTCGGTGGCTCGGTCCGTTAAGCGTCCCACCTCGGCTCAGGTCGTGATCTCGCGGTTCGCGGGTTCGAGCCCCGCGTCGGGCCCTGGGCTGACGGCTCGGAGCCCGGAGCCTGCTTCGGATTCTGTGTCTCCCTCTCTCTCTCTGCCCCTCCCCTGCTCTCTCAGTCTCTGTCTCAAAAATAAATGAACATAAAAAAAAAGAAATTGCATACATTTAAGGTAAGCATCTCGATGAATTTGGGCAGGTGTATATACCCGTGGCATCATCACAACCAAGGTAGGAAACAGGTACAACACCTCCCAAAACTTCCGTGTGTGGGTGCGTGTGTGTGTGTGGGGGTGGGTGTGGTTTTCCGTAGGAACACTTAACATATTCACGTGCACAACACACACTGTGAACTGTAGGCTCTGTGTTACCCACGCACAGCTGTGCCCCCGACCTTTAGGACTCAGCCATCTGGTAGGATCAGCTCTCCCCCTCGGAACACACAGAGGAGGCCCCCTGTGCCCCCGGGTAGATCCTCTCAACAAATCAACACCCTGAGGGCTAGGCTTGTGCCCAGAGCACACGTGTGTGCGTGCACGAACACACAGGCACACACGTACGGACCCACATGGATACACACACACACACACACACACACACAGGCTTACTGAAGCCCCATTTAAAAGTCTTAACCCAATCCCAGGAAAAATGGCTCCTCGAGGGAAACTTGGCGGATTCTCGTCATTCTCGTGGGTCCTTAGAAATTTTAGGAGGGGAAGAGTTCTCGGAAAGTGTTGCTGCAGCCGCCCTGGAGGACGGCGGAGGCGGGATCTGGGACGGGGAGGGCGTCCCGGGGCTCGGGGTCGGCGGTGGCGTGGCGGGCGTGCTGGAGTGTGGTCTCCTCCAGGTGACGCGGGGTCTGCCTGTGGACAGAGCACACGGCTGGGGCGCCGGGGACCCCCAGGGGGAGGAGAGCCATTCTGCGGGGGACAGAACGGGCTCCGCCTCTCCCTGCGTCCAGCCCCCGTAACTCAGCAGCGTGCGTGCCTCCATCACTTTGCTCCCTCTGGGGCTTGGCGGTGCAAACGTGGAAGTGTGTTTGAAGGCCAGGCTGACGGGGGAAAGCGTGTGCTTGTGCTTAATGAACGTGTTTGATGCCCACCCCCTCTGACGCTATCACGCCCCGTGGCCCGAGCGGGAGCGCGGAACCGGCCCTCAGGGCTCCGGAGTCCAGCCTCCGCTCCCCCCTCCAGCCCCCGGCCCAGCGTCACATCAGGGCACGGGCGAGACGGCGCGGACCCAGCCGCCTCTCCCCCGCCCACCGTCCGTGTGCAGGTGCTCCGTGGCACGGACACGCGGCCGGGGCGCCGGTGGCCCGAGTCCCCTGGCTCCCCTCCCCCAGATCGGGCTCAGGCCCCGGTGCTCACGGGGCCCTCCTCGCCGAAGGGCAGGCCTTCTGTGTGTCTCCTCCGTTCTCGCCTCCCCAGCGCCTGGAGCATAAGACAAGCTTGGTCATTATTCCTGGACTCTGAACTCGGCGTGGATTCTAACAGAAACTCCGCCAGAGTCGGTGCTGCTGCTCGACTTCCGTTTCTCCCTCCTGACGCTCGATGGTCGTGAAATCAGCAAGCACCTCTATCTTCGTGCGGCCACCGGCCCAACAGCGCGCTCCTGAGCGATCTGTGACAGCTCCCAGCACCGGGGGTGTCGGCGGCCGGGCGCCCGTTGCGAGAAATCCACAGAGACGTGCACGAGAAACCCGTAACTGATGAAGGGCTCAGCGATGAAGCAAGATACGGGAGCGATGCACAAAAACCCATTATATTTCTACACGCTTGTAGTGAACAATCAACACGGAAGATTTCACAATTCCACCGACGGTAGCTTTTGGAGGAACACACGATGGATAAGGAAACTCAGCAAAAAGAAAGCAAGATTTGTACGCTGAGCGCAGGACAACATGAATCTAACTGCCAGGCCATCGGCCAGAGTCTGAAGCGGGAGCTGCCCCGTTTCACCCCCCGCGACGCAGTGCCCAGGTCGGGGTCTGCAGGTGCAAGGGAGCTCCGCACCAGGGTCCCAACGGTGTCAGGGACTCTGGGGTCCGGCGGGCAGTGCAGGGGAGCCGGGGACTGAGTCAGCGGCGGAAGGTGGCTTCACCTGTCCTTCCCCCCACGAGGAGGCCTGGGCATAGGGGTCTGAGGAAGAACCCTGCCAAAGCTCTGTGAGGTAGGCGTGGGGCCGAGGCAGGAACGTGTGGGCACAGGCCTGGCCGGCCGAGTCCCGACCCACAGCCCCTCAGAGGCTGGCACCGGACGAGGTGGCCTTTGGGGACAGCCTCTGTGACGCCTGTGGCCGGGCCCGGAGGATCACACGGACGGTGTTAACCGGGAGCTGAGCTCAGCACATGAAGGTTCATGGTGGCGCTGTTCCCAGTTGCCAAAACGTGCCAGCAGCCCGAATTCCACCCCCAGACGGACAGACGGGCGGAATGTGGACGAGTCCCTGCAGGAAAGGAGCAAAGCCCCGAGCCCCCTGCAGCGCGGGGGAGCCCCGGAAACGCCACGCTAGGTCAGGCAAACTCGGTCTGCGGTCGAGGTCGTGCGGGTGGGTGAGGGGGAAAGTGGCCTGGGAGCGGCCCAGGAGGATTTCATGTCAACGTGTGCTGTTTTCCTGTCCTTTCTTCATCTGAGAAAAAAATGAGCAAACACTACGTGTTTTAACTTCATAAATTTTGACAACTGTAGGTGCTCCTGTGATGGCCACCCTAGATCCCAAATTAGGGCCTATTTCTGTCACTGCAGCCAGTTCCCTGGGGCCCTGGGCAGTCCCCGCCCCTCCCCTGCCACCGGGCACCCACACCCCAGCAGCATGGGTCCCTTCACTGACAGCCGTCACCCGGATCGGCGTGCCTGTTCTCGGAGATCACGTGAATGGTGTGACACAGCATTTCGTGGCTGACTTGCTTTGTTCCACGTGAAGTCGGGAGGCTCATGGCTGCTGTCCCATGTTCCTCTTTATTGCCGGGGCAACCACCACGTGGCCGGTTGACCCGACACTTGGGTTTTCCGGTTTGGGGAGATTATGGACCACGTTGCCGTGAATATTCCCGTTCCGTCTTCTCACGGACGTGGCTTTCCGTGTCTCCTGGGAAGGACGTGCAGAGGCGTCGCTGAGCCTGTCGGTGCTTCTCCCGCAGTGAGCCCCTCACGGCGGGTGCCCTCGTGGCCGGGCCTCTGTGGCAGGTGCCTCGTTCCAACCTGACTCCAAGAGGAGCCTGTGCGTCCGTTTACTTGCTCGAGGAAGCTCGCGCGTCATTCACCATGTACCAAGAGCTGGACGGACAACTGTCTGTGCTCACAAACTCATTCTTTTGTGGACAAGGCAGTAATAAACCACACGTCCATACTCGTGAGTCTAGAAGAAAATGCACAGGGCAGCAGGGTGAGGGTGGCGGGAGGTGGAGGCCGTCCCACGGGAAGCCCTAGGTGGCCGTCCCCAGACCCGGTCCAGAACCCCAGGGTCGGCATCACTATGTCCCTGCTTCGGTGACCTGTCCCCTGTGCTGATTGAGGCCTCGGGGCATGGCGTTCGTGGCTGTGCCTTGGCCCCAGGGGGGCAGCCCGTGTGTCTGTGGGGTGCATCTCTGTGACCCCAGCACCCGACCAGTGTTTGGGGAGGTTGTGGAGAGTGACAGAGAGAAAGGCAGCCACACGTCCAGCCTCCGGGACGGCTAGGCAGAGCTCGGACACCGATGCGTTAGAGAAGAGAACACATCCGCCCTCCCCGAGAGCTAGTCCTTCGGGTGGAGGACATCCAGCAGCTCCTGAACACTTCTCCCTCGGCTGCCTCCGGGCCCTGAGTCCTGCAAGGGGAGCGAGGAGGGCGCCCGCCAATTCTGGGCTCACAGGGGCACAGTCTCGGAAAGCCGTGCGTCTGCTTGTCTGACGGCCGGACGTCTCCTCCGTGAGCGGGGACCCTGGGTGCCTGGCCGCCCCCGCCCCAGGCCAGCCTCGCCAGCTCATGCTCCCCGGGGCTGCAGGCTCCCCAGGGACGGGTCTCCAGGGAGGGTGGCGCTTCCTCCTCTGCCGGGCCCTGGTTCCTGCCTTCCGGGGCCTCTTCCGGGCCCCCCCGGAGAAAGAGGATTTTTATTGTTGCTTCTGCTGCTGTTTTCCCACGCCCGTCGGTCCAGAGCCTCCCAAAGGCAGCCTGTCGACACCGTTCCCTGGGGGCCCAGGCAGACCTGCCAAGCAGGACGTGGGACCAGCCACCTGGCAGTGACGGGCGGCAGGCAGGGGTGACCAGGAGGTACCATCTGCCCTCGTGATACCCTTGGCTTCCTGTTCTTGGCGAGCAGAGGACGCCCCGAAAGCACTGCTGTGACTTGGGGAGAGGCCCCCGCAGCTTTGTGCGGCTCGACTGCAGGTGCACAGTGCTGGGGTGCCCCGGGAGCCGCAGACAAAGCCAGAAGCAGCCTCAGTCCCCCCCAGCCACCGGGCAGCCGCTCCTGGGCACGGTGGGGGGGGCGGGGAGACGTCTCCCTGGTGCACGCCGCCTCGGGGTCGTGCGACCTTTCCCAGGAGCGGGAGGCCGTGGGGTTTGAAGGCAGCCCGGTCCGTCCCACTGCACAGGGTGGTCAGGGGCGAGCTGAGGTTTCTGCCCACGTCGGGCAGACAGTGGTGGGGGACCCGCGGCAGGTGCGGTGCAGGTGGTCGGCAGGCGCGTGGCCCCAAGCATCGTAGGAGTCTGGCGGGTGCTCGCCACCTGGAGCCCGGGGGCCGTAGCCGCCACGGGCCGTGCTGGATCCAGCTGAGGAGGAAAGGCAAGGGCAGAGCAGGGGGTTGGCCCTGGGTTAGGGTGAGGGTTTGGGGGAGAGGGAGGGGGAGGGCTGGGGGTGGGGTTGCGTTAGGGTCAAGGGAAGGCGAATGTGTAGGGCTGGGGTTAGAGGTTAGGGCAGGGGTAGGGTCGGGGGTGGGTGTAGGGTAACTTAGGTTAGTCAGGGCGTTAGGGTAGCTATCAGTGTTCTTCTCTGATTTCTGCATTTTCCCAAAATCCCTGTAATGAGAGTGCATCGCTCATAAGAGCAGAGCCCTCTTTGCAAATGGGGACCAAGGGCACACACTTCAGCCCTGACCCTGACCGTGGGCGGCTGCCCTTGCTCGGCCCCGGGGGGGGCTTTGCACACGGCGTAGCCCTGTTCTCACCACGCACTAACATGGAGAGCGGCCAGGCCTCCGGTCCAGAGCAAGAACGCTGCCCGGGTCGTTGCCATGAAAACGTATTTCTTAGTGACACCTCAACCTTCAAGGTAACCTTGGTTAACAGCTCCGGCTGGTATTTACGAGATGCCGCGGCCGGGCGGGTGGCACCCGTCAGCCGAGTGACCTCAGCCTGCGTGCGCGAACCTGGCCTCTGGATGTTTCCTCGGAGGCGCCCTGTGGGGGCTCCAGGATTCCTCTCCCAGCACTGCCCTGCCGCAGCCGGGACTGGGGTCACCCAGGGCAGGTGACAAAGCCCCCGGGAGGGCCTCGGAATGGGATGTGACTCCCACGGCTGATGTCTTGGGGGCAGGGCTCCAGAGCGGGTGTGGCGGGGCGGGTAGCCAACTGGCCTGAGCCCGAGTGTGACCCCCATGGCTTGCTGTCCATGCCCTCCATGGACGGCTCTGTCCTCCGTGAAGCCACCTTGCCTGCTCCGCCGGCCAAGTGACCCACGGAAGGCATCGCGTTGTTCTACACGATGTTCCAGGTCGTGAGGGCAAAGGCGGGATCCGTGAGGAAGGCCCCAGTGCTGCACCTGCCAGGTGCTGAGTCTGTGCTGAGTCTTACAGGGCAGGGTCCCTCCCGCCAGCCCACCTGGCCTCAATGCCACAACCACCTGGCCGGGCTCCTGAGCCGCCTGAGAACCCAGGGTCGGCTACAGGTGATGGTGGGGGCCGCACCAACAGTCTGGGCCTACGGGTGCCCCTGGGTGCCACGAAGCAGGAAGAGCCTTCTAGCACATTCCAGGGGAGCCAAAGCCTTCTGCCCTCCTGGCCCTGCCCCGCAGACGCCGGGGCCGGTGGCTTTCGGGTGGGGCTCTGGCATCTGAATGTAGGAAATCTGCCCAGGGATTCAGACGCACACAGGCAGCTGACCAGTGCTCCCTTCTTCCTTCCTGCGGCCACGGCTCCTCGGCCGTCAGGTCAGTCCAGGACCCCAGGCTGCCTCCTCCCCATGGTGCTGTCGAGGTGGACGGGGCCGAGGGGCACGGCAGAGCGTGGGACAGCCTCACACAGGGGTGGTTCTCAACACGGGCGGCCCCACCTGTCCACCCCCAGTGCCTGGAAGCGGGCAGGGGAGGATCTATCCGCACCCCTGGCTGGAGGTGAGGCCGGGTGTCCTTCCTGGGCAGGTGGCATTGCCCTGCATGAAGGAGACGTGGGCTGGCTAAAGGGGAGGCTAAAGGGGAGGCTCCTGCAAGCGTGATGGGGCCCCGGACGGCAGGGTGCACAGGGATGCACGCGGGAGAGTGTGTGCGTCCGTCCACGAGTGTGAGTGTGTAGGTGTGCGAGCCTGTGTGCACGAGGTAAGCAAGTGTGCGTGTGCCTGTGCACCCGTGTGTGTGTGTGTGTGTGTGTGTGTGTGTGCATCATTTCCCCCGAGCAGGATGGAAGTTCTGGCACCTTCTGCTCCCACCGTCGGGCTGGGTGCGGCCAGGTCACTGTCACTAGGACGAGCTCTCTGCGGGGACTGTTGCTCGAGGTTGGGGACCAAGTTTGTTTCTGTTTCTGATGCCCGACAGCACCCAGCACCTTCCACTCTTGTGGAACGGACTTGAAGTGGGGCTGAAAGGGGCCTAATTGCCTTTTCGTTCAGCAAGTCCGCTTTAACGCCCAAGAGGAGGCTGGGGTCTCAGAGCAAAGAGCTGTGTTCAGCGGAGTCCGGCCCCTCTGGGGACAGCCCCGTGCTGCTGCAGACCGGAAGGGGCCCCCAGGGGACTCTGGGCGTGTGACACTACAGTGCCCCCGCCTGCCCTGCTGCTGGCTTCTCAGCGTGGCCGGAGTCAGACACCCCTCCTGCCTGCCCAGCCACAACCACAGAATCATGGCTCGTGGCCCCAAGATGCGGCCTGGCCACCTTTTCACGGCCCCCAGGGGTGGCATTTGGGACAACAGAACAGCACTCCCGGCCAAAGTTGGGCGGAGGGTCTGCACACGGGCGGGAGGCCGCCACTGCAAAGGCCCGTTTGGGAAGCGGGGGCTCTGAGCTGGGCGGGGTGGGGGGGGGCGTGCCTGCACACGTGTTGGACCCGGCAGCGTGCCCGGCCCCCCGAGTCCTGCCCTCCGGCCGCGAGGCCATTCACCTACCGGGGTGCCCTTGACTCCCCGGGGACCCCAGGCTCCAGCCCCTGCGCCTGGTCAGTGCAGGAGCCTCCTCAGCACGTCTTGTAAATGAGGGAGGGCCAGGGCTCCGGACAGCACCTCAAAGCGGATGTGTGGGCAGAGGTGGGAGGAGGGGCTTCCCCACCCTGGGCCCCGGGCCCCGCGGCCTCCACCTCCCGTAGCTTTCCCACCCGGGCCACGGATCCAGGGGCTCCCGGCAGAAATTAGGAGTTCAGGACTCCGGCCCACCTGCGTCCAGCCAGCTGGCCTGGGCGGACCCATTTCTCACCCCGTGCCTCAGTTTCCCCATTTGTGCAAGAGGGTCTCCATGTTCTTTGTGCTCCAGGGTCAGATCTTACCAGTGGAAGGGCAGGGTGAGGCCACCTTGTGACAAAAGGGGGGACAGGTGAAGCTTCACTGCTTCCCCCCGGCCACTCACTGTCAGCCCTGCTGCAAGGGAGGGTGACGCCCTTGCTCCCGGCCAGGGGGGCTCTGCACCCTTCGAGAGCGCTGGCCAGGAACGAGTTCCAGGCATGGGGAGTGTCCAAAAGATGGACTGTGCGGAGGTGGGGGGCGAGCTCAGCCTTGGGGCCAGGCGGGGCCTCTGCCCGTCCAATTTGTCTGGGCCTCAGTTTCCTCATCTTTGAAAGGGGCCATGGCCCGCAGAGTCACAGCTTGAGTGAGGCAGCACATACATGTGCATCTGTCTGGTGTCCCCTCTGGTGCACTAGGTCCGGGGGCCGGTCTGTCATTCCTCCGGGAGGGGCAGAGGGTGCCGCAAGCCTGCGGGTAAATGCCCGCGTCAGTCCCGCGGAGAGGCTCGGCCCCAAAACCCGGGAGCACGTTTCTGAAATCACACACCTTGGGCTTAAGCCGGCTGTCGTCCGAGGCCAGGTGGGGCGGGAGGCTACCCACGGCTCTTCTCCCTCCTCCCCTGGGTGGCCCGAGAGCCAGCGAGCAGGGGGAGTGAAGCACACAGGGGGGCTGGTCACACAGAGACGGGAGGCAGGGCCGCTGGGAGGGGCCACTGCAGGCCCGCGCCGGGAGCCCAGGCTCGCAGGCGAGGGTACGCTTCCGGAGGGAAAACGGTGTCGCCTGCTCAATGTATTTCTTTCACTAGACGAGGTCCCCTCTCCTGGCTCCTGCCCAGGCCTCAGGGAAGCCAGAATTCTTCACCAGCCCCGACTCAGTGTCCCCATTCGGAAGGATCATCTGAGCACCCAGGCTGAGCACCCAGACCATCTGAGCACCCAGCCCACTCAGGATCCAAGCAGGGGGGCTCATTGCCTCTGGGAAACCCCCAGGGAGTGGAGGGCAGGAGGGCCCTCCCCAGCCCCCACCCCCGGAAAGGCCAGGCCAGCTGGGGCCCTGGGGGTGGGGACAGAGGTGAAGGTGGAGGCAGAACAGACCTGGGTGTGAAGGCCCCCCCCGCCCCCCCCGCGCCCCCCCCGGCCCCCCTTCCCCCTTCCCCCCGCCAGCCCTGCCCACCAGGGGGCCTGGAGCAGGTCACTCCTGGTCAGTTTCCGGATGGCCCCATGGGAATGTTCTGGGACCGTTAGGGAGAAGCACCCACAGGCTTTATGTGGGGCTGGGACCTCCAGGTCCTTCCAGGTCCTTCCAGGTCCTTCCAGGTCTTAGCTGCTTTCAGCAGACAACTGTCAGCCTGGCAGGGACGCGGGTTTGCGGCCGTGGGAGAAGGAGGTGGCCGTCGGCCAGAGCTGCTTGTCCACTCGGTGCTGCGTGTGCAGGGCACCTCACTGAGCCCTCGGGGGCCCGCGGAGGGCCGGCTCTCATCCCCACTTGCAGGCCGGGAAACCGAGTCTCCCAGAAATCGTTTGAGATCCTACGGCCAGCGAGGCGTGAGTCAGCAGATCCGCCCCGGCGGGCAACCCCAGGATCTGGGTGAGGCCTCCTGTGGGACCCCAGGCAGACCGTGCTGCAGAACAGTGTCTAAGGAGAAGGGAGGCTCTTTCCAAAAAGCTCCTCTCTGCCTCAGTTTCCCCGCGTGTAAAATGACCAGCATCGGTAAACAGCCTCTGGGCTTTGAGGGTCCCCTATCACGGGAAGAGTGCCCGGAGGAGGCCTCAAAGAGAAGCCGGGTTCGGAGAGGCGCGCCCCCACCCCTGCGCACGCCCGGCCCCGCCCGCAGGACGCACGCGGGACGCGGGGCCACCTTTAATCCCTGGCGGCAGGTGCGAGGCGGGCTGCGGGCGGGGGAGCGAAAGAAATGTTTAATTTATCACCCGTTCCAAGAACGGGGGGAAAATAATAATAATTCTGTCGGAGCACCGGGAGAATATTATTTACAGCCTCGAGCTTTCACAACAATTTGAATGCCAAACAGGATGCGCTGTATTTATAGCAGTTTGTCCCAATTGGAGAGGGAAGGGCCAGCTCGGGAGAGCAAAAAAGCACTTTTCTTTCAGCCGCTCGCGCTCGCCCGCCCGCCCGCCGAGGAAATGATGAGCTGTCAGCACTCCAAGGGGCCCCGCGAGCTGAAAAGGCAGGTCCCGGGGACCAAAAGCAAACGCCAGAAGCACTGGGTGGCTCTCTTTTTATTCAAAATCACATTTTTATCGATTCCTGCACTCGTGCCTGGCAAGGCTGCAGAGGCGAGCAGGTGCCGTGTGGACAAGACGCCCGCCAGAGCGTGCCCGGCTGGGGCCGTCTCCACTCAGCAGCGAGGGGCCGGGGGTGGGGGCGGCCGCGCCTCAGTTTCCCTGCTCTTGGGAAAGGAACCAGCGTTTCTGTCCCCGGGGGCTGAGATGATTAATGAGCAACCCAGGAGAGCTTTGAGAATGGAAAATATCCTCACCGTCCCAGGGATTAATCATCACATAACGCATGTTCCATAACGGCGAGGGGACTTAAGTACCTGGAATCGGCAGAATGACTCCCCCCTCGCTCCCCTCAGGAGCCTGTGGAGCAGAAGCTTCGCGGAGAATCAAAGCTCTCCTTTGCAGCAGCAGAAATGCTCTGGAAGGGTTTTCACGCCATGAGAGGGGGAACAAAAGGTGCCTCGGATGGAGGGAGGCCTCCCAGGTTCTGAAGGCGGACAGGGGACAGACAGAAATGGCTCTTCTTCTGTGGTTCTAAAACAGGACTGACCGTGTTCACCCCCAAGCTGGCCGAACGTGTCCTTGGCCCCGCAGGGAGCCTTCCCAAAGGGGTCAGGGGCGACCGTGCAAGCTCTCAGATCTGTTCCCTGCGTGGCGTTCGAGCTGACGCCCTCCAGCTAGATTCTGGGGACAGGACTCGGATCATGGAGGATTTGGGGGGGGCAGAGACTTGCCCTGTTCACCCTTCCTGACGTGGTAGCCCCGGGGCACCCGCCTTTTCCTTTCTGAGGGCTTGTGAGATGTGGGTCAAAGTCCTTAAATTGTAAACGCCGCTCACACGTGAGCAAGCGCCCTCCACGTGCTCTGTAGGTAAGAAGGGTCCCTGTGCCTCAGTTTGCCCGGGACAGTGGACACGCTTTACCACCTGTTAACACGTGCAGAGACCCCTGCCCTCTCCAAACTATCCTGTCTTCTCATTTACATGAAAGGGGACATTTGAATTAGCCTCAAAGTCAGATAGGACCGGATGAGACGGGTGCCCAGAAGCCAGGTCAACTTGGAGAACCTGGTTCCAAATGCGGGCCCAGGAGCCAGGGTGACCCCATTTCTAGCAGTGATGACAGACAGCCTCCCCCAACAGAGCCTCAGTTTTGTCCCCCGGAAAGCGGGGATAACAAGAGGATCTTCTCAAAAGGTGAGCCATGACCCTCAACTTCAAGCGTCCAGGGCTGATGGGTCTAGGACAACGCCCCTCCCTCCTCCTCGACTACCTCGTGACAAAGCTGAGCCATCACTCCTGCGCGTCCACGAGCAAGACCCCTGCCCTTTCTGCCCCGGAGCCGTGAGAGGCATCGGCGGACCTCCCTGGGCCTGCACAGACGTTCGACAGGCCGAGGAGCCTGAGGCTTGGGTTTGCAGGCACCGAGCAGGGCAGCGAGATGCTGAGTTGACCGGGCCGGGAACCCCGGCTTGTCGCTGTCCGGTTCCTGCTCCGAAGGCGGCATCCGTCGCTGACAGCAACTGCGGAGGGTGCCCAGGGCAGCCCACCCGGAGAGAGCGGGGAGGGAGCCCGGGAGGGAGCCCCCCGGTGGAGGCAGTCAGGGCCACAGCCACCCGCGGCACCAGCATGAAACGAGCCCACCTCCGAGGGTGGGGCCTGGCGACATCCCAGAATCCTGGATGCACGCTGCAGAGTGCCCTCGGCAGCCCATGGGACTAGAGGACGCAGAAGGCAGGGATACAATGATCCAGTCAGCTGCCTCCCCAATTCAGAGGTCCGGTCCGCAGCGGATGCGGGTTCAGAAGGAAGGGGGACCCCTCCCTGGAAGGGGAAGGGCGTCAGCCCTCACGAGAGAGTGCAAATTATCAAGTAATTATCACATGCTTTCAGCTGAGCTAAACCAGAGAGCTCTGGTCGGAGGAGGCAAAACTCATTTGAAGTCTAAGCCTCACAGGGGAGCACCGCAGGAGCCTTCCAGATGCCGGGGCGGGGGGCGGGGGGGCTTCAGGGGACAGCGCCTGCCCCCTGGAAAAGGCGGGAACCTGCCTCCCGGCAAAGCCCGTGTCCCGTGCTTCGCTACCTGCAGCCGGCTCCGTGATGCGTACCCGGCTCCCGCGGGCTCCTGGACCGTAAACCGTAGATGGAAGATTCCCGCCCCCACCCCCCGGGGTGGGGTTGGTGAAGAAAGAGGCTAGGGTATTGGAGCCATCCGGTCACTCGGTGACGGTCACCTGCTCTCGTCCTGTCATCCTGGATATGCTTCACACCAGGACGGCTGAAACGTGCACGTGGGCAGTGCCACCAGCCGTGTGCCATGCTCTCCACAGCCCGCCGGCCCCCCGGGTCGTGCCTGGGCGACCCGAGGCTTCGGGGCCACCCCTGCCACCCGCACACCCACAGAGACCAGGGCTGCTCGGGTCTTGATGCTGAACGGAAGGGAACTTAAAATATCTCGACGTGTAGACCTTTCCGGAACCCAGGATGGACCCCATCAAGAACGGGGGCTGTTACGGCCACTTCACTGATATTTCCTAGGAGGGCTCGCGGGAGTGGAGAGACCACTGTGTGACCCCAAAGCTTACCTGGGTGCTTGGAGAGGAACCTGCCGCCCTGGGGCTGGGCTGCAGCAGGGCTCCCAGCTGGTGGTTTCGGGGGAACACAAGTGACTCAGGGATTTGCATTCTGTCCAAGAAAATCCCACAGGCCACACCCCGACCTTGTCTCAGTTCTTGTTTCCTGTCCCTTCGGAAATGTCTCTTCTTAAAATACTTGGTGGGGAAATCGCCCAAACGAAATGCTTGAGAAACAGATTACCACTTGCTCACCCAAATCACTAATGGTGTTTGGAAATTTCTAGATAGATTCTTGTGTTTCGAGTGACCAGCCGTCTGGGCTTTGCCTAGGACAGAAGGGTCCTGGAAACTTCACTGCTGATATGGGGACGGTCCCAGGCAGGAGGGACCAGTGGGTCAGCCTGCTTGAGCCCAGGTCAATGTCCATGGTGGTCACCCAGCAGCTCCGCCCCCATTTCCCTCCCTCATGATGATTGGCTGGTGGCCGGCCGATCAGAGGCTTCCCTGGGAGCTTTCGGTTGGTTGCTAGGTCATACTCTCCCTTGCCTCTCCAGTCACAGGGTGGGGTGTGGTGACACATCTGTGACCGCAGCAAGGGTCTCGTGCCTTCTAGGAAGCTGTCCTCTGCTGTCCTAGGTGAGAAGGAGCCCAGGCAGGGCAGCCACGGGTGTGTCTGCGTGTGTCTGTAAACCCAGCCACCTGCCCCAGCCACCCCTCGTCAGTGGGATGAACAGAATTTGGGATACTGAGAGGGTGGAGGCCGAACGGCCGCGGCAGAAACCTCGCGCCCTGAGTTCCGCTCCACCGGGTGACTTCCAGGAGGCCACAGAGAAGGTATTTACGTGCAACAAACAAATAACTCCCCAGCACTTCACCCACAGCAACGCGCATCCCGGATTCTTCTAGTACATTCCACCCGCATCGCAAGACCCTTCAGCAAGGTTAACCCCGTCCTAATGCAAGTTTAGAAATGAAATCCGCCGCAGCGAGCAAATGTCGGAGGCAGCCTCATCCCAATTCTTTCCCGCAGAGCAAATATGTTTGCACAGCGGCTTCGGGAACAGAGCTCCAGAGCGGATAATACGCGTGTTCAACATGGCCTCGGTCCCTCTGCCGCTCATTTCGTGCATTAAATATGACAGTCCCCGGCCGGCCCCGCCACCGTGCTGGCGAGCCGGCAGCCGCTTGTCAGCACGTTAAATCAAGAGCAAATCGGATTGTGCACCGGTCCCTGGGAACAAAAAGCAGTGGCAGGATTTGGGATTTTACGAAGCGGTTTCGCTTAGGTGGGAACGCGCTCCTGGATTTCTTGTCTCGTCTGTTCATAAGCTTTCAAATTACACGCAAAAGCAGACAAACACCGCAGAAGACAGAACAACACAGAACAGATCCTTTCCTGCTCTGCCTTCCTCTAATTTCCAGAAGGTGAAAATGGCCTCTATCCTGCGCCAGTCGGGGCGGGCGGGGGGAGGGGAGCCCGCTGTGCGATTTGCTTTCTCCACGGCGCTCTGAGGGCTTGCAGACCCAATTAAGATATTAAAATGGGGCGCGGGCATCGGGGCTCCTCCGCGGAGGGCTGTCTTTGTTTGCGGCTTCGGCGAGCAGCGCTGTGCAAACTGCTCCGGCCCCGGGGACGCCAGAGAGTTCTAACGGGGATTATCTGCCTCCTGAGATATAAATTCCAATTTACTCTGACACAAACTATTACCCTGCAAACACCGGTCATCTGTCTTCAGGTGCCTGGCAGGCACTCCTCGCCAGCGTCATTATCTCGGGGAAATTAAACCCGCACAGGCTGAGGGCCGCGTCCTGCCGGGCAGGTGCCGGCTGACCTGACCTCCGCCCGGCTCCCCCCTCTCCCCTGCCCTGCGCTCGCTCCCACCACCTGCCCCCACAAAGGCCGCCGGGCAGCTCAGATGGGTTGCAGCTGGAAGGGGCCGTAGGAAGCCTGGCCGCGGCCGGCCTGGGGGTCCAGTCCAGGCCAAGGACAGGTTGACGGGGCCAGAAATGGGGAGACAAGAAACGGGAGGCCTAGTTGGCTGTGCTGTGCAGAAAGCTGGGGCTCTGGGGGCCCCCGGGTGGCTCAGTCGGTTAAGCATGTGACTTCAACTCAGGTCGTGATCTCGCAGTTCGTGAGTTCGAGCCCCGCGTCGGGCTCTGTGCCGACAGCTCAGAGCCCGGAGCCCGCTTCGGATTCTGTGTCTCCCTCTCTCTCTACCGCCCCCACTCTCTCTCTCTCTCTCTCTCTCAAAAATAAACACATTAAAAATTTTTTTATAAAAAAAAGAAAGCTGGGGCTCTGTCCCCACTCTGGTGGCAGATGAAGCCTCCCTTCCAGGTCTCAGTCCCCACATCTAAGGCCCTGGGTGCCAGGGTCCCCGTCCTCTTCCTGCAGGTGCCGCACAGCCTTACTGAGGCTTTCCTGGAGCGGCAGAGGCCAGGCTGGCCAATCTGAAAGGCAGGAAGAGACCTCGTCGCCGCACCCTGACGGCGGGTCAGGGGGTTACTGAGATCTAACACACGCTCCCCACGTCCATGCTCACCGGCATCTTCGCAGAGTTGTGAGATCGTCACCACGCTCTGTTCCGGAACACTGTCATCACCTCAGAAGAAACCCCATACTCTTGGCTGTCCCCTCTCTGTCCCCCTCCCCCCGGCCCGTGACAACCACGAATCTGCTTTCTGTCTCCGTGGCCTCGTGTGTTCTGGGCACCTCACATCAGTGGGATCACACCTCCTTCTCACGCTCGAAGACTAGTCCCTTGTGTGGCTAGGCCACGCTTTGCTTATGCATTCGTGAGCGTGCACACGTGGGCTCTTTCCACGTTGGCTGCTTGGAGAGTGCCGCCGTGAGCACGGGCGTGCGAGCTCCGCGTGGACACGGAGGCCTCGGGGCGGAACGCCTGGGCCACGCGGTGGCTCTCCGTTCTGGGAGCCACGGCCGGGTCCCCGGGTGGCCGCCCATCTCACGACCCGAGCCATCTTGCTGCTCTGTTTTGCCTCATGCGTGGAGAGAAAGTGCCCGTGGGCAGGGACATCTTTACTGCCCCCAGTTCCTACGGAACGGGGACCCTTTCCCCCCAGCAGCGTCCTGACACGCAGAGGGGACACTCCCCTCCCCCTCGAGGCTCAAGTCGCAGACGCGGGGCCGGGAGCCAGCGGGGGCGGGCGGGGCGGCCCTCCGGCCTCAGCAGACAGGGTCTGAAAGGACAGCTGGTGCAGACGCCTCGCTGTAGATGGGGACACGAAGGCTCTGAGGGCCGGGGTGTCCCTGAGGCTGCAGACCTGCCTGAAGCTGGGCAGGAGCGCAGACTTCTTTCTCTCTTGGCCTCGCCCTGGCCCCGGGCGGCCTCGGGGGCCCACAGCCAGGAGGAGAGAGCTTACCTGGCAGAGGGACGTCCCCAGAGATGCCCACCGTCAGGGTCCGGCGACGAGGTCTCTTCCTGCCTTTCAGACTGGCCAGCCCGGCCTCCGCCGCTCCAGGAAGAATCCAGAAGATTGGACGTGAGGCCCCGGGGCTGGAAGGGAGAAATGCCAGGCACGGCCTGCTCCTTTACCGCCGCGGTGCTTTGTCACCTGCCGTGTTTCCCCAGCCGGACCCGAGCTCCTGGAGGGCAGGAGCCCACACCTGTGTCCCGGTGTGTGCGGCTGATGGTGTGCGGAGATGGCGAGCGGGACCCGCGGGACCCGGCAGGAGAGGAGAGTTTGGTTGTTTGTGCACGTGCGTGTGCGTGTGTGCATGGGTGTGTGCACGTGTGCGTTTACACAGGGGTGTGCGTGTGTGTGCATGGGTGCGCGCGCGCGTGTGTGGGCATGGGGGGTATGTGTGCATGGGCGTGTGTTTGTGCGCGAGCACACGTGGGTCTGCCCGTGTGTGCGTGGTTGCCTGTGTGTGTACAAATGTGTGTGTACGTGTGGGTGTGCATAGGTGTGCGTGTGCAGGGGCGTGTCTTAGGCAAGGTCTCAGAATCTCCGCATTTGGAATCAGAGGCACCAGTGTTTTGGGGGTGAGCACGGCTCGGGCCTCGGGCGTCTGGAAGGGGGAGTGAGCCCGAAGCGGCTGGGACTCGGGTGGGCCCGCCTCCCACTTCTGCCTGGTGGCCTTTCCCTGAAACGGGAACGCGGGCCCATGGAGACCCCTGCCCTGTCTGTGGGCCCATCACGGTCAGGTCGCCCACAGGCACACACACCCCGAGAAGGAGGCCTTCACCCCATGTTCCCCCGTTTGTAACAGGACGTTCATGGCTGGCCCTGAGGGAGACTGCAAAATTGCAGACACTTTTTCTCCCCCTGCAGCCCCAGGGCCTCTAAGGGATCCACTCACGTGCCCCAAATTCTTGCCGAAGAGTCTACAGGTGCAGTTTCTCAACCTGGTGTGTTAGTGGCTTAGCAACCGCGTGCAGAATTTACGCTTTTGAAATAGAATAATGTTTCCTTCCACCACACGGACGCCGATCTTGACATTCTAGGCATGGTTTACGGACTAGCGCGGGAGATTCTTAGCAGAGGGTCTCACATCCGTGGGAGGATTTTCATACATTGCCCCTGAAGTCTCTCTGGGTGCCAAGTTCCCACACCCTGTAAGAAGGTTCCTAATCACGGCCCCTCCCGTGCCTGGAAGCAGAGGGACTGTCAAGGCTGGGACCCTTTTCCCAGCAGGAACCAGCGAGCTCCGTCAGACATCGTGGACTTCAAAGGCAACCACCGATTTGCCAAGTGCAGCTCGTTCAAGCTGGCGGGGGAGGCCGAGAAGTACAAGCTGGTCCTGGGGGACTTGGTTGGGGACAGCGCAGGCGAGTGTCAGCCCTGGGCCGAGCGGCCTGGGCCTCGGAGCAGACAGAGCCGGCTTCGCGTCCCGGCTCTGTGTCCCCGGCCCGGCTTCCCCACTTCTCCGTCTGTGATTTCTGCGTCTCTGTGAGCGTGGGGACGGGTGACAGAGTCAGTCCCTGCTCCCGAGGCTGTGACTCTGTAGGACAGTGAGCTGACTGTGCGTGGGGCCGGAACTCCCTGACCCTCGTCCCTGTGGGCACGTGGAAGAGGGCCATCAACTCTCACCGGTCCTTAGAGCCCGGTTTCCAAACCGTGTTCTGTGAAACACGAGCCCGCAGCATTTTGCGCACTGGAGGCACCTGGAATCGTAGCTGGGGGAGGCCCTTTAACTGCCGGGCCCAGAGCTGCAGAGAGGAATGCCCTCGGGGTGGAGGGAGGTTGGGACGAACGGGCTCCGAGCTTGTATGCCCTTGACTCGCAGGGTCTCACTGAGACCTCCGAAGAGGGCACGGCGCGGGGCCCATGGCCCCCACTTTGTACGTGGTGAAGGGAGGCTGCCGGACCCGCAGGTGAACTTCCCGGCAGGGCTGAGGACAGAGCAGGGGGCCCCGGACGACGGCCATGCTGCCCAGGGCAGCTCAGGGAGGGGACAAAGCCCAGAGCAGAGACGCAGGCCAGGGAGGAGGACTGTGCTGGCCGTCCTGAGGGTCCTGGGGGAGCCCAGGATGGCTGGGGCGGCGGGGTGGTCAATGCACAGGGGGGCTGGGTCCTGTGCGTCCTGCTCCCTCCTCCGCGATGCCTCGGCGGGCTGTGACACGCCTGCAGCCCTGCTGTTGCACCTCCAAAGTGAGGGTGGCGCTAACTGCACTCAGGGCGCAGGCCCCCGGACGGCACGGATCTTTCTGGCACCAACACCGCCCCCTTTCCTCACGAGCAGGTGATTCCCTGATGTCCCCAGGGCCCCACCCCCACCCTCGCGGGGACACCGTCTGCCCCCACCCTCGCAGGGACACCGTCCCCAGGGCCCTGGGGGAAGAGAGTGCGTCATCGCTCCCTGCTGCCCCTTTGCGTCCCAGCCCCGGGACCGCCCCCCCCCCCCCCCCCCCCCCCCGCTCGTCAAAGCCCCTTCTGGCCCCTCTGGGTGTCCCGCGCACATGCCCACAGCCTCACTGGGCTGCAGAGGGAGTTTTTAAAAGCGTTTGCTCCCCGACAAACCCGGGTTTGCTTCCAGCGTGCGTTTGTCTCTCTCGATGCCGGCCGTTCAGAGCCTTGGGCGCAGCTCTTGGGCTCAGCGTCTGAGCTCGCTGGGCCTGGGCCAGGGTCCCTGAGCGGGTCCGAGGAGGGGGAGCCCCCAGCTTCCGGCCCCCCGGTAACTGACACGGGCGGCCCCTCCCTCACCCCGGGTCTCACTCTGCAGTGGCTTCGCACAGCCTAAAAAACGCTCCTTAAGAAGGGAGAAAAAGGGGCGCCTGGGTGGCGCAGTCGGTTGAGCGTCCGACTTCAGCCGGGTCACGATCTCGCGGTCCGTGAGTTCGAGCCCCGCGTCGGGCTCTGGGCTGATGGCTCAGAGCCTGGAGCCTGTTTCCGATTCTGTGTCTCCCTCTCTCTCTGCCCCTCCCCCGTTCATGCTCTGTCTCTCTCTGTCCCAAAAATAAATAAACGTTGAAAAAAAAATTAAAAAAAAAAAAAAAAAGAAGGGAGAAAAAGCTACATGGGAAACTTTCTGCTTCTTTCAAGCGTGCAGAGTGGACCTCAGGCCAGCTGTCTCCCAACAACAGCTGAGGAAGGTCGCGCCGCACCTGCTCCGGGGAGCGGGGCCGTTGGCCCCACGGAACTGGGCCACACCCCACCCGGCACGTGCCTCGGGACACTTGCAGACCTGACTGGGCCGCGCTGAGCAAGCCCCACGGGGGGCGGGGGGGGTGACAGGGGACGGTTTTCCATGCTGAGGCCAGGGAAAGATTCTTCACTGGGACTTCAGAAGCACCAGACACGAAGGAGCAGGTCGATCTGTTCGACCACCTTGAAATCCGGAGAACAGAAGGCAAGTCACAGAGGGACAGAGCCGCCAGCTGCCGAAAACCGTAGCGGCTTAGAGTGGCAGGAAGGCGTCCTGCACATTCGAAGTCCCACCCGGGTCCCTTCTGCAGATGCTGGGGAGAATCTGTGTCCCTGCCTTCTCCAGCCTCCACAGGACGCACCATTCCTTGGCTCGAGGTCCCTTCCCCCAGCCTCCCAGCCGCTACGTCACCTCTCCGATCTGCTTCCCAGACCCCTCCCCCCCTTCCCTGCTTCGAAGGACACAGGAGATTAGGTTGGGCCCCTGCACCATCCAGGAGCATCTGCCAGCTCGAGGTCCTTAACTTAATGCCATCTACCAAGTCCCTCTGGACATGGAAGGTGACACAGTTACCAGCTCCGGTGGACGAGGGCAGAGAATCTTTGGCAGGGGTATATAATTCTGCCTATCACAAACTATTAAAAGAAAAAGCACATTCTCCTATCCGGGATATCTAAGGGACGCCTACAGATCAATCAAAAAAGTATCACAGGGGCTCAGTCGGTGAAGCGTCCGACTTCGGCTCAGGTCGTGATCTCACGGTCCATGGGTTCAAGCCCCGCGTCGGGCTCTGTGCTGACAGCTCAGTGCCTGGAGCCTGCTTCCGATTCTGCCTCTCTCTCTAAATAAATAAATAAATAATCGTTAAAAAATATTTTTTTAAAGTATCACAGCTCAGTAAAATGTGGATAAGGGATTTGAACAGATAACTTCACAAACATGATATCCACAGGAGTGGCTATATTTTTTTAAACGTGGTCTACTGTTTTAGTCCTCTGGGGAATGCAAATCCTAACCCAAAACAGGGACAGGTCCACACGCATCGGACGGCTGGAATTAGGAAGGCACGGATGCTATCGTATGGCGATCTGGTGCTGGAAGCACCGTGAACTTGGGGAAGAGTTCGGCATTAACTCTGGGAACTGGAGACACACGTCCCCACGACCCGGCCGGCCACTGTGCTCCCCGACGTGGAGAGAGCTGTGGCTTGCGCCAGGGAGCACGGCCGAGGAGGGGACCGACTACAGGAGCGCGGGGGCACCGCTGTGAAGAAGCAGATCCAGGAGAGCGTGTGCTGGGGACCCCGGGCAGCATAAAGATGTTCCCCAAAGTAAAGACGGCCCGTCGTATTAGGGGACGCTCGTTTGGGCGGTCAGCAGACACCAGGAGAACCAGAAAATGTCGCTTTTGGGGGCGGGACGGGGTGGTGCCTGGGAAAGCGGGCAGACGGCCCTACCTGCTAATTTTCTGGTGGCGATTTTGTGCGGGCTGCACGGGGACAAAACACGCGGGCAACGCTTTTCGTGGCTTACACTTTTGTGTCTGTGCTATGTTCACAGTGCAAAGCGACCTTCACAGAAAATGCACTCTCTGAGTCCAGGAATGTGGGCGACCTCCACCTCTTTCCTTCACATCGGGGGTCAATGTGTCGGCGAGGTCCCCCGCCGCCCTCCCGGCTGACGAGATCCCGCCAGGTCCTGGCCGCAATCTCCAGCGAAAGCCAAGTCTATCCACTGGGACGGTACCTTATTCCTGAGTAGATATAAGCATCCTAGAAACCCAGGAAGACTTACATTAAGTGCACAAATCGTCAATACAACAAGTCACAGAATTATGACTTTTGTGTTAAGGAATCTGGACAGGGTTGGCGTTTTGGTCTTACGTTCGAACCACGTGGCCTATTATAAAGAACGTCTCACAAACCCCGACTCAGACGTGTGATTAACTGATTGACTTAGTCATAACGTTACATGGAAATCTCAGTGCACGTCTACGCAGTGCTGAAATACAGGAGAGACCTTGGGCTTGTTGCGTTTCTAAGTGACATTATTAGATTCCTAAAAATTAATTAGCACTGGGACGATTTTGTTCGTTAGACAATTGCACTACCCAAGAAAGAATTTGGATCTATTACACTTACTATTACAATCTGAAGTGTGGAAAGTATTTAATGAATTAAATCTGTAGCATTCAAAGGCCCTTAAAAGCCAACTGTTAAGATCTGGAGGTCTTTCGAATAGAAAAGTAACGTCTATCAGCCAAATGTAAGAGATCAGGGGAAAGCTACATTTTTTTTTTTTTTTTGGTTTGTTTTTTAGTTTTCAGAAATCACCCATAATTTTAAAAAGCAAAGTAGACGGGCGCCTGGGTGGCTCAGTCGGTTAAGCGGCCGACTTCGGCTCAGGTCACGATCTCGCGGTCCGTGGGTTCGAGCCCCGCGTCGGGCTCTGGGCCGACGGCTCGGAGCCTGGAGCCCGCTTCAGATTCCGTGTCTCCCTCTCTCTCTGCCCCTCCCCCTCTCGCGCTCTGTCTCTCACTCGCTCTCTGTCAAAAATAAATAAAACATTAAACAAAATTTTCTTTTCATCAGTACATTTCAGTGGCCGGGAGAACTGTTCTGTGTGGGCGTTTGGGGAAATGAAATAAAATACAAGAACTCTCTGGAGGCGCCCGTCATGAGCGCACGGCCCCGTCCGAAGGTGCCGGAGGCAGGCGTTCAGGCGGCCTTGTCTCCGTTGGCCTTTTCCCTGCCGTCGGGCCTTCTGCACTCGCTGGGCACCTCTGTTATCCCCCTTACCTCTCCGTCGGCTTCTCATCCGTACATCCTCCTCCTCCCCTTCGCTTCCACGGCTGAGACTGAGCATCCTCCCCACACCTTTTACGGCCAAGGTAGATGGCCCCTGTATCCCGCCACCAGCAAAGACCTTGAAAGCCCGCGCCCGCGTCCCCTCCTGCCTCTCGCCATTGCCCCCCCCGCCCCTGCTTCGTCACCGGCCAGAGCCCCACGGGACAGCGACACAGGTGCCACGGGGCCTCTGGCTCCGCCCCCGCCTGCCCGCGTCCTCACCCCGTGTGGCTTCTCCCTACTCCTGCTTCTTTTCCCGTGTTTGTTTTTTCTTGTTTTGAATCTGGGTCTGCGGGAGGTAAATTAGGTCCCTGCCCAGAGGTCTTCTGGAAACACCTTCGTCTTGCCTCCCTTTCAAAGAGCATCTTCCCTGGGTGTGAAATCCTAGCTTGGCAGTTTTTTTTCAGCGCCGGAAAACACGTGTCTGGCGTTTCGAGATGCCGTTATGTCTTTTTTTCTTTCTTTCTGTATTTTGAGAGACAGAGTATGAGCGAGCAGGGGAGGGACGGAGAGAGAGGGAGAGAGAGAATCCCAGGCGGGCTCCGTGCCGTCAGCGCCGAGCCCGGTGCGGGGCTCGAACTCACGCACGCACCGTGAGGTCACGACCTGAGCCGAAACCAAGAGCGGGGCGCTTAACCAGCTGAGCCGCCCCCCCCCCCCCCCCCCCCCGGGCGTAGATGCCCTTATTTCTGCCCAAAGTCTCGTGGCAGCTCCTCTGAAGCACATGCCTCTTTTCCTCTGGCGGTTTGCAAGCTTTTCTCTTCGCCTTGCAGCCCGAGGCGAGGCCCACGTGAGGCTTGCTTGGACCTGTCCGCTCTGCTGTTCCACGCGCGCCAGTTCTGAGCGCGGGCGGTTGTGTCCCACCGCGTCCCCACGTCTCTCGCCCGCCCTCAGCCCGGACGCCCTGTGTGGAGCGCTGTTCGAGGCACTGAGGAAACCCCCGCCCGCGCGGCGCAGAGCCCTGCACAGCCTCCGGCCTTCTCTGTGCCCGTCGGGCGGCCCCGGGCAAGGCCGCCGCTGTCCCCGCGACACCGGGTTCCCGCGGCTCCTCACCGCCCCCGTCGCCTCCGCCGCTTCGGAAGACGATGTCTGAACTTGGTCCTGCTCTTCCCGTGTTTTCACAAGGAAGTCTGGTCCCCGTTACCGATTTGTGCGTTCCGGGCAGCGCAAGGCTGGGCCCGTGGCTGTCTCTTCTGACTGTGGCGGTCTCCCCGGGAGGGATTCCCCCCACCCCGTGACCCGCTCTAAACGGCCGCCTTGCATTCATCCGAGGACAGGGCCACCCTCCTTTCGGTGGGTCCTTAACACATCTGTGATGTAGTGGCTGTTGCTCATCTGTGAAATTTTCTCTAGAAATCGATTCCCTCGTGAGCTCACTGACTACAAGGACACAAGCTTTTCTGTATAAAAGTGACCCTATAGGGGCACCTGGGGGGCTCCGTCGGTTGAGCGGCCGACTCTGGCTCAGGTCATGATCTCACGGTGCGTGAGTTTGAGCCCCGAGTCAGGCTCTGTGCTGACGGCTCAGGGCCTGGAGCCTGCTTCGGATTCTGGGTCTCCCTCTCTCTCTCTGCCCCTCCCCTGCTCTCTCTCTCTCTCTCTCTGTCAAGTGAAAAAAATTAAAATAAAGAGGACAGTGGAGCCGGGAGGAAAAAGAGACCCGAGCAAGTGTGCGGGGATGTGTCCCACACCTCGTGCTGACACGCCCCGAGGACAGGAGCCCTGGGTGCAGCCAGACAGAGCTGGGCGACACGTAGGCCCCTCGGAGCTTCTCAGACTTGGAAACCACGGAGGTGTGCAGGCCGCTGCACCTAAGGCCACACGAGCCTGCCGGGTCCCTCTGCGTCGGGCTGTTTTGTTTTCTTCGGGTGCACGCCCCGCCCTGGACTCTGGCGGCCCGGCCAGCGGCCCGGTGCCGCCCCTGCTGAGCACCCTGGATGAACACCTTGGAGCTTCCCGCCGCGCCCTCCCCTTGGCCCCTCCGTGGATGAGCTCTGAAGGGAAGCAGGGCCAGATACCACGGGCGGGAGAGCTCTGACGTCAGGGACCACGGCCCCAGGCCACGCGGTCCCAGATGGCAGCCGGCCTCTTACGCCTGCAGATCGTCAAGGAAAGACAAGCGGCCTCTGTCCGGGGCTGCGGGGCCGCCGACTCTTGCTCTGTGTGAAAGCGGGAACCAGGACGGGCCTTAGTTTCCAGTCCCGAGATCTGACCATTGACGGTTCAACCGCAGTTAAAATGCAGAACGCCCCTCTGCAGTCATAGAAGGAGTGGGGGCGGGGGGAGGCCTCTGGGAGGGCCGTTCTCGCTGCTTCGGGACAGATGGACATTTCCAGATGGCTGGTGGCTCTCCTGGCTTCCTGACTGGGACTCCTGCCATCGAGCGGGGTGGGCGGGAGGGGCTTTCAGCCTTCTGTGAGGCTCCGGGAATCAGATAATTGGCCGCCCCCTCCCCATATGGCCGATTAGTCACTGGGACAATGACAGCCAGGGTGGGTTTTGGGACCAGGGCGCACAGGCAGCCTTCCACGCCCGTCCTCACCGAGGCCGCCTCTCTGGGAAGGTGAGTGCCCACTGGAGATTTTACCGAGCAGCCTCCGTTCGTCAGGGCTGTAACCAGCAGGCCTGTTTCTCCCTCAGGCGAGGGTTCGACGTCCGGGGACCCGGCCCCTCCTGCCGTCTGCGTCACAGGGAGGCCTGCTCAGGGCTCCCAAGCTGGGGCAGAAAGAACGTGACACACAGGCTGAGTCGCTCTGTTCCCAACCACATTCCGCTGGTCTTCTACTCAAGGGCTTTAAAACAAAAATCCCATCTGTCACTGTTTGGGGTCTGGAAATGTTTGGTATTTTCCAGGTCTGCAAGACCTCGAATTCCTGGGCTTTTGCTTGCATTTTATGCCGCTTGCAAATGGCTAAGATCGTCCCTACGTGGTTCTTTCTCTCGTGAGGTCCATTCGGCCCACAGGTAACAGCTGCGCGCTACTGAGGGCCCGGGTCCCAAGCTCCTCCCTTGGAGCGACATGGGACGTTTGTTCTCTGGAGCCGCCCTCCAAGTCAGCGGGGGCAGGATGTCGACCGAACAAAACGGGGCGCCCTCCCGCTGACCTTGGACGTGTGGGGCCACGCTGTGTAGGACGGCGGGGTGCACGCACGGGCCGGCGAGGGCTTCGGGGTCGCGCATCGGGACACAGCCCAGGCGAGCGGGCCGGGTCCTACCTACAAGGGCTGTGCTGAGATGTCCCCCAGGCCGCCGGGCAGTGAGGCGCAAGTGGGGGAACCCTGGCCCCTGCGAGGACTTTGCTCAGTTCTGGTGGAAAACGGTCTCATCCCTCCGTCTGGGCCGGGGGCGCCCTGGGGGTGGTTGACCCGCCTGCACCCCGGAGAGGGCTTTGCACCTGCAGACGCAGCCATTCTGGGGGGGCTAGCGGCGCGTGGCCTGGCTTTGTCCTGCGCCAGTGACTCAGCAAAGCAGAGGGAAGGGAGCACCAGCCCACGGGATTCCCCGAGCCTGCGGGGAATCCGGTTTCTTTCGTCCGTGCCAATGATTGGGGCAGTTTTAATAGGCCGCTGACCTCCTGGCAGGGTGACCACCATCCTGGTTTGCCCCGGACTCAGTTTCCCAGCAGGTAGGGTGCTCAGGGCTGAGACCCGGAGTCCCAGTGAACCAGGACCAGCTCGAGTCTCACCCTTTGTGATGGGAGGTCACTGGGAGAGGACAGAGGCCCGAGGGCTGGGAGGGGCCTCTGGGGCCCAGGAGCCCCCAGTGCAGCCAGTCCTCCCAGTGTGGGGCCACGAGTGTCGCCCACTGCTCTTCTCCCCGGCTGGCCGGAACTTCCCACGGTGTTGCTGCCAGGTCTGTGCCCCCTCCCTGGGTCCTCTGAAGTGGGACACTCGGGGCCTAAGGCACAGGTGCGGTCTGACCTGTGCAGACAGGAGTGTGGCTGTCCTCCTCCTCAGTTCTAGATTGCATGCCTCCATTAATGCAGCCCTAAACATCATCCCGCTTCTGGAGAGCCACACTGTGCTCCACGCAGACCTGACTGAGCCTGAAATCGACCAGGTGGCCCCTTCCAAGCCCTTTTCTTGCAAATGGCTCTCAAGGCTTCAGATCCTTGGAAGGACGTGTGAACCCGGGCGAAGGGGAGGGAGGGACCGGAGCAAGTGGGTTTGGTGGACCGGGGCGACAGCACCGTGCTGGTTTCAGGGTTTGGGGCCCCTCGCAGCCCCCAGAGGTCAGCTTTCTTTGGGGAGGGGGCGACGTGCCTCGGGCCGGGAGGCTCCATGGTGGGTTTTGACGCCAAAGGTGTCTCCTCCTCCGGGAAGCCTAGCGTCTGCTCTGCCCCTCAGAGCACGCCCCGGGGCAAGTGTGGGCAGCCGGCGATGCCGGGCAGAAGTGGAGCCCAGCACAACAGCCACGACCCTGCTGTCAGAGGGGCGGGGGGCACGAGGGAAGCTGTGGGGGCTGGGCCAGGGCTGCCTCGGTTTACAACAGTGACCTAGAATCCAAGGGGCTCCTCCTCTCAGCTGTGAAACAGCGGACCAGAAACGGAGGCCGGACTCGGGCACGGCGGCCAGGCCAGGGAGGGCGGCCGGGAGGGGCAGGTGCGGGGGTGGGGGTGGGGGTGGGGCGATACCAACGCCCCTGTTCACTGACCCCTTGGTCTATCGCTGACCCAAACCGTGGGCACCGTCCTTACTCCGGAGTCCTCAAATCCACCCCGTTATCCTCAGTCACGTTAGAGAGAACTCAGAGAGGTCAAGCGACTGGCCCAAGGTCACGCAGCCTGGACCTGACTGGGCCCAGGGAGACCCAGGTCTGTGTGGACACAGAGCCCTGTCACCTCACCAGTGACACAGAGACTTGCTTGTTCACGAGGGAGGCGGCTCCATTCTGGGACCCTGACCCTGGGAGTCCCAGACCCGAGCGCTCACAGATAGCACTGGGCGGCCACGAGCCGTGTGTTGACAGCCGACCCGGGCAGGGAGCCCCACAGAGCCCCAGGCCAGGCCCCCAGCATGTGCTGGATTTGCCGACAGGGTGGGGGGCGGGGGGGGGGAGGCTGGAGCCCAGGGGTCCCAGAGCCACTGGGTGCGATGATGGAAGGTCCATGTCACCTGGCTGGAAGGGAGAAGGGCCTTCCTCCCCGAGGGACAGCACAGGGCAGACGAAACCAGAAATCGCATTGGAGCTGGAAGGGGATCAGCAGCACGGAGAGCAGGCCGGGGAGGGGACACGTCATGGGGTGGAAACCCAGGGGACAGGGGCGCCTGCCACCAAACTTACAGCTTCAGGCCCGTTCCCGCGGGCGTCCCCCGCCCGGCCTGGATCCGACGACCGCCCTCCCTCCTGCAGCCGGGACTTCCGGGTGCGCTGTCCTGACCTCGCGGGGTGGGGTCATTGCTCCCCGAGTCTTCAGGGGTCACTCCCATCAAAGCTAGGCTTCCCAGGCGGGACCCCGTGCCCTGCCATGAGCACAGAGGTCACAGCCACAGTTGAGACTCCAAGGGATGTGTGCATAGACCCCACAGGCCACTGCCCCCTTTCCCGGGGGACAGTCCAGCCCAGGGGACACGCCCGGCCCTGGCCCAGGCTCCAATCTGGCCCCAGCCCCCTGCTCTGGTGGCCGGGGCCGCCCTTCAGCGGCCCCCCAGCCGGGTTACACCTTCCCGAAGCCCCTGCGGGTTCACGCACTCACACGCATATATAATGCAAATAAATCCCTGTCATCCCATCAGGTTAATCGCACGAGCCCCTTCCTCTCCCAAATATCTTTGACTGCATTCATAGAAGTATTTTTAAAAAATCCTATCGTGAGGGTTAAATTGCAGTGTAGGGCTACCGCGTAGCTTGAAAAACAACAGCTTTGTTCTGACCCTGAAGGTCAAGAGATACCAGCCTTGCTTTACTCTTGTAAATTACGCTTCCTACTCTTGTAAATCAGGCTTCACCAATGAAGCAAACAAAAGCTCAAAGAAAAGAGCATCAGAGGCAAGGTCAAGGAGATCCACTGGTTGCAACTTGGCGGCAGAAAGTCTAAAATGATCACTTCATCTGGCAACTGTTTCTAACTCATCTGGCAACTGTTTCTCTGTTCTGTTCCCAGGTGACGATAAAACTCTGTATCCCGGCTGTTCGCGGCCGCACCCTGATCAGGAGTGTCGGTCCCGATCGGTCGGCCTTGCCTCTCGTTGTCATAAACTTTGTTGTGACTGTCACTGGTGCCCGTAGCATTCTGTTGTGGATGCAACACTATCAAGTGTTGGAAGCATGAGAGCATTTATAAGTGACGCACGACAAGGCTCAAATTAAATATTTATAAAAATCACTTTTTTTTTTTTAGCTCTTAGCCCATCTCTCAAACTGATTTTTAAAAAAAATTTTTTTAACGTTTATTTATTTTTGAGACAGAGAGAGACAGCATGAGCGGGGGAGGGGCAGAGAGCGAGGGAGACGCAGAATCCGAAGCAGGCTCCAGGCTCCGAGCCGTCAGCCCAGAGCCCGATGCAAGGCTCGAACCCACGGACCGCGAGATCGTGACCCGAGCCGAAGTCGGACGCTCCACAGACTGAGCCACCCAGGCGCCCCGATTAAACAGATTTTTTATTTTATTTTATTTATTTATTTATTTATTTATTTTAATTTTTTTTTCAACGTTTTTTTATTTATTTTGGGGACAGAGAGAGACAGAGCATGAACGGGGGAGGGGCAGAGAGAGAGGGAGACACAGAATCGGAAACAGGCTCCAGGCTCCGAGCCGTCAGCCCAGAGCCGACGGGGGGCTCGAACTCACGCGAGATCACTCGAGATCTCGCGAGATCGTGAACTCCCGGACCGCGAGATCGTGACCTGGCTGAAGTCGGACGCTTCACCGACTGCGCCACCCAGGCGCCCCAGATTTTTTTTTTTTTTTTTTTTTTTTTTAAACAACACTTAAAAAGAATTCCTGGCTTGCCAGGCTAAAAATGTTTCTGGATTCAACAGTCTTCACGGGCCTTCTACCATAGGGACAGGGCCCTCAGGAGGTCACGGTTTTTCTCTCAAGATTCCGTGGTGTCTTTGAAACTACCACTTCCTGAAGGACGATCAGTCCCAGGAGGACCCCATCTCTAGGGTGGGAGGTCGAGGCACGGCGAGGTCCTCAGCTCCGGGTTTACGGCTGCACGCGGGGGCACCGTCCTCGCCGCCGAGGGCTCGGTCCAGGAGAGGCCCGTCCTCCTCTGCTCTGCCCGCACCCCCCCACCCCTCCACCCCGTTCAGGGCTGGGGCCGCAGTCCTGCACTGGCTCACCCCTGAGCAGACCCCCTCCGCGCTAAGCGGCGGTGAGGCAGGTGAACAGGGGCGGGCGTGACCAGCGGTCGGGGCAACGCAGGCCACGGCGACACCCGCGTGTGCTGAGCGAGGAAGCAAGTGTGCGTATGGAGAAGACGCGCGGTCGGCGAGAGCCGGCGGGGAGACGAGGCGTCGGCGTCCCGGAGGGGCACGAAGCACAGAGGGCCCCCCGGGGGAGCAGGGCGGGGACCCTGAGCCCGCACTCCCTTGCCTGCGGGCCCCGGACCAGCCGTCCCCCCTGCCGCCGTGTGGGGGGGGGGGGCACGCCAGGCCAGCCGCTCCTTCGCTCCCACACCCTGTAGACCTCGCGTCTGTGGCGCCCCCGAGGTGCTGGCCGTCGAGGTTTGACAGGTGACACTTGTGACACCACCAGGCCCCTGGTACACCTGAGCGCAGTTTTCAGGACTTGAATCGCTGTCCCGGTCGCTGGTGGAGAAGGCGTGCTTGCTGGGGTGGAAGGGAATCGCCTGCTCGAGAGGAGGGTGGGCCCTGGGACTTGGATCCTGGGCCTAGGCATGGGATCCTGCTCCCTGTCCCCCGTCCCCCTGTCCGCTGTCTCCCTGTTCCCTGCGTCCTGTGTCCTGTCTCCCTGTCCCCTTGTTCCCTTATCTCCCTGTCCCCTGTTTCCCTGTGTCCTGTCCTACAACCTCCCCGTCTCCCTGTCCCCTGTCCCCATCTCCCCATCCCCTGTCCCCCGTCCCCTGTCTCCCTGTCACCCTGTGTGCTGTCCCCTGTCTCCCTATCTCCTCATCCCCTGTCTCCTGTCTCCCTGTCTCCCTGTCCCCTGTCTCCCCATCCCCTGTCCCCTGTCCCCCTGTTTCCTGTCCTACAACCTCCCTGTGTCCCTGTCCCCCTGTCTCCCTGTCCCCTATCACCTGTCTCCCCATCCCCTGTCCCCCTGTCCCCTGTCTCCCTGTTACCCTGTGTGCTGTCCCCTGTCTCCCTGTGTCCCCATCCCCTGTCTCCCTGTCTCCTATCACCTGTCTCCCCATCCCCTGTCCCTCTGTCCCTTATCTCCCTGTGTCCCCATCCCCTGTCCCCTGTCCCCTGTCTCCCTGTTTCCCTGTGTCCTTTCCTACAACCTCCCTGTCTCCCTGTCCCTGTCCCCTGTCCCCTGTCTCTCCATCCCCTGTCCCTCTGTCCCCTATCTCCCTGTCTCCTGTCCCCTGTCTCCCTATCCCCTGTCTCCCTGTCTCCCCATCCCCTGTCCCTCTGTCCTTCTGTCTCCCTGTCCCCCTATCTTCCTGTCTGTGTACCTCTCTCATTTCTCTATGGACAGACACCCAGGTCCCGCCCAGGGGCCTTCACTCTTCATCACGTTGTTACCTTTGGGCCCGGGTGGTCCTGCCTTCCCAGGGGCTCCAGGGGAACCGGGAGTTCCTGCAAATTCCAAACACACATGTGTCATGGACAAAGGACGGCCACAAAATTCCACTTGAGATCTTTGCCCCAAGTAGGAAGGTCCACCCGGCCCCCGTTGTCCTCAGAACCACTGCCTGGTGTCACGGAGCAGCCGCAGGATGGGACCAGACCGTCCCCTGGGGCCCGGGCCCGGGGCTGCCGATGATTCCTGCCTCCGCTGACCTCTGTGTGCTGCGCCCAGGCCCGGGCCACCCTCAGAGCCCTGCTGTCTGGCGAGGGGCCCGGAACATGGACACCTCCTCTGAGACTCTGACACACCGGTCCCCCGGGACACGGCCGGCCTCTCTTGCAGCGTGTCCCCACAGGGCGAGGAGGTTCGGCTGAGCCCCAGCCCCCGGATGCCGTCGAGGGCGGGGTCATCAAGAGCCCCTCCACGTAGGATCTGATTCCATGTCCAGAGCAGGCTCCCCACCAAGTGCCCCTCAGCGTGCACCTAATCACCGTGGGCTTGGGGCACCCCCCCCACCGATAGCCCCCTCGACGGGCTGTTGGCACGCATCTGCCTTCTATGCAGGCTCGGGCCCCACGCCAGGAGGGCCTCCGCTCTGGGGAGAGGCGCCCGCACACGGCAGGTCCGCCCACACCACGGCCCGTCCCCAGTCCCCCCCGGGCCGACCGAGGCCCCGCTCTCCCCCTTCCTGGTGTGGGACTCAGGGAGGATGCTGGCCCCCGCGTGCCTCCGTTTCCTCATCTGAGGGAAACCTAGAAGAACGCGGTGGCCTCAATTTTCGGGTGAGATCAGGGAGCTACGTGAGGGCCGGACCTCTGTCTTCCCGTGGCCTCGAAAGCCGGCCTTGGGTCGAGGACCAGGAAGCAGATATTCCGTAAAGAGACACTTGGTCTTTGCACAGTCAGGTGGGTGGGCGCCGACCCCTCAGGTGCAGGAGAAAGCTCGTGTGGAAGCCTCGACCCCCCTCCCCAAACGTCGCTCCCGGGTCAACCGTACCCCACATGTGAGCTCCTGAAACACTCCGGAGACCAGACCCCTCGTAGGGGAATCGCAGGGCCCGACGGGCCTTCGGGTCGGCGTCTGACGCTGCTTCTGAGCAGGGCCCCGGTCCCCGGGCTCCGGCTAGAGACGAGCAGGGGACGTGCCCACCCCAGGGTCTGACAGGAGGAGGGGGGGCTCGGTGACCCCGCCCGATCCGGGGGCACGTACCTCTCTCTCTCCATCGACCCCTGCCTCTCCCTCGGGCCCTGTGTCCCCGGGCAGCCCCGGGCAGCCTCGGAGGACGGTCAGCCTGTCGGAGCCCTCCAGACCCGCCACTTCACCCCTGCAGAGAAACGCAAAGTGCCCGGCAGGGCTCCTCACCTGATCCCACTGTCAGGCCACCCGATGGCAGGCTTCTGCCCGTGAGGTGACCTCGGGCCTGAGCAGACCGCAGGGGACCACTGGAGGGTCAGGCTGGAACTGGGGCTTCCTGCCTCTCTGTCCCCCCCACCCCCCCGGCCATGGGTGCTGGTCAGGTGCGAGGAGATGGCCTGGGAGCCCTCCTGACCAGGGGGAGCCCAGCTCTTCAGTGCTGTGTGTCCTCGGGCATGACATCAACCTCTCTGGGCTTCTGTCCTCGGGGGAGGCTACATTGGACGACGCAAACATTTAAAACCTGAGTAGCATCCACGGTGTTGAGAATGAGCTTCATAAACGCTGGGGACTTTCAATAAATAATGACAATAGATATTTATAAGAAATTGGGGGCAAATTAAGCATCCCGTGATATTCTAGTCAAGAGCCACATGCGCCTCCGGCCCCACTTGTTCCAGACCTTTCTCCAGGGTCACGCAGGGGAAACTGTCCCCGTCCTTCCTCTCCCGGGCTCGGCTAGTGAAGGCAGCAGCTTCTGGAAGTTCCCGCCCACTGAGAGAGTGCCTCGTCCAGAACCTCCCACGGGTCGGGATCGGGGAGGTGCAACCGCTGGGGACAGCTGCTGGCCGGGGAAAGGTGATCGGGAGCCTGTGATGGCCCCTCCCTTTCCCTGCCACCTTAGCGACCCAGGGGGGCTCAGCTGTCCCCGGAGCCTCCGAGTCCCCCAGGGCCAGTGCCAGCGGCAGGGATCTGACTGGGCGGCCCTCCCCGCTCTGCCTTCACACTCAGCGCCCGTGTGGGACCCGACGGCCGCCCCCACACGGGGACCCCGAGGCCCGGAGGGGAAGCCTCCCGGGGCTTGGGCCCAGCCGGTCGGGCTCCAGAGAAGCTCCCGTTCCCTCCGGTCCGGCTGCATCTATTTCTGTGCCCGGCAGCCTCCTCGTCTGGAAAATGAGGCTGAAAACGTGCTTAGCGAGGGCTGGGAGGCAGCCCGTGGCCGGCGAGCGGAGGCCGACGTCGGGCCTGCGCAGCTGGAGTCTGACTCACCCGGACAGGTGTCGGCCGTCCAGGCCACAGCGCACAGGAGGGCGACGATGGCCAGGACGGCAGGTCCCGCAGCCACGGCGGCTCTGCCCCGCTCCGTGGCTCCCGTCTGTGCCGCTCAAGACGCTCCCTGGCTCTCTGAGGCCGCGGCTGCTCACCTTAACCTCCGGGTCTGATTCTCACGTCAGTGACCGCTTCCTCCCGAGGCCTGAGACGCCAGCGAGAGGGCAAGATAGCCTCACAGCCTAGTTAATGAGCATCCTGTGTAAGGACCCTCACTGCCCCTTGGCTGGGACGCTCTTCTCAGCGAAGACCCCACGGCCCTGGGGGAAGGACAGCCTGCCTGTTTGTGTCGTGAGGGAAAGCCCTGGCCGCCCTCTCTCATTCCCCAGCTCGGTGGGACAATGATCCGAGGCCGCCCCAGGTCGGCAAGGTTTGCACAACCAATCATTTGCACACGGTGGTCTGCCAGCCTATGGCGGGTACAAGGTGTGGGGGGGGTGGGCAACGGGGAGTGTCTGTAGGTGGAGGGTCATGGCCAGGGTGCAGGGGGGTGACTTCTGACCAACCACAGTGGGAAGGGGGGGTGGGCGGCCCGGCCAGGGATGTTACCAAGAGCCAGTCTAGCTGGCCCTGCACGGAGGACAGGCCCTGGACCACCAAGCAGCGTCTTCGGGCTCGGGGAAGCGGGGGAGGGGGAGGGGGAGGAGGATCCCACCCAGTTGCCCCGGCCACTTGTCACCTGCCCCTGGGAGGGGCAACTCTGAGACAGAGCCAGAAGTCCCAACCCCACCCGCCCGATAGCCCCTGTCCCAGTGTGTCACTGGAGTCGCGACCCCCATCGTAAGACAGTCGTGATGCTTTAAACTTCCTAAGTCAGCAAACGTAACAAGAGTTATTCACAGGCCCCTTAACGAGAGTTATTAAAACGTGCCTGTTACCTACGGAATAAGGTTTATAAATCAAGCTTAAAAGCCTAAGGAATCACTGGGCTTTGGAAGTCACCATTGTAACAGACTCACCAGACTCGTTTGAGTTTATTTTAAAGACAGGAACACACTGAGAAGTCCTTTCTGTGCAAGAAACCAGATGAAACCTAACCGAGAGGCACCACAGAGAGGAAATGAGTCCACATCGCAAGGCTCGGGCCCAGGTATGCTACTACGACTTTGAGGGCATCTCTTGTTGTGGATGGGGAAACTGAGGCACAGAGAAGGAAAGGGGCTGCCTGTGGGGGGGGGGGCACACAGGTTGTCACTAGTGGGCCAGGATTAGAACCCGGCTCCCCGTTGTCCCTGAAATGCTCTCGTCCCCACCCTCTGCCTCCCTCTGTCCTCCTCCCTCGGTCCCGAGCCTCCCGCCCCTGCCCTCTGGCTCCTGGCTGTGAGACGCTTAGAAACCTGGGCTCGGGCTCCAGGCTCAGGGCTCCACTCATTCCTGCCCAACCCTCACCTGTGACAGCACCCGGGCAGAAATCGGACATCCCCACCCGCCCTCGAGAGGATCCCAGCCAGAGTGGAAAGACCACTCAATGGCAAGCCAACGACCCATTGAGGCACAAGGATCAAAGACGGAAGTCCTCTCATGGCTTCCTTGCCTTGGGCTCCCCCTGCTCCAGAACTTTCCAGAAGCCTGTCACTCTTGGTCCCCGCCGAGCGTTTCCTGGGCCGGTGCACCGGGACTTGGCTCCCCCTTGTGTTGGCCTCACAAGCAAGACAGAAGAGGGATGTTTAGTGAGCACCTACTAAGTGCCAGGGCTGCTCTGTGCCCTGTGACACCGTGGTGACAAAGCGGACAGGTCAGTACACTCTTGGGAAGGCAGCAAGCAAACAAGCAGACAGACAAATACACAGTGCGGCCCCAAGAGGCCTCCAGCCAACAGCCAGCGAGGACCGGAGGCTCTCAGCCCAACGGTACTCAAGAGATCTTGCCAACGATGCGTTTGAGCTCAGCGGATCACTCCGCGGTCAGGTCTCTGGATGAGACCTTGGCCGAGGCCGGCACCGCGCCTGCCATTTTGGGGAGGCCCCGAAGTGAGGGCCCGCGTGAGCTGCGTCCAGACGCCTGACCGCAAGAATGTGAGCTGGCGCACACGTGCTGTGTGGAGTCTCTTAGTTCGGGGTGGTTTCTTCCGTAGTGAGAAATACTACGAATGCGCAAAGTGGCTGCTTAGGTTTAAAATGAATTTGAGAAGATCCCTGCACCGGGGAACATGTCGGTTCCCAACACACGCCCGGGAAGCGGACTTCTCCCAAACCCACGTGATAAAATGTGTCGGTTTGGGGGGTCGGGGGTGGGAAGCGGGATGCTTTGTGCGCGTGGCACTTGTTGAAGGGTTTACTCCTGGGACATCACCGGAAAGCAGTGTTTTCCTGCCTCCGGCACAAAAACAGACCCCAGCGACGGGACAGACGCCGACTCGCGTGTGCTCCCAGTGCGTGGCCGGTGAGGGGAGGGCCCCTGTCAGCTACAGTCCTTGTCACCCTTTTGGGGGGAAATCCCTTGGACTGTTCTCCTCTCTTCTGTTGAAACCGACCGCGTGATAAAGTTCGCTTGCGAGGTTTTTAGATCAGACCGGGTGACTACTTTGGAAGGCTCCAGACAGATTGTGCTGGGTTAGAGGTATCTAAATCTTGGGCGACGTCCACGTGCGCTGTTTTATAGCTTAACTCTAGTATCGGTCATCTCTGTGACATCTATTTCGTCCGCGTATCTGAGCTGCACGTCACTTTATGCATACGCACCTCTGACCTCATGCAGAGTGAGTTCCTGGATCCCGCTGGTCAGTTTTCAGCGCGGGAGTTCGTCGCGGGTGTTGGCTCAGCCCGCTTTGCGCGGTGAGGGGGGCCCCGGGGGTGGAGGCGGGGAGGGTCGGGTGGGGGTCAGGACGGGAGGGGGGCCCCACCTGCAGGAGTCCGTGTGGGTGGGACGGACACGGCTGCATCTGCGGGGGTCCCGAGCCCCTGCCAATCACGAGGCTGCGGGGCTCTAGCTGCCCCCCTCCCCCGCCCCCGGTGGCCTTCGGGTTGGAAGTCTAGGCGTGTGCTCCCTTCGGCCGCGCATATCCTAGAAAGTCTAGGTCTTGGATCTCTAGGAAGTTGTGCAGGTGGTTTCAACGGACAGGCGGCTTAGGGAGCCGCCGGTGAGCAGACGTCAGTGGGCGTCACCAGCAGGACCCACGTTGTCCCCGCACACGGCGATGGCTGCCTTATGAGCGTGCTCCCCGCTCAGGGGCTTAGCAGGCGCCCCTTCTCCATGGAGGAGGAACCAGAGACCCTCCCTGGCTTTCCTGCTCCGGGACGGGGCCATTTCCTTTCATGACCGCGAGCGGTCCCCTCCCCCAGGGCCCAAAGCGATTTGTGAAGTCGACCTCCTGTCCCCTCGGCCCCTTCTCCACGGGAAGACACAGGCAGCCCGTCTCAGGCTCTGAGGGACCTCCGGTCACAGAGCGGCGGTGACCCTCACGTGTCTCGCGTCTTACAGAGGGGCGGACAAGAGCTCTGAGTGCTGGGTATTGGCAGAATCTGGGCTTGGGTCCCGGAGCCAGCTGTCCTCACTGCGTTCTTCTGGCCAGGCCACAGCTGTGTCCCTGGGTGCACAGGTGTGCCCACACCTGCACACGCACGTGGTACTGGGGGTCTCGTCCCAGAGCCGGCGTCCCCCTGGGGTCCCGGCCTGCTCGCTTCCTGCCCTTCTCGGCAAGCCCTGCAGACTCCACGCTGGAAATATCCAGACTGCGATCTTCGGTGTGTCCCCTGCACGGCCAGCTCTCACCTGGGTGATGACCGACGCTGGCTCTGTCCTAACACGGGGCCCGGAGCCGGCCAAACACGGGTCCTGCCGCGTCCCACATCCGGCACACAACACACACACGGGCACACGTTTTCTCTCTCACTTTGTGCCTCTTTCTTTATGCTTCTAAAAAAGTACACTTTTATCCCTTATGCGTGTTACTTCTCCTCAGCACTTATCCCTCTCGACAGGCTTTGTGCCTGTGTCTGCTCACGTCCGTCGCCACTGGGACGAGAGGTCTGTGCAGACAGGACTCTTCCGCGGTCCCCAGAGCCTGGCACACGGCATGCGGCCAATGAACTCCCTGAACGAATGAACGAACGAGTGGATGAACCAGCTTCCCGCCTGTTGGATTTCAGCCGGCGACCTGTGCCCTCGGCGCGCGCACCCCCGGCCTGTCCCCTCTGCCTCCCGAGTCACTGTGGCGGCCCTCAGACCCGTCCGGCTCTGAGGGGGCCCCACCCCGCGTGGTCATCGCCTGAGCCGTGCATCTGGAGCCTTCGTCATCCACATCCAGGTTCTGAGCAAAGCGCGGCTGCTCACGCGGGGGACGGCCGAGCTGTGCCCGGCGTGTCCCTCAGTGTTTCTCGGTGTTAGCGCTGATCCTCAGCCCCTGGGGGTCCTGGTCCCTGCCGGCCCTCTCCAGACCTCATCTGTTCCCCGTGACGCCCTCCAGCGCGGTCACCGGCGACCAGCCTGGCCACCGCCCTTCCACCTGTGACTTCTTCCCTCGGGAATAACCTGCCTGCGAAGGCCACAGGGAGCAGACGACGACCTGGACAAATGCTCCGCCCTGGAGACAGGAGCCTCCCGTCCTGGGATGACAGTCCGGGCTGCACGCCTGCCGTCACAACGCCGAGGTTTTGCGAGAGGAGTGCCCCGCTCTCAGGGGCCGAGTCCGTCGAGCTCAGGATGGCCTAGGCCAGGGGGCGTTGAGCCGGGGGCCGCAGCAGGGCCCCCTGAGGCCTGGAGTCCGATTCAGCAGGTCGGCAGCGGGGCCCGAGAATCTGCTTCTGCGCCGAAGGACCACACTTTGAGAAACACCAGTCCAGGCTTTGGTGCAGCAGCTAACCACCCCACATGTCACTGGCTTAAAGCAACCAACATGTGTCTCCGGCTCTGTTGCAAATTCATCTCAGGTGGGCTGGGGACCCCCTCCAGGTCCGCCGGGGACGCGGCACTCCCTAGAAGGAGGCCGGCGACAAGAGGGAGCCCCTGCTGCAGACTGGGAGAGCCAGGGTCGAAGCTGGAGCTCGTGGTCAGTGGCCGGGCGAGCCCCACGCCCCGAGCAGCTCCAAGGGGCCGAGAAGTGGGGTCCGGAGGTGCAGCTGGGCAGCAGGGTGGGGAGGGAGCCCCGGGGACGTGCGTCAGGGCCCAGGATGAGCCCGGACACCCAGGCGTGGCCACAGCGTCCCCCAGGTTGGCGCCTGGCCACATCCTGACGGCCCCCACGGAACGGCTCTGTCCTCGACGGGCGCACGGCTGTGTCTTCCGGGGGAAGCGCCCCCTTGGCCGCCAACGGCCTCCTTCGGCTCTCCGCGGCCACCGGGAGGGGCTCGGTGCAGGGGACGGCCCTGTCGCCCTTAAGAAGACAGCCAAACACGTCTGTTTATGGTGGAAACAGCAAACTTGATTTATTGAAAAATTCTTACAGGGACTCATTCATTGCACAGGTTTAAAATATCGTTACGATGGGGTGCCTGGGTGGCTCAGTCAGTCGGTTAAGTGTCTGACTTCGGCTCAGGTCACGATCTTGCGGTCCGTGAGTTCGAGCCCCGCGTCGGGCTCTGTGCTGATGGCTCAGAGCCTGGAGCCTGCTTCAGATTCTGTGTCTCCCTCTCTCTCTGACCCTCCCCCATTCATGCTCTGTCTCTCTCTGTCTCAAAAATAAACGTTAAAAAAAATTTTTTTTAAATAAAAATAAAATACCGTAGCACGCCCTTCCTCGGACGTCACAGTTAAACTTAGGATCGTGTCTGTGGGGCTTTAAGGCGTCATCGGACATCGTATTGTAAAGGGCCCAACGTCCCAGAACCTTTTCTGTGGGTCTTCCGATGATCGTGTTTTCCCTTTCCATCAACAAGTGACCAGTTATACCGACAAGGAGAAGTAAGAATCACACCAGGAGAATTTCTGCAAATATAACAAGTAATTTTTATTGCAATATACCGTAGCAAAGTGGTCGGGGGAGAAGGGGACACATTTGGCTTCAGTACAAATGACGACAGCTTTGAAGGGACCACGAAGATGGGGAGGACAGACTAAGAGCAGACTCGGGAGGGGCGAGGAATCAAAACGGAATCACATGACCTAGACAACCCCCGCAGGGCACCGCTCGGCAGTCCTCGCGTATGGCTTTGCTTTGGAAGAGACAAACGTGAGAGTCATTGGCGCAGGCCGGCATCCCAGGCGCGAAAGGACCTCGAAGCCAGGCTTTTCTTTGGCAACAGCGAGACTCCGTTTCCGCGGGAGTTCGGGAAATCCCAGTGGGTGATTTCGTGTCGCCCGGGGTCGGAGGGCTCTCTGCTGTGGTCTCCCTGGCGGGGCGGGGTGGGCAGGGACAGCACCGGACTGGTCACCTCTCCCCCCCGAGGGGGCTGAGCAGGGCCCGGGGGCCCCACCCGCTTCCCCCAGCACGGAGGGAAAGGGCACGAGGGCAGCTTTTCACAGTAAAGGGACAGCCAATCCTCGCCGCTCCATCGGGTCCCCCGCCCACAGTAGGCAGCCCCCGGCCCTCGCTCGTGGGAAGAAGGCACGGTGCCCGGACAGAGCCCCGCCAGCCCCGAGCTCCAGTGCGGCCGAGACCTGCGCCCAGGATGCTTGCAGATGGGAATCCAAATCGCTCATGTGGGAAGGAGGCCCCGAGGCAGCCCTGCAGAGACCCGCAGAACTCACGGCCCTCCTCCCTGTCCGCTGAGGGCCCCCCGGGCCACCCCGCCGGGCCACGCCCGTAGCTTCAATTCAGTTCTTAGCACAGACACAGAAATTAGCACCAAACGTTTGGCAACCAGATACAACCTGCTATCGTCACGACACAGTGCAGGAAGCAGCTTTTATTTGTGTGTGTGTGTGTGTTTTCAAATCACAGAACCACAGCCTAACACCGGAAACGGGCCTCGCCGCGACCTGGGGGCGCAGAAGCGCGTGGGCCCAGCGGGCAGGAGGGTGGCGTGCGTCTACCTCAACGTCCTTGGCGGAGACCCACGCCGTGGAGGCGAAGACGGGGACCACGCAAGGCGGGAGGGTGAGGCACGGCCAGGTACCCCCGCGTCGCCTTTCAAGGAGACCTTGGAACAGATAGCACCACAAAGGACAAGTTAAAAGTGAGCACCAATTATCACGTAAGGACCATCTACACAAAGTGTGGGTTCCCTGCCCCGGACGCTCTCCCGTCAGGCTCTGCGGGAAGAAGAATGGAGACAGGAAGCAATTAAAATTAATTTATGCCTGCGTTTTAACCTAAGTGCATGAAGGAAAAAGGCAAAGCGTGGAGTTCTCGCTCTTTTTTCTTTTTTTCCTCTCCGTTAAAAAAGAAAAAAACCTGCAGAGCTCATCAAAAAATTGTCTGAAGAGGGGCACGGACGCCTGCTGGTCGAACGGCAGCACGACCTCCCGCCCTGGGCAATATTCCACTTTATTGCACGTTCCTGGCCAGGGTGGGGACGGGGGCTCCTCAGGTCTCGCCGGGATTGGACCGCCCACCCCTTGTCCCCACTCTCCAGCGGGGCTGAAGCTGGGTTTCCGTGCGTGATCGAAAGTCAGGGACACTGCACGTTTATGACAATACAATACAAATATTTACTTAAAACTCACAAAAACGGAAGCACCTTGAATCCATCGGAAAGGCACATGCGGAACGACATTTCGCCCGCGAATGGATCGTGTAGTTGAGAACAGACGCTCTGGCAAGGTGGGGATGACCCTTACAAGGCTCACCTCAGAACACGTTTTGAAGGGGGAATACACATCTTCAAGTTGAATTAAAAAAAAAAAAAAAACCAACAAAAAAAGGGATCTCCGAATAGTGCAGCCCCCACCCCCGCTCCGTGGCAAGAAGTGCGGCCCCCTTCCCGTCCCCGTGGCGTGGTGGCGACGGAAGGGCGCTGAGACAGCGGGGTGCCGGTGGCGGTGGGCCGTCTAGGTCATGTGATTCGGCTCCGGGGTGGGGACTCAGCTCTCTTCCTTTGCTCTGTGGGTCTGGGGTCCGGCTCGGCGTGGAGCCGGGCGCAGACGAGGTCGGGGGAGGGACGAGGGGCCTTCACTGTCCAGGACGCCCGCAGACGGCGCGCTGAGGTCACGAGGTTGCTCTCGGGGGTCGGGCTCGCGGCTCCTAGCCCAGGAAGCAAGCTGGCCCCACTTCAAATCCGAATTTCTGTGACGCTTCACCGAAGTCATTGAACATGATGTCCACGATGGGCACCTGCTCCACCTTGGGGGTGTCGATCTCCAGCACGGTCTTCTGATACCCTTTCTTCGTCTGGGAGGCACAAGAGAGGCGCGTGTCGGCAAGAGGGCGCCGGGGGCACCTCTCACGCTTGAGCCACACCCGCCACACCCGCCCCGGCTCCCGGGCTCCCACGCACGCGCACGAGCGGCCGCGGACACGGCCCGGCTTCTGCCACGTCTTCAGGCAGGCGGAGGGAAGGAAGGTTCCGGACCAGGGCAGGCAGCGCCCCGCCTCCCCGCCACCCCCCCGCCCCACGACCGGCCATTTAATTCTGGCCACGGTCCCGGACCCACGCCCTCCCCCCGCCAGCTGGGACACCCCAAGGCAGCCCCTCCAGGACCAGCTACAGAAAACACAGCTCTACATCTGGGCTCCACGCTCAAAACGCAGAATTCTAAGACAGAACAGTGGATCGTGGGCCCTGCCCTTGGCGGTGACCCCCAGAAGTGAGAGGAGGCCACACCCACAGGTGTGAGAAGAAGCGAGGAGCTCTATGCCGTCACCTCCCCCGGCCAGGCCAGCACCCGCGGCCGTCCACCCAGGCTCTGTGTCTCTGGGCCTCCGCCCTCACCGTTGGCCCCCCTGAGCACCAGGGAGTCAGATTCAACAGCTTCCTGGCTCTCGCTGGGCCGCTGGGAGGTGGGGCTGCCACGGGCCCCGTGCCACCTCGGCTACGGGCGGCCGGTGCCTTTCCACGCCGGCGGGGCAGTGCCACGGGAGGGCCGGCGAACGGCCTCTCCTCCCCACCCAAGGGACGGCAGCGTTTGCCGAGCTGACAGGGTGATCTCTCCTGGATTTACGGGGCCCCACGGCTGCAATGATCGGAGCACTTACGGAGGGCATGTTTGAGCAGGCCGCGAGCCCGCAGCCGCCCCGCCACCCCGATATTCCTGAGGCATAAATAACCGTTACGGGCTGGCGATGGCCCCCGAGGGTGCACGGAGCTTCACAAACAATGGGATTTATGCGGCACGGTTCCTCGGGCCCCCTGCCAGGTGATCCGTGTCTGTGCACAGGACTGGGCCCGCTCAGTGGCCCCTCAGTCCGGCCACATGGCCACAGAGCGTCTGCGGGAACCCCAGTCTTTGGTCCCTCGATGCCCCGTGAATCCAGCTGGCCTCCGGGGGCCGAGGGCCGAGGCTGGCCTCTCTTCCACCAGGAGGTGCGTGGGGGGCAGCGGGGCCCCCTGAACAGTTACGTGGGAGGGGCGTGACCTGGCAAATTGTGCCAGGCACGTGACCTGGCAAACCTGAACTTTTTGGGGGTTTGGGGTTTGCTGAGCACAGCTCACCAGGAGCCCCCCGTGCCCCACCTCCACGTTCCACCGGCCCTGCCCTCCGCCCACACTCCAGCTCTGGCCTGCCTGCGTGGCCCACTCTCTCCATCCGCAGGGTTCTCTCCTTGGAGACGTCGTCTCTCCACAGAGATAGGATCTTTTCTTTCCAGAGTAAACCTGTCTGAGGGGGGAGCTGCCACTCTTCCTGGCCCAGCGTCCGGTCTGGATATCCCATCCTCTCGGGTCCTGCCACGGCAGCCAGAGATACCCGAGGGCCGTCGCAGAGCTCAGAAACGGCCACCGTGAGGACGGGGCACGATCTCCTCTCTCCGGCAGATCGGGGCAGCCGATCGACGTGCGCACTGTTTTCTAAGGGGCAGGACCGTGGCTGGGATTGCAACGGCGCTGGGGCTCGGGCTCGGGCTCCGGGCCAGCGGCACTGGCTTCCACGGACCCCGTGGTGGAGGAGGAGCCGGGTCCTTCCAGCTCTGGGCAAGGTGGAGCCATGGGGGCTCCCCTCAAATCTTCGCCCTTTCCGTAGGGCGGCAGCCCTCGTGGGGAGAAGAGGCATGTGGCAATGTCGGGAGCCACGTTTGGTTGCCACAAGTAGGTGGGGGCCTGGCAGCTGCTGGGCTGAGGCCAGAGGCGCTGCTCAACATCTGACAATGCACAGGGCGCCCCCACCCCAACCCCACACACCCAAAGACTCATCTGGCCCCAGGTCTCCTCCTGCCCCTGACGTAAGGGGCAGAAGCAGGAAGGAGCGGTGAAAACTACGGGCAAGGAGATTTTAGCTCGATTCCTACAAGAGCTTCCTAATGCTGACACCTTGCCACCACGGCCTGAGAGCTGCCTCGGGTGGTAGTGAGCTCCCTGTCAACGGAGGCATTCGAGGTGCAGCTGTGCCAGACGCGGACTACGGTGGGAAGGGGGTGGGAATTAGGAGACTCCATTCTGTCACATCCTACGGGCCTTGGGCAGGTCACTGGGCCCCCCCCGGCCTCAGAATTTGCTTCTGGAAAATAAAGGGAAGACCCCAATCAGGGGTTCTTACCCAGAAGCGGGAGCCATCCTAGTGGCCTTTGGGGCGTGGAGGCTAGTGGTGACCGGCTGCCCACATGCCGCCGGCACACCCACGCCACCAGAGGACACGGCCACACAAGGAAGGCCTTTGGCTCTGGGGTTAAGGAGCCGGGAGCTCGACCTCGTGCCAGGACGCAGGCAGACCCAGGCAGGCGGGCTCCCGGTTACACAGCGTCGCGGGGACCTCCTGGCGGCTCCCGGCTTTGCTGTCGCAACGAGTCGGGGAAGGAGCGTCTACAGAAAGAGACGCGGGGGCCTCTGGATCTTTCCGGAAAGCTCTCTGGAGCCTGTCTGAGCTGGAGCGGGGAGCCAGGCGGCCCGCACTGTAGCCGCTGAGGGTCCCGGGCCCACGAGGTGCATTTTCCAGCATCCTCCCCGCCCCCTGCCGCCCCTGCAGGGACGGCCCCCCGCTTCTGGAGGACCAGGCTGCTCTCCTCACCGGATGGCCTGTGCTGGCCCCAGAGGACTGTTTCCCTCTCTGCCATGGAATGGAAGCCAGGATGCTCCAGAAGGCTCCGAGCCACACCCAAGCCCCTTCCCCAAGGACACTCTGCTCTAGGAGACACTTCTTTGCCCTTCACGTCTCTGCCTTTACTGCCTACAACTAGCGGGCCTCTGTTGTCAAAAACAGTCACAGGAACTGAGGATTCTTCTGGGGCTCACGGCGGGCTGAACACAATCCCGAGCGCTTTTAAGGCAAGATTAGAACTGCTCCTGGAGCCACCCTCTGAAGCAGATGCTATTACTGTCTCTACTCGCGGGAGGCGGGGAGGCAGGGATAATTTTACCTGCCGCCTCACGACCTTCTCACAGCAGCTCCCGTGTGTCAGGAGCGCGAACAGATGCCAGGAGGTTAAGGCCCCCTCCCGCCCCCCCCACCGATGCATCTGGACCCCTCCCCAGGGGACTGGACTCCTCTGCTCTTAAGCAGGGACGAGTCCCGCACATTCCCCGGTCAGACCGCAGGACTGACCCGCACAAATCCCAGGGCTCGGGGCCGCAGGGGCCAGGGGCAGCGTGCCTGGGGGAGCCTGCCCCCCTGGGCGTCCTGGCCTCACACTCGGTCCCGTTCCCTCCCCTGTAATCCCCACAGTGGCCCCGGGGGGGGGGTGGTGGGTGAGAAAAGGACCAGAGGGCCCCCCCTGGGGGCCGGAGGGGGCAGTCCCGCCCAGGGCACCAGCCAGGGGCGGAGGCAAGCTCCGAGCCTGGGTCCCGCTCTCGGTGAGCACCGGGCACCTCTGCCCGCCCACCTTCCCTCTGGGCCCAGGTGGCACCGCAGAGCCGTCCGCAACACTCTGGCCTGGCCCAGAGGGCGCCAGCCACCCTCAGCGGACCGGTCCCAGGCACGCCGGGACAGGATGGGGTGGGAGTGTGCAGCTGCGGGGACGGACACAGAGGCGAGAGCACGGGCTTGTCACACGCACCTAGTGGCAGCTCAGTGCGGGGGGACGCCCTCCCCGGCCCGGGTCACACTGTGACCAGCTCTCACAAACGCCCTCGCTGCTCCGTTCAAAGAGCAGGTCGGGCGGCAGGGGGGGGGGGGGGGGGGAGGGGCAACTGGCGGAACCACCGGAAGAATTGGAAATCGCAGATGGTTTGCTCCACCCAGAAATCTTCCGGAAGGGCCCTGTCTGGGGCTGGCGCCGGGGATGGCCACCAGGTGACCGGCACGGCGCTTTCCGGAGAAGGACATCATGCCTGGAGGGAGGCCCCGCGGAGGGCCGGCCCTGGTCGTGGAGCGGGGGTGCAGCCCAAACTACCTGGCCCCGCGGGAGCCAGCCTGGGCACCTCGGGCAGGTCCCTGAAGAACAGGGGCCGGGAGGGGACAGCAAGACTCAGAGGCAACGCTTCCTGGCGGCCCCTGCCTCCAGCCTCTCAAAGGCCCCAGGAGGGGCACGCCCGAGGATCTCAGCAGGACCGGGCCCCCAGTGCGCGGCTGCACCTTAAACGTCTCCCGGGACACGAGGACACGGCTCAGACCTGCGGGCTGCCCAGGGCTGCCCCTCCCGTGGGCACCCAGGCCTCGCTCTGGGGGGGTGGGGGGCACAGGCGGGCGTGCAGAGAAAGGCAACTGTTCCGGGGCCCGGGGCCCAAAGAGCGAGGCGCAACTCCAGCCCTGACTGGCCGTGCGGCCTGAGCAAGCCCCCTGTCAAGCCTGCAGGCAGAGCGGCCCTTTCTGGCGGGCGGCGCGGGGCCCGGGCCTGACCCTGCACCCACAGAGCACAGCCCGGCACTTGGGAGCAGACCCAGCCTGGGTCCCGGCCGTTCCCAGGAAAGCCCTGTCCAAGAAGAGAGCCTCTGATTCCCAGCCGTGCTGACAGGGGCTCTTTGTCACATGTGGATGGGGCCACGGACCCGGCTCCCCGGCCTCCCGTGTCAGGGCTCAGCTCTCCCGGGTCGGGCGCCCTCGCCGCCCCCTGCACGCTGCGCAGGGCCGGCCCCGGAGGCGCCCGGTGACCGACCTGGCGCGGACTGAAGGACGAACACTGGAGGCCTGGGGGGTGACACCCCGCCCCCCGGGCCAGCCGCGTGTGACACTCACAGCACAGCCATCCACCAGGGCGCGGATGTAGGGGCTGTTGTCGTAGGACATCTCCTCGTCGTTGGAGCCCAGGAAGCGCATGGCCTTGTCGTAGCTGCCCGTGGCCGCGTCCTGCCAGGCGACCGACTGGTAGCAGTTGTAGGTGATGTTCTGGTTGGCGGAGGCACTCAGGAGGCGCAGGAAGGTCATCTGGACCACACCCACGGGGTTGCCCTCGGCGTCCACGTAGGAGAGCTGGGGGGGGGGGGGGTAGACAGGGAGGGCGCTCAGCAGCGGGGGGACACGGCCTCCTGCACGGCCCGCCTCTGTCCACGTGCTGTCTCCTCCAGAGTGAGAGCCACGCCGAGGGCAGCGCCCCGGAAACGGGCCACACTCCCGGCCCCCCGCCCCCCGAGGCCAGGGCGCACCGGCTCCCGGGGGGCTCCCTGGAACAGAGCTCGACACACCTCATTTCTTCCAGACACCCACACAGCCCTCCCACTCCTCCTGGCCTGGCGGGTCCCTACTCCTCCAGGGCTCAGTTCATGTTCCTCCTCCTCCAGGAAGCCTGCCCAGGTCAGGTGCCCTTCCCCACCTTAGCCTAGCTCGCTGTCTCTTTTCCCTACTGGGCTGAAAGGCCCTCCATGCCAGCGCTGGACCCCGTGTCACAGACTCCTGGTGCGTGGCCGCAGCCCGCCCCGGACTGAGAGCACCCTGAAGGCAGAGACATGGCCCATAGTCCAGTCACTGTGCCTGGGGACCGGCCAAAGGAAGGTGCTCACGAGATCATGGTAATAAATGAAAACCTTTCGCTGGGCACCTATCACATACTAGGCCCTGGCCATGAAGCCGTGAGAACTGCAGACAGAGAGAGCAGGGGGCCTCAGGGGCAACTTGGGCCAGTGGGGAGTGAGGCACGGGGTGCTCGAGGGCTAGGGCGACCGGGCGTCCTCCTGGAGGCACAGGGGAGCCACAGGATGGCACTCAGGAAAGGCCATTTCCACCTCTCTCGGGGCTCAGAATCCAGGGGAAAGCAGAGCACGCCTTCCTGTGGCCTGGGGCGGGGCTCAGTGTTGCCCACACTTCGAGGGGGCAGTCGGGACACCCTGGGGACGTGAGCCTCCCAAGAAGAGCCTCTCTCTGACAGCAAGCCCCGGGCACGGCATCAGGGAAAGACAACGTGTCAGCTCTCAGGGACTCTCTCCAGCGTCACCAGCTGGTTACCCCGAACAGGGCTACCGGGCTCGGCGGGGCAGGCACAGGGCGTCCCGAGAGGCGAGCCTCGGTTTCCGCATCCCGAGCAGATTCCAGCTTTCTGAACAGCAGGACGCGGCCAGGGGACGTGGGCGTCGCCCTGACACCCCCCCCCACCCCCCACCGCCCCAGACGAGCCTCGTCCCGCTCCAGCCAGGCATCGGGGTCTGAGGCTGGCCCCGGAAGAGCCGGCTGAACACGCGAAGGAAAATGAGGCCCACTTGCTTATATCCACACACACGCAACCAGCGAGCACGGAGGCGGGGGGCCTGGCCGGCGACGCGGCCCCTTCCCGCCAGCTCCGGCTTTGCACGCGGCGACCGGACACCTCACGGTCGGACCCTGAGGAGGAAGACCGAATACCAACCGGCAGTCCAGGCCATCAGGTGCTCCTTCTGGGAGGAAAGCTTGACTGACTGGAGGAAGCAGACATGCACAGGGACAGGCCAGCGAGCAGCGTGGGACACAGAAGGACCCGAAGCCCCCAGGGCTGAGCGGGGCGGCGGGACGGCCGAATCCCGCCGCGAGTCCCCACCTCCCAGTGGGAAAGGGGCTCCTCGGGGTTATCTCCACGGGCTGGGTCCCGGGCAGCCCGTCCAGAGAGAGAGGCTATTCCTTTAGGAAGGGCCCCGCTTCGAGGTCCGCCAGGACGGTCACGGGCAGCTGGCAGTGCCTCAGCGGGAAAGCCCAAATAAGCAGGTGCTTCCGCTGGGTCCCACCTCGGTCTAAAGTGTGTGAAACGGGCCGGAGGCAGGAGGCCAGCTACCGGGGTGGGTGGCGGGAGACGGTGTTCTGAGAGAGGGGAGAGGGCGCGGGGCCACGAGGCGGGTCCTTCTGTGAGCTGGCTGCTCTTTCTGAGGCGAGCACAACAGGGGTGGAGAAGCAGGTGGGGGGCCCGCCGTCCACGCAGGGAGATTAAAGAGGTCTCCGCAGACGTGGCGAGGCGAGCGCGAGCCTTCGGAGTGTCTGCAGAGAGTGGCTTGGAAATCCAGGACGTGGGCAGCATGCAATGCTGTTAGCTGTGGAGTGCCGCAGGGCGTAAGGACGAAGGGCCCCGAGGGCGGAGACGGGGCAAAGGCCAGCGGGAAGCCACCGCTCCGTGAGTCCTTGGGGGACGTGGCTTCCGCGCCCGTGGGCAGGGCCGTGGTGCCGGCACGGATGGCGGACGGCCAGGTGGGGAGCCACGGAGCTCCCACGACATGGCTCCCGGGAGGGGAAGGACCCTCTCCGGGGGCGCGTGGAGAGGGGACAACCAGGTCTGAGGACGTGAAGGCTGGGAGCGAGGTTGGACCCCTGCTACGCACCCACGTCCTGGGCCCTCGGCCCCTTCGCCTGCTAGAGGGAGGGCACTGGACTCTGTGCACTGTATTCCAGAAAGGGGTCCGATCAAAGCCCTGGGACGGTCAGAGAAACATGCTGGCCGCTGGCCGCACGTAAAGGAGCCCAGACCGGCCCTCGGTCTCCGTGCCGGTGACGGAACATCACTGGCTTCCTTCAGGGTATTCCATGCCCTTCCGTCTCTGGGAAAGGTCACTGGGACTGGCTCCCCGGGAGTTAAAGCAGCGACTAGCCTAGTCGTGCGGGATGTGCAAAGACGCCCGTGGCCGGGTGGGCCATCAGGACGGCCCCTGGCCCGGCAGCCGCAGGGGCCCGTGTCCCGAAGAGAACTCAGTGGGTCAGCGGCCCAGGACTCGCCTCGTCTGGCCTGCCCGCTCGGACGCAGCGCTCTATAAACCCCTCCGGCTCCTGGGGTCTCTGGTCCCAACTCCTAGCGGCGCCCGGCTGTGGCTCTGGGCGGCCCGTGCACCAACCTCCTGTCCTAGACCGACTGGAAACCCGCCCGCCTGCCCCCAGGCCGAACGACCCCTCGTCGGGGATGGCGGGCGCCCAGGCTGGGTCTGGCTGTCGCGTGTCGCGGAGCAGCTTGGCTGGAGGGGCTCGAGCAGGGGTGGCGCACGGCGGCCGTCAGTGCCATGCAGAGCCGCGAGCCAGGCTGTGCCGCGAGCAGGCAGCGCCCCGGCGGCCACTTACCAGGGACCCTCGCTTGTACTGACTATACCAGGTAGAAGGCTGCTCTTTGGGCCAGCGGGCCATTTTACTCTGTAAGATACGAAACGGACGCGTTTGAAGGACAACCGCGCGCAAGTCGGAGGCCGCCTTACCAGTTTACCGCGCTTGAATTCACTGAACCAGGAACCCGGGTTTTCTTTGGGCCAAGAAGTGATCCTGGCCTAAACATCGAGCGGGGAGGTGGGGAGGGAGAGAAACAGAACGACAGGGTTACTAGGAGCCTGCCCCGCCTGCAGACACACCTCCTCCCGCCCGCGGTGCGCCCCTGCGCCTCGCCCCACGTGGCCAAGGGGGTTCTGCTCGCCCGGGGACAGCCCGGGGGCCACGGCGGGGACAAGGGGAGAGCGGGGGCCTCGGTATCCTCTCCGTTTGTGCACACCCAGCCGCCAGCGCGGGGCCTGGCACTTCCCAAGTGCCTGGTGGGGCCGCGGGGTCAGGGTCAGGGTCCGGACGACCGAACGGATTCCCGGGGGCCGAGATGAAGGCAGTCATGACAGTGAGGGTCAGCATCTGCTGACGGGCCAAGGGGAGCACACTTGGCCACCCCGCCATGTGATCCGCGGCTCTGCCTGGGGACGGGGTGGGCAGGGGTGCTGCCAGGGCTGGGCCGGCTGGGGGTGAGCCGTGTGGGTGGTTGATGCATGTGGTGTGTGTGCGTGTGCGTGCAGTGGGCGGTGCCTCCCTGAAGACGCGGCGTGGAGCCAACCCGGTGGCAGAGGAGGGCCCCCAGCTGGCATGTGCTCAGCGCAAGGCCGAGGCGCTGTTCCCAAGGTGGGGCCCAGCACAGAGCGGGCTCGTACCCAGTGCACACTCAGTGCACGAATGCATGTGTGCGACCCCTCCTCGGGGAGGACGCCCGCCCCTGGCTCCGGGAGCAGGAACGGGGAGCCGCTGGCTGCAGGCACAGAGCCGGGGAGCCCAGCGGGCGGGCCCACGGGACCCAGGCCCCACAGTCTGCTGTGCACAGCAGGGGAAGAGGAAGCCTGACTCCCTGTCCTGTCCCCCCGGGCTTCCCCTCTGGGCTGGCCTCGTACCGGGGAGGGGAAGGGGCCTCGGGGAGGAAGAGGCACCCCAGTGCCCCCTCCTGTGCATTTCCGAACGGGCACCTGGCCTCCTCTGGGAAGCACATGGCAGGTGCGGGTGGGCACTCCTTCTGCCTTAACCCCCCGCCCTCCCGCTGCCTGACGGGGAGGGGCCGGAAGGCCGAGGGTCCCGATTTGCATGAGGCTCAGTCCGAGGAAGAGGGCAGAGCAGTGGGGGTCACTCAGCACCCCCGGCCCGCTGTCCGCCCAGCTACGACGCCAGCTCGGGCCCCCAGGGGTATCTGCTGGTTCTCCAGAGGCGAGGCCGCGTGGCGGGGAAAGAGCCACAGAAAGGATGAGAACCAGCATCTTTTCCACCCGAATTTCCTCCTGGGCCTCTGCCAAACGGGAGGGTCCTGCGGCTTGCGTTGTCTTTTTGAACCTCAGGGCGTCTGTCGCTGGGCATAGAGGGATTTCAAATTTCAGGTTGGGGAGAGTGCGTATAAGATAGGGGCGGCTCAGGTCATGATCTCGCGGTCCGTGGGTTCGAGCCCCGCGTCGGGCTCTGTGCTGACGGCTCGGAGCCTGGAGCCTGTTTTGGACTCTGTGTCTCCCTCTCTCTGACCCTCCCCCGCGCATGCTCTGGCTTTCTCTCTCAAAAATAAACACTAAAAAAATTTAAAAAACAAAACAGGGGTCCCCAAATCGTGCCTGTCAGGGTGGAGCTCCTGTCCCTGTGAGCCGGGCCCTCTGTCCAGGGGTGCTGGGGCCCCCCAGTTTCAGCAAGATTTAGAGATAAGGGGGCCCTGCCGCTGCTCTCTCCCAGGGGATCTGCTTCTCGGCGCTGTGGCCAGTAAAGAGCTGCAGGCCTCAGGCTGCCCGGCTCTCCTGCATCGGAGCCTCGACTGTCTGCACGGCTGGCCGCCTGAGGGGCGCCGTGGAGGTCTGCGCAGGCCCCACGCAGGCCCCACGCAGAGGGCTCTGTGCCATCTTTCAGCTAGAGACCTCGCTCACCTTACCTGTCCCGCACCAAGGCGGAAAGGAGCCCGCGTCCACCCCACACACCTGTGCACACACACAAACTCCCGGCACGGAGGCGACGGCTGATGTTGATGGCCCACGCGGTCTCCGTGAACCAGAACCCCGCCCGCCGACACCCTGCACCCAACAGACTTCAGAGAGACGCGCTACACTCGGGACAGACAGGAGCAGGTGCCCAGGAGGAAGCTCCTACTAAGAACTGAGGCAGACGCCAGCCTCTAAGAGACGTGTCCGGGTGACTTCGTACTTGCCCCCAAAGTCCCCCCCCCCCCCCCAAGGGCCTCAGGTCAGCCTGGGGTCAGAACCACAGGGTCATCTGAGGAAGGCTTGGAGTGACCAGTGGTTGAAATCCCAGCCCGGGGGAGGGGGGCGAAATGCCCGGGAGCTACCCTCTTCCGCCCTGCCATGGCACGAGGCTGTGCCCACCGTGTCCCGTGGCTCTGGTCTACTTTCCGGGGGAGAAACCTTCACCTGGAAACCGCCGGAGCCGTCAGCCCGGCCGTGCGGTGACAGGAAGGCAGTCGGGGAGGCAGGCACTTACCCCCTCGGACTTCTTGTCGGGGAAGACGCACGTCGCCCCTCCGGCCGTGAAATTGCAGTAAACTTTGAAGGAGTCTCTGGAGCAGCCTTGGTTAGGATCTACCCAGTATTCACCTGGACGGCAGACGGGGAGGTGGGTTCGTGAGCTGCTCCCTGCGTGGTTCCAGAAGCATCCGCACCCTGTCGGCTCAGCTGTTCAAAACCCACGGCCCGGCCCACAGGCCGCCAGGGCGGGCCTTCCCCCGGGTCTGTGTGCTCGCGCTCTGCCTTCCGTGCTGCAGCCACATGGAGGCACGACAGACCCGCCACCAAGAACCGGGCAGGAGGGTGAAGCCCAGGGCCCGTCAGCGCTGGCGAACGGCCCCCGCGGCAGGCGGACGGGAGTACAGAGATGCTCCAGGTGGGCTTGGAGGTTCACGCTCTTGGGGTCAGAGAGGCCGGGGACCGGGGACCTCGGGGGAGAAGCGCTCACACTTCCCAGAGGGGCAGCAGCCGGCCGGCTAACGGGGCCGTGGGCTGCGTGTGGCCTAGGGCCGTGAGCCCGGGAGGGGTGATGCGTTTCCGGAACAGTCCGGAGAGTCCGGGTCTTGCAGGCTGCTTCCCCACGCAGCGCCCGGATCCTGACACTAGGACGCGTCCAACGGCACGGGGAGGGGACGTGACCCCCGTGGCAGCCCTGACTTCAGGCGTGCTGAGCACACGGCACACCGTCTCTGCCTCTGGTAGGGCATGCGCTTCTGTCCCCACTTCACGGACGGGGCAGCCGAGGCTCAGGGTGACAGGTGACGCACGAGACGGTGGCTGAGGCGGGACTGGAAGCGGGCCCCGGGCCACCTCGGAGCCCGGCCCTGCTTCCCCAGCCCCCCTTTCCCGGGGCGCGTCCCACGCCGCCTCCGTCAGGCCCGCAGCTGACGCACGGATGGGGGTCCCGAGGCCTGTCCTTCCCACTGCGCGGGCTGCCCCGTCCCGGCCCCCGTGCGCCCCTACCGTCCGGGAAGTCGGGATGGCAGAGCTGCAGGTCCTTGCAGGTGCGTGCGGGGTTCTGCTGCGTGCCCAGGGGCCGCTTCATCTGCTCAATCTCTAACTTCAAGGAGTTGAGGGAGCCAAAGATCTCCTCCATGCCGTCCGCGTAGTCCGCGTAGCTCTCGCCGGCCCCGTCGTCCAGCAGCTGGCTGGCGTCGATGTTCCGCCGGGTCCTGGATGCCTGGATCGGCAGGGGCTGGATGACCTCGCCGGGGGGACCCTGTGTGCAGAGAGGACCAAGGGGCTCTAGCGGGAGCAGGGCCGGGGGGCCGAGGGGGGGGGACCGGGCTCCGCGTCCCGGCCGCAGACCCCGGGCCACCTCGGGGGGCTTCTGCTCCCTCTTTCCTGCTCCGGAGCGTGGCACACCCCTCCCGGCCGCCAGGCCTCCCGTGCGCACCCGCCTGCCTCCTCCCAGCCTCGGCTGGACCCCGAGCGACCGGCTCTGCCCTCGCCTCTGCAGCCCAGCCTGGGGCTGCACACGGTGGGACCGCACTAACACCTGCGGGAGGAGCCCTCCCGGGGGCCGTGTGGGGGCCCCAGCCGAGGACAGACACAGGAATCGAGAGGCTGTGTTGCCAACACGGGGTGACCCGGGGGGGCGCGCCCCACAATCTGGCTCGTCAGGGCCTCTACCCATCACCCGGCGGCCTCGTGTGGTGCCGCCCGCTGTCGCACGCACACGGATGCGCACGCACACACGCACACACGCACGTGTGCACTCTCTCCCCCTCTGCCCAACCAGGCCTCCCAGAGAGAGGCAACTGGACCCCGTCCACCAAGTCCTGGACAGCGAACAGCACCCACAGACGCCCCCACGACCGCCTCCGCGTCAGGAGAGCCCCCACCCCACTTTCAAGTGTTCGAAGGGGACTCACCGGCGGCCCGGGGGGTCCTGGGTGGCCTGCCTCACCCTTCGGGCCAGTGGGACCCTGGGAAAAAGGAAAGAGAACCAGGATGTGACTTAACCCCACCTCGTGCTCTGGATGATCTCCAGAAACCTGCATGGAGACAGCAAGGGACAAAGTCTAGCGTGCCGGGGGGAGGACGGCAGAGACCCTCCTGTCCACAGTCCCGGCTGTAAGAGCCTGACGCCCCGAGACGGGAGCTTAGGCGCACCGTCCTGCTGAGGTGGGGAGCGACGGCCCGAATGCCTCTGTCTGCAGCGACCCAGGCTGCGGACGTGCTCAGGACCTTCAGCTCTGGGAGAGGAGCATGAAGACCAAGCCATCAGGGGTCGAGGGGGCGAAGGCGGCCCAAAGCGGTCATCCAGGGGGATGCACGCCCCTCCTCCCCCGGGCAGAGGGGGCCCATTCGGGGTGCAAGCCACTTACCGAGGAGCCCTTAGCACCTTTTGGCCCAGGAGGACCCTGCAGAGAGCGGGGGACGGAGCGTCAGGGAGCGGGCACCCCTTCACCTCCAGGCACCCACCTCGACCCACAGCCCCGCTCAGGCCGGGCTGGGCCTTCTCCCCCTCCCCTGCGCCCCAGTCCCTCTCCTAGGAGCCTGAGCTTGTACTGGCTTGTCTGGGGGGCAGGCTGGCGCTCACCCGCTGGGAGGCCGAGGGGCCTGTCTGACGTGGTCACCCTGCCCCCACCCCAGCCGAGACAGCACACATTCAGGCAGCCAGAGTTAGAGGGAGAGCAGGGCCAGCGTCAGATCCACGGGGCCACCTTGGGCCACACGGACCCAAGGGGCAAGCGGAGGCTGGAGGCCGTGGGGGAGGACCCTGCGTGCAGGGTGCCCTGGGAATCGGGGGTGCCCTATGGATAGCCCCCCACCCCTTGTCCGGGCCGAGCAGTCCTGCTCACGCTGATGGGGACACTGTCCTCACCCCCCCCCCCCCCCCCACCGCGGATGTGTGTGGTGGAACAACCACGTTCCCTCAAATGCCCGCCTCCCCTACCTGGACCCGAGGCCCAGAGACCCCACCTCGCTGTGTGGCTCACGGCCCTGACATGGAGATATGGGCAAATCCACCCTGGGCCCAACGTCCACTCGGCAGTGGGACCCAACCCCGGGTCTCCTCACTGTCCTGTGACCGTCCCGCCACATACTGAGGCCCAGGCCCAGGCTCACCCGCCTCCCTGCTCCCCCCAGAACGACCAGGGACCACCCGCCCCTCCCAGATACACACCGGCAAGCCAGGAGGGCCCGGAGGGCCGATCGGGCCGGAAGGACCAGTGATGCCCTGAAAAGGAGCAGAAAACACAGGCCATCACGCAAGGGAGGTCACAGACACACTCACCTGCTGGAAGCCGAGTTCCTCAGCTCTCACAGTCTCTCCTCCAGCGGACACGGCCCGCAAGGGGCCCGAACACGTGCCGGGAGGTTGCCCGTCACCCCCGCCCGGCTGCCCGGGGCCCGGCCAGACTCTGGCATCTTCGGGCCACGGGGAGGTGACTTCGTATCGTCACCCCTTCTAACGTTCGACTTGAAATACACAAGCCCCATACCCAGTGGTCCCCCCGTTGCTGATTTCCACTCCTGGTGTGAGCACAGGCCCTGGGGGGCGGGGGACGTCAGTGTCCTGGGGTCCCTTTGTGCCTCCCCTTTGTTCCTCCCCACTTAGAGCTTGCAGCCAGACTCCCGCCCACACAGGCCAGCCCGGCTGGTTTTAGCCTCCGGCACCCCCGCAGCCGCAGGGCGCCCAAGGCTCACCTGGAGCCCTGACTCCACATGAGCTTCCCCCTGGGGCGTAAGCACCCGCCAGGGCAGAGGGAGGCTGAGAGAGTCCGCCCTTCCCCCTCCCCCTCTGCCACACAGGGACCGGGGCAGCTCACTGCTGTCAGAATCCCAGAAATTCTCAAGCCGGCTCCCCCCGGCCGGGACGCTGCAGAGACCGGTTTGCTGTGAGGGCTGACTCTGGTGGTGGAGACCCTGGACACCCTCCTAATTCTCGAGGTCACTGGTCACCACGCCCTGGAGAGCTCCCATTTGGGGAGGACGGTGCAGATGGAACAGGGGCTCTGGAGGACACCACCCTACAGCCACAGGCGGCCGTCAGCGGTCCCACTTCATTCCCTGCCCCCGCGGCTCTGCCTCACGAGTGTTGCCCCCTTGCGGGTCAGGCGGAGGCCAAGGTGGGCGCAGCCAAGGGCGTGAGCACCTTGGGAAGCAGAGAGTTATACCCGGAACGAAGCCCTCGCTCACACGGGGAAGCGCACAGCCACGGCAGGCCCGCCTCGTCCCCCATCCTGCTGCCACGCACACATCGCCCTTCCCCGGCCACGGGGTCCGCCTGTGCCCTGCCCTCCCGGGGCTCAGTGGTGCGGGGCCGGGAGGATCTCTCTGGCTAAGGTTTGCTGGGGGTGCAAGTGCCCATCACTACTGTGGTTCCCAGGGAAGTCTAGGGCCAGGCGTGCATATCCGGAGTCGGGGGGAGCCCGGCCCGCGGGTCTCGCAAACGTGGTGGAGACTTGCCAATGACCTGGGGGCAGTTAGCCGGGTCACAGGCCCTCGAGTGGGGTGAAGCAACGCCCCCTCTGGGGCCACCAGGGCAGCGTCCCCTCCGCTGTTCCCCTCCAGACGCGACGGACGTGAGGACGTCCTCGCAGCTTTAACCGGCCTCGGGTCCGCTGGGCACGGAGCGCCAGGTCGTAAGCCGCTTCTCACCATCCGCGAGGACGCTCACTGGGGGGCCCCACCTCACGCACCTGTTCGCCCTTAGGGCCGGAGGAGCCCTGGGGGCCGGGGAGACCGCGGTCGCCCTTTTCACCCTGTTCGCCCGGAGGTCCGATGAGCCCGATCAAGCCTGGATGACCCTGTTTGGAAACAAAGGCATGAGGCGGCGCTCGCTGTGGCCACGCCTCCCTGCCAACCACGTGAGCCGGCGGGACGTGGCACGTCCCGGCCACGGGAAGCCACGGAGTCACCGGCCAACACCTCCCGGTGTGGAAACCGGCCTAAAGACAGCTCAAGGGACAGACGAGCAGGTCTGACACAGTCGGCCTTCGGTCAAATCATGGTCTAAAGAGAGAGGGAGACACAGATCCCAGACCAAGGTGATAACACGGTTTCCTGGGTGACGCTGTTTTGTGCGTCTGCTGTGCGTTGCCCAGTTTTTCTACGGCCACCGTGTATGCCTTTTGTTATGGGCACAGAGACATTTATGGACTTAAGGGAAAAAGTTACAGGGTGTTATAGATACGACAATTTTTCATGTTCCTCTACAAGGGATGGTCTCTACACAGGCTTACGTGTGTTCGTGTCGTAGGAGCCTGTGGAAAGTTCTAGAAGGACTCTTCCAGTTTTCCTTACTTTAGGGATAGAGTGGTGATAGGCACGGAGTAGAAAAGAAACAGACTCCCCAGTCCTTTTTAGAAGGAACTATCTGGGGGGCGCCTGGGGGGCTCAGTCAGTTGAGCGTCCGACTTCGGCTCGGGTCACGATCTCACGGTTCGCGGGTTCGAGCCCCACGTGGGGCTGTGCCGACGGCCGGGATCCTGGAGGCTGCTTCGGATTCTGCGTCTCCCTCTCTCTCTGCCCCTCCCCCACTTGTGCTCTGTCCATCTCTCTCAAGTAAATAAACATTAACAAAAACTTTTGTAAAAAGAAAGAACTATTTGGTTTGTGTGCTCTCTACCTGTCAATAAATCGGTGTGAGCAGAAAAAAATCACCCCTCAGCTGGAGAAAAGGAGCGGGCTTTGCTGTGCTGCAGAATCCACAGCGGGAACACTGCTCGGGCCCTGCGCACCCTTCGGCCACGGTCTCCCACCGAGGACAGGGACCGAGTCCCCCATACAGCACAGCCTGGTTACGTTCCCAGCCTTCCAGGACCTGTCTCCGGCCAGCAGCGGGCACTGGACGGACAGGCGGCTGATAGTTTGAAATCCCGGACGTGAGGGGCCCCGAGTCACAGCCTCAGAGGCACCGGAGTCCTGTCTTACCTTTTCCCCCTTAGGGCCAGAATCTCCTTTGAGGCCGGGGAGTCCTGGGGGACCCTGCGGGGGAACAGGTGGAGGGATCAGAGCTCTCCTCCCCAACACCACCCTCCACCCCTGCCGGGGAGCCCCTCAGGATCATCACTCACCATGGGGCCGGGGGGGCCGTCGGGGCCTGGGGCGCCTGGGAGACCTTGCTCACCCTGAAACGCAACGGGCCCTCAGCATGAGCCCCACAGGGCCCGTCCTGTGCCCACGCCCCCACCCGGCAGCCGCTGCCCCTCCCCGGCCCCCGTTCGCTCACCACAGGGCCAGGGATCCCTCGCAGGCCATCGGGGCCAGGCTTCCCAGGGGCCCCCTGGGGGCCAATGGGGCCAGTCTTCCCAGGAGGGCCTTCTAAGCCGGCTTCCCCCTGCAGGGACACAGATGCTTGAGGCTGTGGCCACCTTGGCCCACGATCACCGCCCAGAGGACCCCAGATGCCCTCAGATATCTGGGGCTGTCCCAAGTTCTTTACGGAAGCCGCCCTGACCAACTCTCCACCCCCCTAATTTCCTCGGTTGTCTGGGCTTCCCAGTCTCCAACGATCTCAGCCACCATGGCCGTTACAGCTGGCCCTGCCTTCATGGCTGGCTCAGCCACCACTGCCTGGGCAGGCCTGGGCCTGGAGGGCTCCTGTCCCTGCATCAGTTACCGACAGGGCAGCTCCAGGAGGCCCACAGGGCCATCAGAGTCACAGGGATCGGACCCTCGAGGGCCCTGGGCGCCCCGCCTTCTGCCCGGCCCCGCGGTGGGCACTGGGTCAAGCACCAGGCCGGGTACCCCAGCACCAGCTGCCCTCTCCTTAGGCTGGAGGGGCGGACGGCCTGCGGGCCTGTGGGCACCACAAGCTGTCTCCCTCCCGCTTTGCGGCGAAAGCCAGGCCTCCCTCTGAGCCGGCCCCAGCTCCCCGCTGCCTCTGTGGCTTTCCTGTGTCCCCACGTCTCCACTTCACGCCCGACTCGGCCGCCATGTAGGCGGCTCTTCTGGGAAGCTCGACAGTCACGGCTGAGCAGAGAAGCACATTACCTTGGCTCCCTTCTCTCCCTGTCTGCCTTCGGGGCCTGCGGGGCCGGGGGGGCCCTGGAACAGAGCAAGGGAACAGCGTGTGAGGAGCTGCCTGAAGAAGGCAGAGCCATGAGGTCTGTGTCTGCAGGGAGACGGGCCGGGGGGCGGGGGTGGGGGTGGGGGGCTCCCGGGCCGCCGGCCAGCATGGATAAGGCCCCCGGAATGAGTCCCAGTGGTCTCAGTTCTGGAAAAGGCCTCTGGGTCAGTCTGGGGAGGCCTCTGGAAGCCCGCAGTGCTGGGGCCCCTTTGCCGCTCACACGCCAGGCAGGCCAGTCTACCACAGCACCCCCCAGACTCTAAGTATTCAACGTGCAGAGAAAGGCCCGTTTCGCCCGCTCTGACTTTTGAGAGAGGTCTGACGCAGGGGGCGAGGCCCTCTCCGGCTTCGTGGGTGTCTTTCCCCCCACGACGGGCGCCACCGATGGCATCAGCACTTGGCCTCCCCCCAAAGCACGGGGCGACCGACCTAGCAGGTCTGAGGTTTGATGACACGACGGGGCTGGAGAGCACGCCTCAACCGGAAGCAGGTGCCCGGCGAGGGCCGCCTAGCGGTGCGGGGCCGGGCGGAAGGGCGGAGGGGAGGGGCAGACCTCACGCAGAAATCTCGCAGGCAGGGGCGACGTACAGGATTATTTATTTACCCTTTTTCCTGGAGGCCCAGACGGTCCCGGTTCACCAGTAGGGCCCGGGGATCCCTGGGGTCAGAGAAAGAACACAGAATTTGGGAATCAGGGTCGGTCAGACGGACGCCTGGCACGAGGTTCTCGGCATGTGCGCCCCGTCCTCGGCCGGCCCCGAGGCTGCCTCCCTCTTCCTCTGGAGCTGCCACAAGTCCCAGGTGAAGTCATCCCGCACCGGGGTTCCAGCAGCAGCGGGACCGGGAACGCTGGCTCGCGGCCACGGTTCTGCCGCATTTTCAACCAGCACTTCCCCACCGTGTAGCAATTACTCTGGATGCCCAGCGACCGTCCACACCACCCCCTGCCCACATCCCCGGCGACAGGAGTGGACCCCGAGGCACGGGGAGGACAAGGGTGGCCCCGAGTCCCAGCCCCGGGAGCAGGGGAACTCGGGCATCTCCGGGGCTTTGGTTGCTGCCCGTCTCACACGGGCGACGCCAGCCCGTGCCCGAGGGTCGAAGTGCCCAGCAGCGACCTGCCTCGTTGGTGCAGGGTGGGGGTGAGGGAAATCGGTGAGGACTCTGGGGCCGTCCCCGAGGAAGGGGAGGCCCATTGGGGTCGGTTCCAAACCGGGCACACGTGGCTGGAAGCGATGTTTCAGAAACTCAGTGTCGGGGATAAGAGGCAAGTCTAGGGTGATCCCAGCCCAGGGGGCTGACCCGGGCAGAGCCCTTTGGGGGAGAGGCACCAATTAGGCAGAAATAAGGCCATCCTGACATTGACAGGTGGGCTTGGGGTGGGCAGGGGCTCCCCGGTGACAAGTGACAAATCACCAGTACAGCTGTCCCCAGCTTCCGCCAGGGCCCTGCAGGGAGCTCGCGGGGAAGAATGGCTCCTACGAGGGAACTGGGCTCGGCTTTTTCTCAGAAAGGAACAGAGCAAGTCGCAAATCCCAAGAGCGCCCGACACCCTCCACCAGGTAGCCGGGGTCCCTGGAGGTCACGAGTGGACTCACCGTTTGCCCAGCCTCACCGTCGTCCCCTTTGTCACCAGGGGGGCCATCTTGACCCTGAGGGGATAAAAGCAAGTTCCTCCTGTCTCCCGAGTCACACGCCAATGCCCACCGTGTCCCCAGTCCCTTCCCGAGAACCCAACCCTCTCTGGGCGGCCAAGCGGGAACTCCTAAGCACCACAGCCTGGAGGCCACGTGGGAGAGCACCGGGTCCCAAGGAGGATTCACAGGAGACAACCGGGAGGGCAAAACCCGGATGGCAAAGGCAGGGCGAGGGCTGGCGGGGGTGGGGGCTCCGTGGCCTTGAACACCTACCGCGGGGCCAGGCTCTCCGGGGGGACCAGGATCTCCAGGAAAGCCGACAGGGCCCTGAAACAGACAGAGAGGCACGTCGGGGCCCCGAGCAACCGGTGGGGGCTGCCGCCGCATCCCCAGGACCCCCGCCTCACCCAGCCCCTGCAATGCCCTCTGTGTGACACCAGGACTGCGCCCACGGCCCGGAAGCTCCCACGAGACCACCTCATCCCAGCCACACCCCACGCGGGCAAGGAAGGCTCAGCGCTCTGCTTTCGGGGCACACGGAGGAGGGCAAGCACCGTGCCCATGACTCCGCTCCCGGGGCTCCAGGCTGAGACCAGACCCAGACCTTCAGGCTTCTAGAACAAGCTACTAGAAGTCCCTTCTGAGACGAAGTGGGACAGGCCACGGGAAGGTGGCATCCGCGTAGACCGCTGCTCCTGCAGCCCATTTAGCAAGCTTCCCGGGCTGGGCACAGGAGGCCCGCAAGCCCCCCCGCCCCACCCCTCCTCTTCCTCACCTCCACATCTCCGGCCCAGCAGCTGGTGTGAAAGCCTCTACGCTTTACAAACGTTACCCCAAGACCCATAGTGGTCGGGAGCTTTAGTGTGCCAGCAGAGAATGAGAAAGGCCCGGGCCCGGAGGTCGCCAGCTTCGGGGCGCCCTGGCATCTCGGAGTTACTCACGGGGCTGCCTTTGGGACCGTCGTCCCCAGGAGGGCCTTTGGGTCCAGGGGGTCCAGCTGCACCAGAAGGGCCCGACTCGCCCTTCTCGCCCCTTTCTCCTTTGGGTCCCTGGAGGGAAAGGCCAGCGTCGGTGCCCTCGGAGCCGGCCCCAGTTTCGCGGAGTGCCGTGCTGGCCTCAGGCGAACCCCCTTGTTTGCACGGGAAAGCGAGTGCCCTCGGGGTGGGGGTGGGGGCGACACGCTGGGCCCAGTGGGTCCCCGAAACTGCTCGTGCTCCCCAGCCCTTGGTGGTCCCCGGCGATGGCCTGGCCCCACTGGCATTCCAAGGTGGGCCTGACGGGCCCACCGGCTTTCTGGGGCCCCTGGAAGGGACCTTTGGCTTCCAGGTGGGAGGGGCTGCGGGCGCCCAGGACACCCGCCCACTCCCCGGTGTGCAGGTGGAGGCGGAAGCGAGAGGCCAGGAGACCCCCGTCCACCAGCCGCCTTCTGTGCCTGAGAGCCTCCCACGGGCCGTCCTGGAAAGAACGCCCGTCTGACCTGCGAAGGTCAGAACACTCCAGTCTGGGCTGATGAGGGGACAACTGCCCCCACGTTTGTGGCAGCCCACGAGCAGGTCTGGATCACCGCAGACGGCGGATGGACTTACGGCCTTCGCTCGCGGGTGTTCACCGCCAACGTCTTCGCGCACACACACACACACACGCGCGCACACACACGGGCAGGCTCGCACACACGCATGCCCTCTTGGTACGGTAACCCCACGGAGGTAAGCGTGAGGGGAACACGGCTCCTGTCGCGTGGACGGGACAACTGGGGCAGACTGTGAGCTTCCCACCCGGCAGGGGCCCGTGGTCGGGGCCCCCCCAGCCCACTCACCGGAGGGCCCCCCTCTCCAGGCAGGCCAGGCTCTCCGGCTTCGCCAGGCTCACCCTAAGGAGGAAACGTGACACGGTTACGGTGGCACCGAGAACAGGGGCCCCGGCTCCAAGCGCTTAGCAGACCCTCACTGCCGTCGGGCAGGTGGGGGCCCGGGGCGAGCGAGCAGCCAGCGCACTCTGACGGTGTGTGGGGTTGGAGGGCAGACGCGTCCCTGTCAGGGCGTGTGTTGACCTTGGTGCTCGCAGGCCGTGCCGCTCACACAGGGGAGGGGACCAGAGCAGGCTGGGCGTCACAGACGGCCTCGGGTGAGCTCTGGGGGACGACGAAGGGAAGGCAGTGGGAGGGACAGGGGACAGCGTAGGGGGGAAGGGCCGGGCCCAGGCAGCGAATACACAGCACCACAGGCTCAGAGGGTGCAGCCGCCCTGGGCGGAGGTGGGCGTGCTGGGAGGGAGACGCCTCCGAGCGGAGGCAGCGCATCATTAGTTCGCGGGCTTTAGCAGGAGATGCTTCTCTGTTAAGGTTCGTATCGTAAAAAATGGGCAGTGAAGGGGCGCCTGGGTGGTGCAGTCGGTTAAGCGTCCGACTTCAGCTCAGATCACGATCTCGCGGTCCGTGAGTTCGAGCCCCACGTCGGGCTCTGGGCTGATGGCTCAGAGCCTGGAGCCTGTTTCCGATTCTGTGTCTCCCTCTCTCTCTGCCCCTCCCCCGTTCATGCTCTGTCTCTCTCTGTCCCAAAAATAAATAAAAAACGTTGAAAAAAAAATTTTAAAAATAAAAAAAAAAAAACGGGCAGTGACGGAGAACTTCTTTCAATTTAACGGGCTGATGTCGGAAAGTTCTGGAAATGGTGTCCAGGGACTGCAAATGGGCAGGAGCACGTCGGCCTCGGCCCTTTTGTCCTGAGGAAGTAGGGCAAGGGCTTTAGCAGCGGAGCAAGGTCACGGGCACCGTGTGGAGTCCTGCTCGCGCACACGAGTGCACACACAGAGCCCGCCCTGCTCACGGAGGCATCCCCAGGGCCCACGCCCTGCAACTCATCCGATCGGATGAGGGGGACCCCAGGCCGTGAAGCAGGGTCGGTAAACGTGGACACGCCCGCACTGCTAGGAACGGACAAGACCCATCAGAGCCGGATCTGGGAGGGGGCTGGGCCTCCCTGCCGGTTGTAGCGCTCGGAAATTCTGCAAACGGCCGCCGGGAACAGGGGTCGGAGCCCCCAGCTCCACGGCACAGGTCTGCCAAGTGTCAAGGTGCGTCTGACGGGAACGACCCAGCAGCGCCCCGCACGCCTGTATCCGCAGCTGGACACACACACGCACACGCACACGCACACACATCGGTCGCCAGAACAGCGAGGGGCGTGAGTCACCTTCTCTCCCACCGCACCGGGATTGCCTATGCCACCCGGAGGCCCTTGTGGCCCGTCAGCGCCTGGAGCTCCAGAGGGTCCTCGGGGGCCGGGGGGGCCCGGGGGTCCCTAGGGGAAGGAGAACCAGTGAGCAGAGACAAAATGCAAACTGTGGCCGAAACAGAAAGGAGCCGCCACGCCCGGCCGGGCCGGCGCATCCTGGTCACGCTTACCATCTGACCCACGTCCCCAGTCTCGCCCTTCTCTCCGGGAGGTCCCGGCAGACCCTGGGGACAGGAACACGGCAGAAACTTAGCAGATCGGTGACGTGCTACCCCGATACCCACGAGCCCTTCACGGTCTCCCCACCACCGCGCCAAGCAAGCATCCAAGAGCCTCAGAATGTGCTTCTGAGCGTACATAGCCAAATGCGAGGCCGCCCCCGTGATGCCAGGTCTCGGAATTAGCCGGAGGAAATCGTCAGAGAGTACTTGGAGATTTATGGACCAAGGCGCTTGCCACACTGTCCCATTAAACAGTAAAACCTAATGAGCCAACAGCAGGGAAATGTCGGAATAAATTATGTCGCCACCATATGCTGGCAGTGACTAAAAATCACGTTTTCAAGATAAACAAAAAGGGACACGTCTAAAGAATGCTTAGTAACCCGAACACAACGCGTAAAGCGAAACGCAAGGAGCTGTGCTCAAACTTTCCGCACGCTCCGCGTGATTCCGGTTTTGCAAAAGCTGAAGGAGACCACGCGCGCGCGTGCGCGTGCGTGCGAATCCACAGAGGTAAGACGCGCCCGGGCGTTTAAAGCCATCAGTCCTGAGTCGTACGTTTGCCAGGCACTCTTTTCACCTACAGTTCTTACAGTGGGTCAATCATTTCCACCATCTCTGCAACCCACACCGCTGGTCAGGAGGAGCAAATACGGGCACGTCTGCGGTCACGGGGATTTGCCTTGTTTCCGATTAATGAGGAAGCCCCGGGAGGCCCGCAGAGCCTGGTCTTAGATTCCCCATTCTTGAAATGTCAGGAGGAGAGGGGTGGGGGAGGGGAGAGGAGAGGGGAAGGAGGAGGAGAGGGGAGAGGGAATCAGGACGGGGAGAAGGGACACGAAGGAAAGGGAAGGGGGAGGGGAGGGAGGGGAGGAGGAGTGGGGGAGGGGAGGGCGGGGGATGAGGGAGGGAGAGGGGAGGGGAGAGGGGGAGGGGAGGGACTAGGGGAGGGGAGACAGGGTAGGGAAGGAAGGGGAGAGGGGAGGGGAAGGGGAGGGGAGGGGAGAGGGGGAGGGGAGGAAGAGGAGAGGGGAGACGAGAGGAGGGGGACAGGAGGGGCTGCCACCGCAAAGATGAGGGCCCTTCAGAAGGAGACCACCGCCCTTGCACAAACCCTGTGGTTAGTTACCTGCAGCCCCACTGGCCCGGGGGGCCCAGGAAATCCTCTTGGACCTTCGTCACCTTTCTGCCCAAAAAGGCCCTGCTGGCCACGAGGGCCCGGCTCGCCGTCGGCTCCCTGCGGGGGGGGGGGGGATGATGGAGCTGGGGGTGAGGAGCCGCTGCCGGTACCCCGCCGGCTCGAGGGGCTCGGGATTAAGCACGGATACTCACGGAGGGGCCTGGCTGTCCGATGGGGCCCTGAGGACCGGTGGGCCCAGGCGGACCCTGGAGGGAAAGGACAGAGACACGGCTGCTTTCCCGGGGCCAGAGCGGAGGCCGACGGGGAGGGCCGGTCGGGGCAGAGACTGCGGTCCGAGGCCGTCAGCTCAGCCCCCACGCGTGGCCGTCGGTGGAAGGATGCTGGCCCGGCGGCAGGGGCGTGTTGTCGCGGGCGGTGCTGGCGGCCGCCGTGCATCATCTGAGCTCCCACCACACGCCCAGCCGCGGGCCCCGGAGGCCCTGCGTTAAACACAGGATGGGCGCCACGCCGCCCCCCACATGGGGCCAGGACCCGGCTCCAGACCGTGAGGCTGGCGGTGCGCCCCCAGGCACAGCCCACTGTCGGCCCAGGGAGCCAGGGAGAGAGGAAGGCAAGGGAAGCAGCCCCGGGCGGCGGCCCCCACGGGCACACGGTCACTGACCGCCTGGGGACACCGACCCCCCTGGAGAGGCCCAGCCGCCCAGCAGAGTGGACAGGTGTCACCCGTACCAGGAAGGAGCTGGCCCCGAGTGACACTGTTTTTCAAGAAGACACTAGGGCCCCTGAGCAGACTGAGCAAAGGAAAAAGGGGCAAAACAAAGAGGCAGCGGTCAGGGTGCCCGTGGCCCTGAGCACCGAAGGGCGGCCGTGACCCAGGCCTGCAGAGCCGAAAGCCTCGAGGACCAAACGCTCCACTGGCCTTACTTCCCAAAACCCGTGAACGCCTCCCGCTTGTCTGTTCACAAGGGACTCACTCAGGGACATACGTACATGCACGCACAGACACACACGCCCGTGTGCACACGTGTGCATGCACGCCACCCACACGCGGGTTCCAGCAGCCGTGTCCTGCTCCGGGCTGCTGATGCTGCCGCGTTGAGGACGGCGTAAACGCCAGCAGGGAGCGCGGGGTCCCCGTACCTGCTCGCCCTTGTCCCCTTTGCTCCCCTTCTGTCCAGGCTCCCCGATCTCTCCCTGCGGAAAGACCAGGAAGATCTGTTAGCCCCGAACCCTCTGCATGTTATCTGCTCCCCATAATTATTTTTTCCTAGAGATGAAGAATCATCTCCTCTCTGGGGGGGGGGGGGGCGGATAACTTTCCAAGGAAGAGACATTTCCGCAGATTAATTGATTTCCCTTCTAATACAATACTGAACGGGACGCGGCCTCGATCTCACACGGTACAGGATTTTAGTGGATTTTAAAATGTGGTGAGAATCGCGGTGGAAATATTTACTTTGTTTGTCAAATCGGGAGGCATAGCGACGCAGGAACAGAGACATCGGTTACCGGGCTCCAGAGGGATTATGAAAGTGCCCAGCGTCCCTGTCGTACAGAGCTGTCCCCCGCGCTGAGAGGCGGAGTCATCTGCGCACAGGTGACGAAGTCGGAAATGTCACCCGAGTTATCACAAATGGAAAGTCAGGCCAAAGAGTGAGATTCCACCGTCTTCATTAAACGAGGGGTGAAATATCAGCTCCGGAAGTAACAGCGGTAGAATCATCAAGCACACTCTTAATGAACGGGGGCCTTGATGATTCAAGCGACTACACTTAAAAATAGACACCGAGTAAAATCTCGTGTCGGGCTCCGCACATTCAGCACCGACGTGACGCACCGGGGAGCGGGGAGGATCTCTCCTCGCTCAGGAGGCTGGCGGCAAACGTCCCCGAAACGGCAGAACCGCACGGGAGGAAAGCAGTTTCAAAGCCCCCCGAGCACTCCAGAGATCTCATTCGTCACCGCGCTATTTGGGAGCTTCTCTGAAATCCTGCACCGACGCCGAGCAAGCGGGGGCGGGGGCCGCTGTGCCCCCCGCACCGGCAGTCTGGGCCGCGGGTCGTCCGCGGGCAGGGGCACTTGCCCCAACTCTTCTTACCTTGTCTCCGTCTTCTCCGGGGGGGCCCACGGGGCCAGCCGGACCGGGGAGCCCCACGGGACCCTGGAGGCCATCTCGGCCAGCTGGGCCTTGGGGACCCTTCTCACCCTGAAGAGGAGAGGAGACTCCCGGTCAAACACGGCTCTGTCATGGGACCATCCTGCCACCAGCTCATCAGCCCAGAGAGGAGAGGCCCCCGGGCGGGGAGTGGGCAGTTCCGGGCCTCGCCAGTCCTGACGGGTTTCAGCCCGCTTCGCCGAGGATCACTCTGAGCCCGGCCCCCCGCCACTCACATCCCGCACACCGCTGCCTTTCCGAAGAAGGGCTCCTCTTTTACAAATGGGGAAACCGAGGCACAGTTTGCGAGCGGTGCCGCCCAAATTCAAAGCCAACCAGCCAGATTCCTGAGGCTGCGTGCGGGATCACGGATTCTCCGGGCCAGGAGGGCCTGAGCCCCGGCCACCACCAATGTTCGTACCGTTTTAATTCTCGGCCAACACCTCCCCCACCAAACAGGCGCGTACGCACACAGGCATCTCTCTTCTCTCGTGATTCTGATTTACTTCCCTCGGAACTGCCCCTAGAAATCTCAAGTGTCCTTACTAAGTCCTTGCTTTGCTTGGGTCACCGTATTACGCTGTGGGCGCAGACCGAGGGGGTGTGTGCTGGGGAGGGGGACACGGGAGAGAAAAATGTGCACTCGGTGTCCAGATCCACGTGTGGCCAGCACCTACCCGGACCCCACTGCCCCATCTCGACCTCTCCGGCTTGCACAGCTTCCTCCCTGCCCCTCAATTTAGTTCCTGCCAATATAGACTTCAACCCTAGGTGAGCCAGAAGCGGCCCAGGCCGACTGTGGCTTGCCTGGAGCCTTCCCGTGTGACATCGCTGGTCAGGCGGGCAGTGCTGGGGGACACCTGGCCTCCTCCTCTCCCTGGGGCTCTTCGGGGAGAACGACAAGCTCTGTACTCCTGGGAGGTTTCTGCTTAAGTATTTACTCTCTTCAGGCAACGAACTCAACCGTCTCTCAATGGTCTCCAACCACAACTGTGCTCTACACGCATTCAATGCACCACAGAAGGCAGGTTTCTGGCTCCGAGTTCGGCTGGGTCAGTGTCCGATGGCCTCAGTGGAAACGACGAGACGCCATCAGAGCCGACACCACACTGAATGGATGTTTGCGGGGGCGGGTGCTCCCTGCGTGGTATCGCGCTCGGCCGGGAAGGGAACCGGGCCCTTGCCACCCATGAACCGCGCCAAGTGCGGAACGCACGAGGAAGGTCTTTCTAACAGACATCCGTCAGCGCGGGCGTCCCAACTCTGTCGGGGATGGTCCGTGAGCACGTCTGCCCTTCCCTCCCGGAGCCCTGCTCATTCTGACACCTAAATCCCAAAGGGAAGTTTGAGCTGAAATTTGTCTCCGGGACCGACTGAATGCGGGGCAGGTGGGGGGTTTGCAAAATCACGGTGGACACCAAATACGGTCGGGGTGGGGGCCCATCAGGGCAGCAAGGGGCATTTTGTGGTTACTCCGGGAAAGGTGCTTGGCGGAGGGCGGCCATTGGCTTCCCGGGAGGTCTACACATGAAGGGACCCGTTAATCTCCTTCCTGGAAACCAAGGCTGGGGCAGGAGGCCTCACGAAGCCTCCACGCTGGGCTGGGCCACACTCGGGGTCACTGACAGCCGGCTGTCGGGGGTCCAGGGAGAAGTTTCTCTTCTTGGCACACGCCTCCCGGCCCCAGGCCAGGGGAGGGGGCTCCCATCCCAAACACCTATCCTTCTCCCACAAAGACCAGCCTGGCTCCGGTGACTGGGACCCGGCCACACACGGAGCCCAGAGCCCGGCCGAGACCAAGGCTGAGGCCACGCTGGGACACACACGGTCCCCAGCCCCTCCCTCTGTGTGCACGGGCTGGGACACAGCCGCGCAGGTGAGCTCCCCGGCACCCTCTGGCTCAGGTGACTCTGAAAGAAGCCAGCCAGCGCTGGGAACCCATCCTCGGACCTCAGTCAGGACGCTGGGGACACACCCACTCTCCTGGGGGACAAGCACTCCCTCCCCCCACCTCCCCACCTCCCGGCTCCCGCCAGCCCCTGGGGCACGCCCGTGGCAGGGATGGGGCTTGGCGGGCAGGGCCCCTGCGCCCCCGAGGCGGTACTTACAGGAGCTCCTTTCTCCCCAGCCGGCCCTGGAGGTCCTTGGGGCCCGGGTCTCCCTGGGATTCCGATGGGCCCAGCAGCACCGGCCGGGCCTCTCTCTCCGGGGGATCCCTGGAGCGGGCAAGAAAATAGTTCATTTCCAAGGCTCCCAAATGCACGGACACAATCTTCCAAAGTGCCACCAAGCCTTATCACTCCAGAGCCCTCAGTGGTTCCCAGGGCCCTTCACGGTGCACACTACTTAGACCAGCGTTCGAGGCTCTGGGTTTCTGGGCCCCTCCTGGCTCCTCCCCTCCCATAATTCCAAGCAGATGCCTGCCTCGTCCCCAGGGTCTGAGAACACATCCTCCTTAAGTGCCTGCCTGGGGTGCTCTCCTGGCCCTGGGCCCCCATCCTCTCCCCCCCACCCGGGGTCTGCCTGCCCACATCAGGCTCCCTTTCCATCCCGCTTCCCGATGTCGCATGTTCTATGCTCTATGGAGGATGTTCTGCCCCGCTGACCCCCCCCCCCCCCCCCAGAGCACCGCTGACGGGTGGGAACCGGCCTAATCCTAGGGTCAGCACAGGCAGGCCACCATTGCCCAGGCATCGCTCCGCACTGGCCTTTATCGGAAAGAAAGGTACCATTTTCATTTCCGCCTGGCTTCCCTGAAACGGTCCGTAACTCGGGTGGGGAGAGCTGGGGTTACTGTGTGGTCCGTGCTCAGACCCAGGGCGGGGGGGGGGGGGGGGTCCTACAAACCCACATCTGTGCAGCAGAGCTGGGGCCCCATCCAAAGGGCAGGGGGAGATGCGGCCCCCGTTACACCTCCACCGAGTGCCAGCCGAGAACAGGGGTCTGTGGGCATGCCTCCTGAGGGTGGGCGTGGCCCCGCGCGGTCCCCGATTTCCCCAGACCACAGAGGCGGCTCTGGGAACGCTGCGTCCTCAGACCTCTCCTAGCTGGACTCCCAACATTGGAGGCACCATTCCGGCAACAGACGGCACCTGTGCTGGCTGACCTGTGCGTGGGCAGCCCCGGGGCAGGCGGGCAGCCTGACTCTCCAATCCACAGTCAGAGACAGGAGATCTGTGCCCCTTCCCTTCCCTCCCCGCAGCCCCGGGCCCAGACCTACACTCGGCTCATCAGCACCTGCCTTGCTCCTCCAAAGGCAGGATGGAGACACGCGGCCCTCCCTCCACACCGCCGAGCCCTCTGCCTGTCCTCACACTGCGTGCCCCCCGCTCGTGGTCACCCCGGCTGCCAGCTCGGGGCCCGCTGCCCGCCTCCTCCACGTGGCCTGCCCAGGACCCACAGCGGGCCAAGGTCGGTGGGCACGCTCTCCTGGCCCTCGGGGCCGCCCTGTCTGCCTGCCCCCCAGGCTTGGAGGAAGAGGTCTGATAAAGTGTCTGTGCTGGCCGCCCGCACTCACCGCGGGGCCTGGCGGGCCAGGGGGGCCTTCGCTGCCTTTCAGTCCGAGTGCTCCCTGCAAAGCAACGACAACACGTTCAGGACACCGCGGGGAGAGGGCCCCGGGCTGGGCGGCGTCCAGCTCCATCACCCCGCCCGGCCCCTCACTCACCACTGGACCGGGAAGCCCCCGATCCCCAGGGAAACCACGCAGTCCAGGAGGGCCGTCTTTCCCAGGGAGGCCGGCAGGACCTGGGTCACCCTGAAATCAGAGCCACAGATGAGCTTCTGAGCGATGCCCGGGACCAGGGTGGCCGGGGAGGTGGGGCGAGGCTTCCTCTCCCAGATCCACCAGACTCAAGCCGAGGTGGGGCAGCCCCAGGCACTGGCTCCAGAAGGAGCCTCTGAGTGGCGGCTTGACGTGCTCCCGGGCAGCTCGGTGCACAGGAGCGTGACCGGTGCTCGCGCCTGGTAGGCACTTTCCGCGGGCTGGCTCTGCGTGTGGTTTGGGGACAGACTCCACCCCTCTGGGCTCAGGGTGGGTTGAGCGGGAGCCGAGGGCCCCCACGTCTACCCTTTCCGTATACTTGGGGCTCCTCGTAAGACTGCTCAGGTAAAGGAGGCTGTGGCCAGACCACTGGCCACATCACCCAAAACAGACCCATCACCCGAGAGACTTGTTCCCAGCCTGAAACCACATTTCCTGAAAAGATAAACCAGCTGAGCGTTTTCCCCGAAGCGCATGAAAGCTTTGATATATCTTCCAGAACTTTCTCCAGGGCCCGGCATGGGAGCAGAGGGCATCTCCGACCAGCACGCCCTTGACCTTTCCAAACTCGGACAGCTCTGTCGGTGAGGGGATATGTGCCCACCCACATCTACGCGTGTGTCTACATACGTCACACAGTCACACACACGTGTACGCGTCCTTAAGCGCACACACGTGGATCCCAGCACAGACACGTGTAATTCTTCCAACAACGCTTAACTGGCTCCCCTTCCTTATTCGCGGGTTTACTCTTGTGCCTGTGCTCGCGTGCACGGCTGGGTTTGCTGCGTCCCTCCCTGAAAAGCTGCGAGGGGAGAAGCTTGCCATTTTCAAGCCGATACCCAGGAATTACGACCACCAACCAGGGGCGTGCGCCCCGGCTGCGCAGGGAGGCTTCCTGGGGAACAAAGACGGGACGCAGGACCCACGCGAAGAGGCAGGCTAGAAACACGTCCACTTTCTGTTTTCGTTATTTATTCTTTAGCCTCTTGTGGTGGGAAACTTTTTAACGGGTCACTTTCTGCTGAATCAGTTTCAGACACGAAACGTCAGGGTGGGTTATGTGCGTCTGGGAGCCGGAGTGGCAGCCGGGGGAGGGGAGGTCAGCTGGCCACGGCCCCGGGGCCGAAGGCCAAGGACGGTTTGACCCCTGGCCCCCGCTGCCATCCCCCTCTGCGGCAACACAGCCCAGATCCTCCTTCAGACCAGGCAAAAGTGGTCGTCTGGGGAGCCAACCGGCACGAACAGCACTGGTCTGAGACCCCCACTCGTTCATCAGAAAACAGCCGGAGAGAACAGAGATCCCTCCGCGAAGTCCGGGCCGGCAAGGGAGGCCCGACGAACTCACCTTCGTCCCTTCTTTCCCGGCAAGGCCGGGGAGCCCCTGCTCACCGGGGGGGCCTGGGGGCCCGGGGTGGCCACGCTCGCCCATTGGGCCCGTTTCTCCTGTGGGACCCTGCGGGGAGAGTCCACGTCAGCCCCAAGCGTTTTCGAGACACGCTTGCCTTCCCAAGCTAAGGACAGCCCTGGGCACAGAGGCAGAGGGCCCGCTGTGTGCCCTCCAAACCCCACAGTGCTTTGCGAGTGTCCTCCCTCTGGTAAAAATCCAGGCGGAAGCAGACGGGGCGGACGGGGTGGTTGCGTGCCGTGAGGGTGGCCCGGTGGCCACGCGACAGGTGGGCGGCGTGCCTACAACCCCTGCGGTCCGTGGCCGCAGCGGGTCAGTGTCTTATTTCCCGCTGCATCAGGTGGGAACTCGCTGCCCAGTTTTGCTGCTCCAAGCCATCGGTCCTGGCTGTAGGCCACCGTGCGGTGACCCACGGGCCGCGGCACTGGCCGGAGCCAGGAGGCCCAGGCTGCCGGGGGGCTCGGGGGCAGGGAAGAGCCGGCCCGAGCCGGGCCTGGCCCCGGCTGCCCGCGAGCCAGCTCCGTTCCGCCAGCTTGCCTCGCGCTGATTGTTCAACAGACCGTCCCCCATTCTCCCCATCTGGCTCCCTGTGCGGAGCTCATCTCTGAACGCTAACAAGCCGTGGGACTCGGGATTCTCCGTCAGCAGCACCTACGCCTTCCGAACCCTGGGGGCACCTCCCTCCCGTGTGGGCGCCGCACAGATGGCCAACGAAGGCGGGGGGGGGGACGCGGCTGCTTACCTGAGGGCCCACGACGCCCGGGGGCCCTGGGGGGCCGGTCTTGCCTTGGAAACCCTGCGGAGAGAGAGTCACCACGCCGAGATGGCCGAGCGGTTCTCATCAGAAGGCTCGCGCCCCGACCCCCGACCCCGACCCCCGACAGCGAACGTTCCCCACCGCGCTTGCGAGGGCCCGTCTCCCCTCTTCCGTCTGTGTGTATATTTCGCGAACACAGTGAGGCCGGAGAGGTTAGCTCTGTTCGCTGCTTTTCCGCCACCGGGTTTTTGTGGAGACAGATTTTAAGGCCGCCGATCCTGACAGCGCCACTAAGCGTTCACTTTCCCGGTGGACTCGGCGCCATTGTTCAGCCTCCGGAAGCTCGACTTGGGAGCTACCTCTGGGCTATTTCTCATCAGCGACTTTGGGAGATGGTCCCACGTGTGTCGCTAACGCCTCTGCCGAGTGACAGGTGACCTCACCCGCTCCTCGGCATTTGTGGGAACCGGGACAGGGCGGGGGTCTTCGCCGCTCTCGTAATCCGGCAACTCGAACGCGCGGTTAGCTGGGTTCAGGGGCTTCCTCGCCTCTGCCCGCACACGGCTCGTGTGCCACGGCCCCGCCTTCAGTTTGGATGGTGGCTCTGCTACGCGTCCTCCCTTCGAGGAGGCGGCTGCGGCTGCGAAGCAGGGACGCTTCGTTTCCAGGCGCATCTACAGAGCCCTGCACATGCCAGCAAGATGCCCTCTGCAGGTGCCCTGAGACGCTGGCAGGAACGTGCAGATGTGACGCCCAGGAAGCTGTTAGTGGGAGCTCTAGAATCTGGAGGGGGGCGTCTTAAGCCACAGGGAGACCTGGGGGGCGAGCGGGCTGGCCCGCGTGGCTGATGGGCAAGGGTGGTTCCCTGCCTCGCTGCCGGGACAGCCGCCGGGCCAGCACCAGAGACTTCACGCTTAGCCGCTGGACCGTGCAGGGCCCACGGCGGATTCAGCGTCTCTGCAAATTCTCCGGGGGCTCTTCTCTTGAGGCCCAAGGGAAGGGTTAGGGAAGCTGCATGCAGTGCACGGGAATGGCCGTATTTAAGTGTATTTATCTTGCGAGAGAGACGGCGTGTGCGTGTGCACGTGCGTGCGTGCGAGCGGAGAAAGGGCAGAAAGAAAGGGCGAGACAGAGAGAATCCCAAGCAGACTCCGCGATGTCAGCAGAGCCCCACATGGGGCTCGGACTCGGGAACGGTGAGATCGTGACCTGAGCCGAGATCAAGAATCAGATGTTTAACCGACTGAAGCCCCCAGCTGTCCCGGAAATGGCCATTTTTCAAGCAGAACCTTTGTAGGCAGCGTTTACAGGGTCAGAAACAAGGGGCGGTGGACAGGTCAAGGGCACCCTCACTTGGGGGGCCGTGGCACAAGTGCCAAGTGCAGGCAGGAGCCTGAGTATAAGGCAGGAAAGGCCCCTCTGTTTGCGCCGGGGTCAGGACCATCCCTGGCTGGTGTCGAGCCCCTGGCTGGGACATGAGCTTTGGGCTCACGTTTAGAAGTGATGCCCTTTGCTGCATCCGTTTTCTAAAGAACAAAGTCAACACCCGAGGGAAGACCTTTCTGGAAGGTTTGTCTGGACGCCCCGTGTCGGAGACATCTGTCCTGCCTGGGTCTGGAGACCGGGTGCCCCCGCGTCCACGAGGGCAGCCAGGCACGGCACGGGTAGCTGGAAAGCCCCTACGTTACTTTCCCAGCAAAGACGAGCAGCTTAATTACTCCACCAGCCTCTGTCTGGGGTGAGGCAGAGGCAGAAAGGCACACGCTTGGCAAAACCTTCTATCTTGTCTCCTCAGAACAGCATTAGAGAAAAACAGGCAAAGCTCAAACGAAATGTTTTAATTTTTCTCTATAAACAAAAGAGCGAGGTGATGTGCATTCATCAGCCAGCATGCGCCTCGCAGCAGAACGCCGGGGAGGTACAATTAATAGAAGCTTTGTCACAATGAACCAGGGAGACAAAGGGATGCTTTTAGCGCAGGCACGGAGAAGATGTTAAGGGCGGCATTCAGAGCTTCGTGGGACGCGGGGTTTGCTGTGAGACCCTTTCAGAGGCCTGCGACTACAAAGAAAACTGGCCGCAGAGACAGAGGGGCCGTCTCAGCAGCCTGTGCCGTCTTTCTGGTGACCAGGCGGTCCCCACCCGTCCGAGCCTGGAGCCTCAAGGTCACAGGCGCGCCCACGGCCTCCCGCGGACACGCCCGCCGTGGGCGCGGTGGGCTGGCCTGCAGGGCCAGGAAGGGACCTTATTTCTGAAAGACGCTTTTTCTTCCCACTGAAAACGCCGGGTGCTTTAACCTCCGGCCAACAGCGACGCAGCCTGCACCGGGCTTCTCCAAAGGGAGGGGCGAGGTGGGCGGGGCACCCGGGACGGCAGAATCGCTCACCGATCAGGAGCCTGGCTGAAAGCCCAAGCTATACCCGGGCGGGCCACCTGCCTCGTGGAAGGGGCCCCGCGTAGCCCCTGCCATCGGCCCCGGGGCCGGGAGGGCCGGGTCCTTTCCGGCTCGCTCTCTGGCCCGAATGCGCACACTTCGAGCGTGGCCGCACTCACGATCCCTCACTGAGGAACGGGAGGCTGGTCGCACACGGCTCAGCGTGCGGATGGCATTTTGTCTGCCATGATGGTTCTAAACGTGACCCTGGACCGAAGTTGCCGGGACACCTCGGGCACCGGCACCGGCCTTCTGCGCACACAGAGCCACCCCAGGCCTGCACGGGGCCGTCCGCAGGCAGGCTGGCTCCCCCCGAGTCAGCGGAAGACGGCCGACACCTCAGGGGCCTTCCCGAGGCTGGCCACTTTCTCCCGAGCCCACGGGGCCGAGGAGGCGTGCCCACGGGCGGGGCTGTGGGAGAGGCCGGGCCAGCCTGCGTCCCCGTGTCCCCGTGTCCCCCACGCTGCCAATACTCACGGTCTCTCCTCTCTGTCCAGGGTGTCCCGGGAGCCCGTCCTTGCCCGGAGGGCCCTGAAGGAAGAGGCAAAGGGAAGAAGTTCCATTCGGTTCTGAGAGGCGCGCACCTCTGGGACTTCAGACCAAACCAGGGGACGAACACAGCCACCTCGCTTCAGAGAAAGCTCCTGCAAGGGTCACGGTGACCAAGTGCCACGTGGGGACCCAGCACCTGTGCGTCAGCTCCCGAACCCGCACAGCCTTCCCGAGCGCCACACTTCCCCTCCCAGGGGAGAAACTGAGGCAGGGAGAGGTGCAGCCGTGGGACGCACAGGCAGCAGCACGGGGACCCGGGTCCGCCTTGTCCTGGCCGCTGACCCCCCGCATGTCCGTCTGGCGACAGTGCCCACGGTCAGGCATCTTTCCTTCCGGGGTGTAACAGAGTGCGCTCTGCCTGTGCTGACTTGGGCTGTGCCCCCAAAATACGGGGGGAAGTGCTAGCCGCCCCGCACCTGCGAAGGTGACCTCGTTTGGAAACGGGGGCTTTGCAGACGTCACCGACGCAAGGTCACACCGCACTGGGGTGTTCCCAAAGTCAGTGGCTGGTGTCCTCACAGCAAGACGGGGGCGTGACGACCCAGGGACACCCCCAGAGGAGGCGCCACGTTAGGATGCAGGCAGAGCCCGAGCGAAGGGCGTACAAGCCGCGGACGGCCAGCAACCACGGGAAGCCGGGAGCGGGGCAGAGGGGCGGTCTCTCCCAGAGCCCCCCGGGAGGCACCGGCCCCGCCAACCCCCCGATCTTGGCCTCTTGGCCTCCAGACTGCGAGACAGCACATTTCTGCTGTCTCAAGTGGCCGAGTCGGTGGTGATTTGCAACGGTGGCCCGGGACACTCATACTGGACCCAACTAGAATATCATGTCTGCCCAAAGGAGAGAGAGGTCCGCGCTTCCAAAAAGCGGCTCTCTCCGGTTTCCCCGCCGACGCCCCTCCCACCGGCCCAGCAAGGAAAACACGTTACTCACAGGAGGGCCCTTGGGTCCAGGGAAACCGGTGGGTCCTTGGGGTCCATTGGGTCCCTGTGGATAGAGAACGGCCAGCTGAGCACAGATGTCCTTTCCCCAGTGCGTGGGGGCCCAGGAGACCCCACCATGGTCCTCCTGAGTCCTTGGTTCTCTGAGCAAAGTCTCTTTGTGCTCCCCCGGACCCTTTCTCCATTTATTCCAGCCCCCCGCCCCCCACCAACGCAACAAAGGAGGTCAGTCCGGGGAGCTGAGGGGGGCAGCTTGGGGCCGAGGGCCGAGGGGGGGAGCCGCCCGCTTCGACAGGCAAGAGACCTCACTCCCAGCAAAGGCTACCACTGATCTGCTTTGGGATCCTAGGAAAACCCTCTCTTTCAGTAGGACTGGAGACACGCCTCCCTCTCCCCAGCCCACCCCGGGAAGAAACGGGGAGGGACATTTAAGGCAGGCTGCCTCCCCAGAGATGTTGGCAGAGGCCCGCGTGTCCACGGTGCTCACCCGTTCACCCGGAGGGCCAGCGGGGCCATCGCCTCCAGAGTTGCCCTAGGAAGGGAGGGACACAGAAAAAACAGCTTCACTATGATCACCTTTATTATCACTGCCTGTGACAGCACACTGGCCCGTGACGTCACGGGACGTCAGTCACACACGGCACACGGGCACAGGCGCGGGTCACCAGGACTTCCAGGAAAGGGCAGAGGGCGCCAGCCACCGATCCACGCTCCCAAAGGCCACCTGTCTTGTCATCAGACCCTGAGCTGCTATCCACGGGGCTGTGGCATTTCCCCGAGAAGAGCCCTCTGCAGGGGGACAAAGGCCATGCTCCCACCAGGAAGTGTGTTGAAAAGTCACATGGCGATAGGACCCAGGCATCTGCCCCAGGGCCCCCACAAGCGGTGACAACAGCTATGCCGTGGTATCCCTCGCTCGTTCAGGGGAGCGTTAATCCCTGTACGGGAACGTGGGACGCACCGGCACTCAGCGCGGGAGAATGTTCTGTACCCTGCCGGTGGGCACATCCCACTAGCCGGGGGGCCAGCTCTGCACCCCAGCCAGCAGAAGGCCCACGTCCCTTGGTGGGAGAGCACTTTGGAATGGCGTCCGGCCGAACGGTGAGGGCCTGCTTGGCTGTCACACGTTTCCACGCTGAGAAAACGGGAGGAGGGGACGCGAGGGACAGGCTCGGGCTCTCCCTCTGAGGCAGGAGGAAGAAACGGGCCCTCCCCACCAGAACCGGATGGTGGGGTACCCGGATGGCTCAGCACTTGTGCAAAGCCCGGGGGCCCGGTCCCCTAAGGCCGCGGAGGTCCCAGTGTGGGGTGGCCCTTCCCGCCATGGCTCCGTTGGGGCCGAGGCACGTGATGCAACTCAACCTGAGCTGTCCGAGGGCTGCTGGCCCGGCTCCTTCTTAAATACCCTCAAGCAAACTTCCTTTTTTTTCTCCCAACAAAAAGGCCACGGATCACCCACAGGTGCTCCACGTGTGGGTGGCGTGGCTGACGCCCCAGAAGTCACTGAAAACCTACCTTGGGGCCAGGCTTCCCAGTGATGCCCCGGGGGCCCCGTTCGCCCCTCGGACCCTGCACGGGCGGGAGAGAGGAAAGGTGAGCTCGAATCCTCCCAGCCCTGGACACCTCCCTCCCCCTCCCACCGAGCATGCCCCCTGCAACGTGCTCCCGCTTCTAGAAGCCCAGAGGGTGGTTACCGTCGGGCCTCGCTGCCCCCGTGGTCCTGGCTTCCCAGGTGTGCCCTAGAACCAGAGAAAGAAGCGGCTGGTGAGTCACTTGCCAGAGACCCCTGCCACGGCCTGGGTGGTGGCCCTCTCCTGGGTTACGGGGAGAGAGCTCGGAAACAGAAGCCGGGAAGGTCTGCTCTCCTTATCTGTGCTTCTCCAGGAGATTTTTCAGGCCGAGGGGACTTCACTGCACATTCGATACACAGAGCTTTGTGTTTCCGCACAGGCCTGTAGAAATCCAATTTTCTCCCTGTAGTCTGATGGATGTTTACCGCCCTATCTGGTTTCCTTTCCGCAAGCATCAACACCCCCCCCTTCCCCTCCCGCCCGCCCTCTCCCTCCCTTTCCCCATCTCTCTCAGCGGCGGGGGCGAGGGGGATCGTTACCGCAACCCCTTTCATACATAATTTACTTTTGCTACAGTTCCGAATATTAGCCATTAAATTTTCAACAGGCCCCACAGACAAGCAAACTTGCAGCTCCACGTATAAATCATACACCCAAAGTCATCGGCTTCTCTTCTCGTAGAACTTAGACTCCTTTCTCTTGGCGGTGTTGTTTTGCATTTTCCAAACCACGGAAAACAGATGCGCCGCATTTGTTTTTCTCGGAAGCAGAGCTTGGATAACGGGTAACCGCGGTTCACCCGCAGCGCGCGGAAGCAACGGACGGACCGCCACCCCGGTGTCCCCACCGCCTCTCGATTCATCTTCCAGAACTTTATGCTGATTTCGAGCGACGAAGCCCAAGACGGAGCTGAGCCGCGAAGGCCACCTGCCGCACCGTCTCTCCCCAGCTTTGACTTGTTCGCTGCTGGAATCAAAACTGCTCTGTGCCGTCTGCCGTCTTGGAGTGAATTTAATACAACGGTTTACGGTGATGAGGCGATTATGTCTCCTTCCAACGATGCACTCTGGTTTCCCTGCTTTAATTACCTGGCGATAGCCTTTGGCTCCAAATAAATATTTGCATACGAACATTAATGCAACATCTGCTTTCTTCGCGCTGTTGGCTTTTACCAGCGTGGACGCCGGGCCAGCACCGGCTACTTGTTGGTGTCCGTGGGTGCGTCCAGCCGCGAGTCTTCTCCACCAAGTCCCACCCCCGTGAGCCCGGGCACGGAGGGTAGGACCGAGGCTCGGCCCCGGCCTCCCGGGTGAGCCTGCTGCCCAAGGGTTTCCCTGTAAACTGAACCAGAGAGGGACGGACGCCGCTCAACAGGAACCGCCCCGTCCATGGTCTGCTTGGTGACTCGCCTGTCCTCATGTCCTCACGGAGGACGCGCAGACAGTCCCAGAAACGGCCCTGCTCCGGCCGAGAAGCCAAGCACAGGTGCATCTCTGGACTCCGGCCTCCCGGGCCCCTCAGCCACCAGCCCCGCAGAGCCGCCCTCCCGGTCCGCAGATGGCTCAGGAACGGCGGGAGCAGGCACCACGGAACCCCTGTCTGTGTCCCTCTCCTCCATAATTTCCAACTGGGACTCTCAGGGATGACATTTTCAGTGTGGCTGGTGCCTTCAGTCACGTGGCAAGACGGACCATGCCCCATGGGGGTGGCTTTGAGGCCCCGGGGACGCCAGCCTTTCGCCCCCACCACCTGTTCACCGTCCCCTTGCCTCTTCCCCCCCACTCTGCCCCCTGCTCAGGCCTCAGTCCTTTGTCCCGGGCATCTGTGAGGCCCAGCCCACCTCCGCCCCTCCAGGCTGTCCCTGAGCCCTCCCTACCTCTGCAGTCAACCGCCCCCCCTTCCCCCGCACATCTGGTTTGTCCCTGAGCACGCACCGCCATCCGCCACACCATCTGCTTTACAGACTTGCTCCCTGTCCCCACCCTTGGAAGGCAAGTCCCACGAGGGCTTCTGTGGCTCTGTCCCCAGGGCTCCAAGAGCACCTGACATGTGGGGACAGGGGAGGCGCTCAACTAATGCCATTTGGATGGAGGGAGGGATGGGTGGATGGAGCGAGGGAGGGAGGGAGGGAGGGACACAGTGACAGGATGGCAAGAATGACCCCATAACTTGGTCTGGAAGGGTCAGCGAGCCGGCCGGATTGCCAGGATCGGCGATCAAGGAAGAGGTGCAAACCACCAGGGCACGGGGAAGGTCACTGTCACTGGGAAAAAATTTCTTCTTCCTTTCCTGGGGAAGGTTCCAGAATAAAGACATCTCTCTCAGGAGATACGTGGGGGGGATAGACGTGCATAATTCCGGGGTTCCTCTCCCGTGCAGGGATGTGGGTCCTCAGTCGCCCCCGGGGAGGGCGTGGGGAGCCCGTGAGCTGAGCCGTGAATGGTCCAGGTCTCCGGCCAGGACGTGCTCGTGGAACTGCAGCCATCCGTGGTTCACTCGTGTGCAGGGCCATCTCGGACGCTTCCCAGGGACGGACTTGGCCTTTTCCTCTAGATCCCATGTCCTCCGCTTGCCTCCGTGCCCCCAACACCCGGGAGGGGCACAGGGAATATTTCTCCCACGATATGCGCGAACGTGCTTGCCGGTCCTACTTGGCCCTTGCCCAAGCCGTTGCCTTTTGTAAAAGTTGACATCGTCGTCCTCAGGGCCTGCCCCCACCAAGGTGGCCTCCGAATACAGCAACCACCACAGGCAGCTTGGAAAAGCCCCGTAAATTCCCAGCATAGTTTCCTTGTGTCTGTGCTTCAGGTCCTGGGAACCAGGAGCCAAACCTCACAAGAGCAAGCTTCTGGACCCGTGCTCCCCCGTTCTGCAACCACATCTGTTTTCCGTGGCGTCCCTGGTGACCCCCAGCACCGACGCATGGGGATAACTGCCCGTGGGGCTTGTGGGGGGTACCCGGGCATCTCTCTGCCCTTCTGAGCTCAGGGGTGGGAAGTTGAGTAGCTCTGCAGGGGCAGGGAGAGAGGAGCGGGGCTTGGGCCAGAGTGCTGACCCTAGGGCGCCGGCCAGGCCTCCACGGCCCCACATGACCCATCCCAACGGGGCCTTGATCCCTGGCCCCAGCGGGCTCCTCCACGGACAGGGGCTGTGGCCAAATCACACGACCAAATGCCGAACATCGCGACCCCTCTTGGGAGAGTCTCACCGTGAGCTGGTGTCAAAGGTCACGAGGCCGCCACCAGCACAGAAGCCACTCCCTTATCACCCCCACGCTTCCCGGACCCTGGCCCACCTTTCACAGCGGCCTCTGTGAGTATTCCAGAGGGCACCTTTCCCCAAAGGCGTCCGTCAGACTCTCTCTGGAGGTCAGATAGACAGGTAGGGAGGCGGATGGATACACGGACAGCGACAGACAAGGAAGAGCCAGACAGACACGCTCACAGAGGTACAGACACAGACAGGATGTACGGGCAGGTAAACAGGTAGATACGCATGGAGGTCAGGTCCAGCTCCAGATGACGACAGCGTCCCTGTGTTCACGCCGTCTCCTCGCACTGAGGGCAGTTCCCCATTTTCTATCTGTCTCAGGCATCGGGCACGTACACGTCTGTTTACACGGGTTGCGCTGGCTTGAGGTCTCTCTCCGTTTTTCAGGAGAGCTCACCGTCTCTGCTCAGACGCGGTGAGGACAGATCGGGGCAGGGGTCTCTCTGGGAAGACGCAGCCCTCCTGTGCCAGGAGCAACAGCGTGGGCGCAGGGCAACGGGCCGGGCCTGTCCCAGTTCCCGCAAAAGCGGCAGTCCTTCCTCCGAGGTCTGGGGTCCCCCCCGCCCCAAGGTATGCCCTGCACACGTCTCGCAAACCGGCCCCTCTGCCCCCACATGCCTGTGGACAACCAGCTCAGAACTGAACGACCAAGAGGACCCCCTCGATCCTGCGTCCCGGGCAGCAATGCTCAGAGAGCGTCCTGTAATTTCCCCGACAGAAGGCCCGGACCAGGGGGCGGTCAGGGCGGTGTGGGGGGCGTGGCTTCCTCAGCCCAGCCCTTCAGAACGCCACTGTCCATGGTGACAATGGAGTGACCCACAGCATCCGGCACCGGGCAGGTGCCCTGGGGCAGCGGCAGCTTGGGAATGACGAGGGGGAAGAGCTTCCTGAATTTGGACCGGCAGGGTAGGCAACACGCTTTTTTCTCCTTCCCTTCCTTTAAAAATTCGCCCGGAGGAAAGGCCCTCGGGTTGAAAGACTCGGGTTTCGCTCACGGCCTGAGGAGCTGTCGGGGTCGCGGTGTTGGTCAGAAAGCATGCCCTCCCCTCCCGCCGCTGCCCTGCAGCCCACCACCACCCAGCCCCGTGTGCGGGGAGTCTCCAGCGCTTGGTGCTGAAGGCCACGGGCTTAAGGTCAGCCACCTGGAAAGCGGTCTGGGCAGCAAAGTGGGTGAGAGTAAACAGGACGTGCCAGAAAATGCACCCGTTGAATGAATACCAAGGCAGTGGAGCGAGCCACCCGACCGGAGGCCAGGCTGTCCTTACCCTGCCGCCCTTCTCTCCGTTGGCACCAGGAAAGCCAGGAAATCCGATAGAACCCTGAAAGAGAGGTGATTCATAAGGAAGCACGAGAGCTGGGCCAGAGAATCAGCTATGCTGCGTGTGCCAGCAGCAGCTTACGGTTCACGGCCTCAGACACGAGCTCCGCCGACCCACCCCCTCACCCCCCACCCGTCCATCCATCCACCTTCTACCCTTCCATCCATCCATTGATCCATCCGTCCGCCCACCCACCCACCCACTCTTTCACCCACCCAACCATCCATCTACCCATCTAACCATCTACCCATACATCCATCCCATCCAACTATCCGCCTACCCCTCCATCCACTCAGCCAACCATCCATCCATTCTGTCCAACCATATACCCACCACCCCGCCCCCAGTCAGCCATCCACCCGTCTAACTATCCACCAATCTGTCCACCCATTCAAACACCATCCATCCATCCATCCAACCACCTGTCCATCCAACCATCCATCCACCCATCATCCATCCACTCACCCATCCATCCATCCAACTATCCACCTATACAAACGTCAACCACCCACCCACCAACCCACCATTCACCATCCATCCGTCACCCACTCACTCAAGAAATATTTCCTAGGCATCTCATAGAGTCCAAATCTAAAAACCAAAGCCGAGTCTTAACCACACTTCCCCCTTCTCCCCCTCTGAACACCCATGTCTTCAAATGCTGGGATCTGCGAAGAACAGGGCACACAGATTCCGGAGAATGAACTGGAAGGGATGTGTGGATCTCACATTCGTGACATTTTGTTTGCTGCGTCTTGTTGTCATGTTTTGTTGTCTTCCCAGAACACCTCTAAATAAAGCATGGCAGCTTGTAGAGTGAGAAATTAATGCAAACCTATGCACTGACTCTAACAACTAACAGCTTTTTAATTCTAGAAACCTACAAGGGGCACGTAGACAAAAGAGACACTTGGGGACTTTGATGTGGGTAATACCCAGACAACTACGACGTGAGCTTCCCTGCGACACTCGGGCACTTCCCGTGCCCGTGGGAGGTGGCTACTGTCTTCAGCGGGCCTCGACTCTCCTGTGGCTAAAAATCCTGACCTGAGTGTGCGCTCAGACCATGAAAAGTTCGCGAATTTCCAAACCTCGCACCCCTACGTCCACCTGCCAATCCAGGCAGGAGACTGCCCCGGACACCCGGGTGCAGGTCCCACAGAGCTCAGTGCGGGTGCTGGGACACGGTGGCATGTCCAGACGCTCCTGAGGACCTTGAAAACTGCCAGGCGGGGCGCCTGAGTGGCTCAGTCCCTTAAGCGTCTGACTTGGCTTGGGCTCAGGTCACAATCTCACAGTTTCACGGGGTCAAGCCCTGCGTCAGGCTCTGCACTGGCAGCATGGGGCCTGCTTGGGATTCTCTCTCTCCCTCTCTCTGTCCTTTCCCTGCTGGCACGGTCTCTGTCTCTCTCTAAATAAATAAATTAATTAATTAAAAAAAAAAACCTGCCAGGCAGCTCAAAGTTTTATACCCTTGCCTTCCGAGGACACTGCCTGAACTTGGCCCACACACCCCCAGACTTCCCTCCTCTCCTCCCCTCAGAGGACATATACTTCGGGACAGAAGGCCCGTCCGTCAGCCCCTCTTGCTCCAAGACGCGGGGGGCACGGCCACATCACAGCCGCACTCAGCACACTCCTGGGGGACCCTGAACAAATTCCCGTTTCACTGCAAACTGCCCCCCCGCATACGGGGCGTGGGCCTACCCGCCCCAAGTGGATATTAGCATTCCACGGGAAGGACTGCTGATTCCTCGGCCAGAATGGAAATATCCAGGGGGACAGGCAGCCCACGGGGCCCTTCCCGGGAACGAGCCTGAGCCTGGGAGCCTGGAAAGGCGCTGAAGCCAGGGAGGCAGAACAACACAAGCAAAGCCGGGAGAGACAGGAGCTCTCCTCCACCGCGAATTATGTCTCCGGTGCAGACAGCTGGTTGTTTTTTAAGGAAGAACCGTGAATAATAAAAGGTGAGATGTGGGGGGAAAAATAACGTGTTAAATGATTTCCAAGGCCTGGAGGAGATGTTTCACTTAACGCAGAACATGATTTCGTGAAAGGAAGGTTTCATCTCCCTTTATGCTGTTATGAGCAAATAACCTTCAAATCTCCAGTGCGGAGCAGAGGTGAGAGAGGCCTTCACGAGTCCTTGGTGCAGAGAAGGCAGCGGGCAGAGGTGCAGGGGACGCCTCGCCTCGCACGGCCCTCGGCTCAGGCCGGCTCTGCCCCCTTCTCTGAAAGGCCCGACTGCCAGCCCCTCCTTCCAACCCAACCAGGCTAACGCGCAGGCTGTGGCCAGGGAAGAGCCTGGGGGAGACAGCTGGGGCGACGCTGGGTTTCGCCACAGCAGCCTCCCCCGGGACGTGGCTGTCCGAACACCCGATACGCTCATAAGTTACCTTGGGCCCTTGTCTTCCCGGGTAACCTGGTAATCCCGGCACTCCGAGTTTTCCCTGGGGAAAAAGAAGGGGCTGTGTTATCTGGCCAGCACCTCACCTCTCCATCCATTTTCTCCCAGCCGAGAAAGGACACGGAGAGGCCGCTGCCTGCCCCCTGGGAAGCCGTCTCCCCGGAAAATCCCTGCCCGGACGGGAGGCAGGAGGAGACACGGCCGTGGCTGAGGCAAATCTCCAACGGAGGAACTCTTTATCTGTGAGATTCTGTCGAGCCCTTTTGTAAAAGAGTCCTCGGGGCAAGGCAGGGCGGATGTCTGGTGCACTCTGAGCGCCCGTTCCTGGGCCAGCGCCACAGCAGGGGGCAGGGGGGCAGGGGGCACAGGTGTAAGGACAGGGGCCTGTGGGGAGTCCCTGCATGAAAGATGATGCCCTGGGTGCCGGGGCTCGGTCCCCAAGCTCTGGGGCACCCGGAGGAAGGAGCCCTCTCAGGGCACTGGCCTGGCAAGGTGCTCAGAGAGACCTAGCTCAGGACAAGGAAAGGACTGATCTAGAAATAGACGAATTCGCCAGGAAGGGTGGCCAGGGTGCCGGGGGAGCACGTGGGACAGGACCCGACTCAGATTACACCTAGCCCCATCTGGGGGCTTCAGCCCGGCAGTCACCAGCCTGGCCACCCAAGGCCGTCAGAAGGGTCTGTCCCCGGGAAGCAGTGAGCATCCTTCCCGTCACATACCTTCTCCCCAGGGGGTCCCAGAGGACCCGGGTCGCCGTTTGGACCTCCACGACCCTTCGGGCCTTCGGGGCCATCTTCTCCTCTGGGACCAGGGGGGCCGATCTCCCCCTGCAGGTCAGAAAAGAGAAGGTGAGGAAGAACCCCCAGTCTCCACCCCCCACCACATGACTCCCATGGCCGTTCTGGGCCCGAGAGTCCGGGTCCCAGGTCAGATCTTGGGGGTAGGAGCCGCTTAGCCCGCTTGGCGCACCAGGCGGCCTCGAGCGGACGGCACCCGCCCCCGTCTGACGAGACCGGAGCACCGCGGAGCAAGCTACGGGGCTCTGCCGAACGGCCACACCGCCCCTCTGCACGGCGGTGGGAAGTTCCTTCTCCAGGCTGCACGCTCCTGCTTCTCCAAATGAGTCCCTCTCGGTCGAGGTGACTTTGGTTAGCCCCGGAGCTCTCAACCGCTCCTTGCCCAAATAGATCAGGATAACCCGTGCACAGGACGCTGCCTTTTTCCTCGAAGCAGGGATGGGCCGCAGCCACCGCCGCCCAGGGGTCTGGGCATGGCAGGCACACGGGAGACCACGTGACGTGTCCCAGAGACGGAAGGGTCCTTAACGCTGCCCCAACCAACTTCGCCGTGGTCCAGGCTGGGCCCGGACAGGACCGGGGGCCTGGGGGCTTGCCGAGGTCCACGGCAGCGCCGGCCCGGCCTCTGAGCGCCCGCCCCGGCCCTCTGCTCGCTGCCAGGTATCGCTCTGATCACTGGCTTCCAGCGGCAGCTGGGAGACAGCCGTACCCCCACAGCAACGAGGGTGTCCCACGGGAAACGAAGGACCAATAACTTCCTTATTCGTAATGTCCAGTGTGTCCGCGGGCCCAGGACTCTCGGTCCCTAAGAAATGTTCTTCCAACAAAAGGACCCTTCACACATTAACTGAGCACCTAGGAAAGGTCACGCTCGGGGCAGAAGTTTCTCTGCTCCCTGGCTGAGGAAGGGTCCCTGCTGCCAGTCCCACCCTCACCCAATTCCAACGGCAGGCCTGCCCGCGGAGCCTGGAGCGTGACCGCCGGACATCCTTTGTGCAATCTCTTTCAGAGATGGACCCCCGTGATGTGGACCCCGAGCGTGTGCACGGCATTGTCAGAGGCAGAATAAAAAGGACGTTCGCCAGCCAGAGAGAGAGAGGCCCCTCAGATGTGGGGCAGAGTCCCGTCACCATGGAGAAAGTTCTAGAAGGGCTGTCTTTAGCAGGAACATAACTGGGACACGACTGTGAAGTGAATCTCTCTCTTTCGTTCCTCCGCCTTTGATAGAGGCCAAGATTGCCTCTGCCTTTTTAATCTGTGACACGGCGCCAGGCGCGTGGGGCTCTCCGGGGCTGGCACGTTCTGAAAAGGCACCTGCAGGCCAGCTTTGTCGGGGAACAGTTACGGCAGCCGCACGGCGGCCGACAGCCGTCTGTCCAGGTGCGCGTCCAGCTGCCGCCACGGCTGTGCCCACGCGGGTGGCTCGGGCACCTCCCGCCCTCCTGCCCGGGGCCCGCGCTCACTCTCAAGGGGGTCGGGGCCCTTCAAAGTACCCGCACCCTGGCGGTGGCGGCCGGCCGACGGCCCGGAACCTTCCTCCCGCTTCATCTGCTCTGCCCTCTCCCCGCTTAGAGGAAGACACGGCCAGCAGCTTTCTGCCGGGCGCCTGCCGTGGGAGCCAAGCCCATCCCCCCGCAGCACGAGCAGCTTCCTCCGGCGGGGAGGTAAATTATTCATTAAAAAAACAACTGCTGTGTCGCAGCTTCTGATGCCCGAGCATGAGATTACAGAACACAGGAGCTGCTCGGGGTCCGAAAATCACGGGAGGATGCTCGGGGGACCAAGATGCCGTCGGGGTGGGCGGGGACCCCAGCCCTCCCGGGTCGGACGGCATTTCTGCATTTCTGCAGCCCCCTCCCTCCGTCTCTTCCGAACCAAGTGAAGCACTCTGCCATCCCAAGTGTCGGCCGCAAAAAGACAAGTCCCCACGGACCCCCTGGGCAGGGGGGTCAGGGCACAGGGCAGAGGGGCCAGGCGACCCCAGGTGACCCCAGTGACTGGGTGTTCACACCCAGAGCCGCCGTGGCTCCGAGCCGGAAGCTGAGGGCCAGTGGGGGGCCAAGCACAGAGCCAGGCCCCTGGGCTCCCAGCTGTTCCTGCCTGCGGGCCGAGAGCCCCCCGCCCCGCAGAGGCGTCTCCTTTGCGTCTCCTCTTCGTTAGGAGAAGCTGTCCTGCGGCCCCGAACGCCGCAGCCCTCCTCTGGCCTCCCAACCCCAGCCCCGACCCCCGCCAGCACCCCAAAACACTCACCCGATCGCCCTTGATTCCCATGTCGCCTTTAAACCCAGGAAAGCCGTCTTCACCCTGACAAAGGACAAGGCAGTGCCTGGGTCGGCACGAAAGAGCCCACCTCCGGGGCGGCTGGCCCCCCTCCCCCCACGACTCCGCACACAGCCCCCAGCCCAGAGCCGCTGTCGCCACACGAGCGCTGGGCATGCCGGGCGGGGGGGTTCCGAGCGTGAGTCCCGTCCCTCGTGAAGGACGCCCCTCTAACCCTCTGTAGTCGTGGGGTCGAGCTCGTGGTCCGCCGCCCCCACCCCCACACCCCTGCACCCCACGCAGCTGTGCACAGCTGGGCCCCGCTGGGGCCCAGTAGCCGCTGATGGGCGAGCACGGGGGCGGGGCTGGAGAGAGGACGCCCCAGAGAAGCCGGCCGCCACGGTGGGCCCCACAGACCGGCCCAGCAAGAGCTGGAGGGGACGGAAGGGCCCAGGGCTCGGGCAGTCTGGCTGCGGGGCAGCCCTCAGTGACACAGTCCTGCACCCCCCAGGCCAGGGGGACACATTCCTGCTATTCGCATATTTGGGGATCCACAAGGGTCAGGGACTGCCATGCGCCCGAGTGCCCACGCAGACAACCACAGACACCCTCAGGTACTTGCACGGGGCGGCCTGGCTCGCCCTCCCTCTCCATCCAGGCCCGGCATCCTGACCTCGTTTGCCCATCGGGGGGCCTGGTCCTGCGCCCCAGGCCGGCCGGGAGCTGGTACGCAGAGGGAGGCAGTTTCCTGGGACTTGGGGCGAACTCGTTTCTCCCCAGCCCGCAGTGCGCGTCCGCTGTCCGGTGATATGCCGGGGACTCACCCACAGCGGCCTCGGGCACTGAGGTCCCAGGAGGCTCTCCTCACCCCCACCCCGCAAGCTGCCCCCCGGGGGCCCTCAGAGGGGCGGTGACCCTCCTGGAGAAGGGGCCTTCCCCGTCAGAACTCGCTCAGGTAGCCCTGTCTCTGGCTAAAGGACAAAAGTGATGGCACAAATGTGGCAAACCTGGGGCTCTGGGGAGCCCCCGCCAACGGGATGAGGGGAGTTCGGGGAGCCGGGAGCTGCCGGTGGGGACCTCGTCTGTCCCGTGGGGAGTGTGCTCCGCCCTGACCCCGAGGGCCCTCAGTCCCCACGCTTCCAGGGGCCACAGGATGACGGCTCAGGGGTCTGCCTTCCTCCGCTGGCTCTCCAGGGGGAGCCGAGGCAGTGTGCGTGCGCCTGCTCCCCCAGGCTGAGCACGGAGACGGGGCCGGGGCTGAGCCATCGCCACAGCACAGAGGGCCCAGCGTCCGCGCCGTCCCTGTCTGGTGTGGCCATGTGAGGAGCCAGCTCAGGGACGGGAACAGGCAGACGCCGCGGGGAAGGAGCCGTGCCGGGCGTGGCCGGAGGGCACGGCGACACCTCTTTCCCTCCGCGCCTGGCTCTGCTCCAGCCCGAGGGGCCGCCCAGGGAAGAACACCCAACACCCCAATGGCCCCGTTGTCCAGCTGCCTTGCGAGGCATCCGCCTGGGGTGTCCACTGGCCAATGCAGGTGAGCGGCGAGCCTTGGCCTTGGCCTTGGGTGCGGGGTGCCAAGCCCCCGACCCTCAGCCCCGCCAGGAGGTGCGCCCACAGCCTGCCCTTTTGCAAACAGTCTGTCCCGCGGGGGGGAGCACGTCCCTCCACACTCAGAGGCCACATGAGCCTCAGCAGCTGTTAGGGCTGCCACGGAAGAAGCTACCCAGCGGGCCTCCAGCTCTGTGGCAGGAAGAGGCGGGGGGCACTCACCTTCTCTCCCTTGGTACCTTTCAGGCCGCGGATGCCATCAGCTCCCTGGGCAAACACGAAGGGAAGAGAGTGAGTCGGGTGGGTCGGAGCCTCTCCTGAGCTCTCGAAAGGGAAGGGTCTAAGCCCCAAATACCAGGAGGGCTGAGCGCTCAGCCCCCCAACCCACACAAGCTCCCTCACGCTCCCAGTCTCCGAGGGAGGACCCTGCAGGCTCTCCTCACGCCTACGTGAGCCCTGCCTCCCTGCCTCCCCCCACCAAGGACTCCCAGATGTCCCCCGCTGACATCTGCCCTCTTCCAGAAACATCCGTCTCTCTGGGGTCTGGGGAGCCGGTGGGAGGTGAGGCCTCAGCACGGCTCTGGAATCGGGCAGACTGCTCGTGGCCTCTGACATCGTCCCAGGTGCCTAGTGCCTCGGTTTCCTCATTTGGAAAGTGGGGGTGACGACAACCACTGCCCTGTTACTGCTGGTGGGGGGGGGATGCAGACGAGCCCTCAGGACAGTGCCCGGCACATAGTTGGTGCTCAAAACACAACAGCTGTGTGCTGTCTGGCCACTGTCATTCTGTATTATTATTACTAACACGCGACAATAGGCATCAGCTCATCAGACTGATTGATAAGAGTGGCACCAGTGCCACCGAACGTCAGCTCAGGACAGATCTCTGCGCCAGACAAGAACTGTAAGGGTGGGACACACCCTCTTTCCTCTGAGCCCCCCCCCACCCCGCCCCCCCGCCACGCTAGCACCTTGCCCAGACCAGGTAAGCCCACCCGTGGAGTGGAGGGAACTGGCCACAGCCTCGGCCCTCCGAGCAGGGAGCAGACACTGACCGCGGCCAGCTGCCCACAGGACCCCAGAGAGAGGCCAGGCCTCCCATCTGGTTCCGGCCCAGGCGGCGGGCAGGGCGGCCGGGCCACCTCGCAGGGACCCTCGGGCTGCCAGATGCCCTCTGGGGGCAAGAACTGTGCACAGACTGTTCAGCCTTTTCCCAGGAACTGAGGAGAAGCCCTAAGAAAAGCTGGAGCCAGGCGCTGAGAGCTGGGCGGGGCCTGGGCTGCACGGCCTCCCCCCAGGCCGGGGGGGGGGGGGCAACCGCCCCCTAGATGCACCCCGGGCTCCAGTGGCCCCAGGCGGCCAGATGCCTCGGGACAGAGGGGAGGCGCGGTTACCCCCACACCTCGATGCCCTGGGGGCTCTGGCACCAGCTTCCTCCCTCTTGCCGTGCTGGCGGGGTGGGCTTCCTGTGCCCACGCCCTCCCAGACCCAAAGTCCTACCATTTCCCGACCCGGGTCAGAGGCCAGGGGAACGCGGCCCAGGAGACCAACAGACCAGATCTCTCGGCCACGGCCCGGCTGACATCTGGGGCTGGGTCACAGGGGCTGCCCTGCGCACAGCATCCCTGACCCCCCACCCGTTACGTGACGGTAGTCTCTCCCCCCAAGTTGTGACAGTCAGAAACGTCTCCAGATGTCCCCCGGGGGGCACGAATCGGCCCTGGGCCTGCCGTCCCTCAGGCTGCGGACTCCACTGCCATTTTCAAGAGCACAGGGAATGAGAATGCATCTCTCTCCCACTCCCTGCTTCCAAGTCTAACTGGATCGCTCACGGCCTGAATGAATTTTAATCAAATAGACAAGAGCATTCCCCATAAACATTTTAAAGCAAACACCTTTTAGCTCACAGACACAGCATTATGCAATTAGCCCCGTACAGAGCCAGCAGACGCTTTTGCGACAAGAATTTATAAAATAAACACGCACAGAGCTCACATAATCGGCATTTCTGCCACACAGGCAATCCTGATAAAACTCACAAGGCATGCTAGTAAGAGCCCACTTCAGGGAGAAACCTGCCCTGCCTCGGGCCCCCAGCCCCCCGCCCCCGGGGAAGTCTGTCTGCCCTCGGGCCCTCGGAACATCATGATTCCGGGGAAATGCTGTCGGGCCACTCGGGGTCCGGCACGGGGCGCTTGGTTCGGAATAAGCAAGTTCTGGGTCTGAGTCCCGACCGAGCCATCGATTTTAGGGTAACTTGGGGCAAGGTGCTGAAAACTGAGGTCTTGGATTCTCCATCCCCCACACCGCAGGCCAGCCGCGTACACGTCCGAGGGGCAGAAACACCCAGGAGGATGAAGCGCGGTCAACGGTGCGGACCGAGCACAGGAGCTGAGGGGTGTGTCCACGCAAATTCCTCAGGCTGGGCTACTTGTGTTTGTGCACATATTTATACGTTTCCCTCCGCGTCAAGCTGAAGTCATTTGGGAACAAAGTGAGCCGTGGGCTTTTCTAAGGCCTCGGCATCACCTAGAGCTTTCCAGACGCTACGGAGGAAAGAACACCCCCCCCCCCGCCCCCGAACACGCTCCTCAGGGCACATCCCTCTCGGTATACATGTGCCCCAGGTGCCCAGACAGCGACATGACTGGAAATTAAATCACACAACTCAAAGCAAACCCGGTTAGCTGTGACGGAACAGGCGGGCCTGTGTTTTGGGTATCGCTCTGGAGCTCCGTGCCCCCGTTTAACAAGGTTCCAGAGCCCCTTGGCACCACAAACACGACTGCGGGTAAGTGGACACCTCCCACGAGCATCTCGCCAGCGCTCGGTCCCCCGGGTGTTATCCATGAGGACGGACCCTCTCGCTCCGGATGTGCAAATGGCCCGGAAGGGACGTTTCTGAGTTTCCCCGGGAAAAGAGGGACAGGCTGTGCCCCTTGGCTGAGGTGCGTGCCCGTGCGGGGCCTGGGAGGGGGCGGGCACTGGGTGAGAGCTAAAGCAGCGTCCCGACAGACGGACAGGCGGCCACCGCCCTGACGCCTACGTCGTCACAGACGCACCGGAGCTGTCCCCTGCTCCGGGATCGGCCCCTCTTGGCCCTGGCTGGCCACTCCCTCGCCTCTCCCAGCCCCCTGTCCCGGGATCCCACCTTTCCCTCAGGAGCCCTGGGGAACGGGACTGCTGCACCCGCCATCCCAGCCTTGGCCTCCAGGAGGGCGCGAAGCTGCCAGAACCTCACCTTGACTCCTCGGGGACCCGGATAGCCGATGGGGCCCTGGGGGCCGGGTGGACCCTGAAACGAAAGGGGAAAGACCGTCAGCTCCATCTGGGGTGTGGTCGTGTCCGGTCCGCTCTGGGTCCTCCCACAACAGCTGGAAAGCTTCCGCTCCAGCAGCCAATTCCTCACGCTCCGTGCGGAGCGGACCCCGCACATCGGACCCTTGGAGGGGCTCCCACTGGGCGGGGACGCCTGCTGTGTCTCCTGCTGAGGCTTTTGCCGGGGACCGAGGTGCGGCCGCCGCCCAGAGGTTCGGGAGTGCGAGGGGGGCCGTGAGATGGGGAGGGGCCCTGCTGCTTCGGGCTGCCCTTAAAGAAGTGCGCTCCCGGCAGAGGCACCTTGGGTGACGGGGGAGAGCTTCCGGCTGGGAGAAGGGGAGGAGGGCTGACCGTCTGGGGAAGGGAGCCCTTGACGGCGTGAGGGCCTTGCTGACCACTCACTGTCCCGGCTCCCCGAGCAGGTGCGGGCCTGGGGAGGGCCGGGAGCATGAAGGGACGGAGAGGCCGACTTCTGCCACAGACGGGGCAGCGGGCAAGTCCCTGGGGGCCAGGCCACCTCGAAACTCCATCCCGGCCTCAAAGCCCCACGTCCTGGCCCCCAAACAAACGAGGGCCATAGGTCAGCAGGAGCCCCCGGCCGAGAACCTGCACAGTCACCCAGCTTGCGTGTGGCCAAGGTTACGGCGGTGCCTGCACCCCCATGTGTGGTAACCGAGGTGGGGAGGGGTCACGGGGGACTTAGGCGGAGGTCCCTGCCGCCCCAGGCCGGGACCCCGGGGCACAGACAGCAGACCAAGGGCACAGTCGTCTCTGCTCACTCTCTTCTGAACCCACCTGGCCTCCTTTCTCTCCTGGAGGGCCTTCCTTGCCAGGGTGCCCCTGTCAGGAGAGAGAAGGCGTTAGGCAGCGGCCGCCCCCCACCCCTGTCTTCAAATGTGGGAGGGAGAGCCGGGCCCCTCCCACCGCCTTCCCCCCACACCCCCAAATACAAAACAGGAACCAGAGAGGCAGGAAGTCAAAGGCATCAGGCAGCTGGGCACGGGGGGCACTCACAGCCACGGGGCCCCGAGCCAGTCCTTCAGCCCTGACCCTCGGCTGCCCCACCTGTCACCTGGGAATGGTGGCAGGCCTGGCCACGACCCGGGGTGGCATGGAGGAGAACGTGCTGGGAAGCCCACGGGTGGGATCCAGGCACCATCATGTCACCTGACTGTACCCAGCCCGCCCCCAAGTGCAGGTGAGCCGGGACAGTGACCACAGGGCATTTGCTCGTCTCCTGGCATGAAGGCTTCTGTGCCAAACAAGGACAGATGAAGCGGGACAGGGGGTCTGGACATCTGGCTTCCCGGAAGGGCAGGTGCCATGCTGTCTGCAGGACACAGACTCTTTCACGTCGGGGATGGCAGGCTGGTGCCGGGGTGGAGGCCACGCCCTGTCATTCGACTGGGGTCCCAGCACGTCCCCAGGTCTGTGTGCAGGTGCCTCCCAGCCTCCCGGGTGGCGCGTGCCAAAGCAGAGGACCTACTCCCACAATACAGGTTTGGAACCAACGTCCAGTAGAAATGGTTATGGCCCCCGGGTCACTGCCCCGTCTACCCGAGCCCCAAGCAATTCAGTTCTCAGGAACGCGAGCTCTCTGACTTTCCAACCCAGGTCGGTCACTAGGTTCAGGCCTTTGAGTTCCTGAGGCAAACACAGACAATGACAGCAGAAAGAGACACACTTCGCCGAGGACACTGGCAGGGCGCTGACTCTCGACCTGGTTACGTCCGACCCACAGTGTGGTCTTGGGGAAGTCACTTGCCCTCTCTGGGCCTCCACCTCCTCATGGGTCAAAGGAGAGGGTGGGCCAGGTGCTCTCTCAGCTTGTGTGTTCTAGAACGCAGCAGCATCACGGGCACCGACATCTGGTCCCTCTGAATAAATGATTTGTGCGTCTGCCTTCTGATCTTTACTAGTCATGCGCTTGGATTTGACACCGTTGCAAATAGCCCGCCCCGAAGTACAAAGCAAGGACCCTGCAAGGTCCTTCTGCAGGGTGGGGGGGGCGCCCTTAGGGAGCTGCGCCCCCACCTTCGAGGGAAATCGGGCACCAGATGGACCGCACCTGCTGCTCTGGCTCGCGGGGGCCACACCACCCGCCACACGGCCTTTCAGAAACAAGGCTCACGGCTCCAACGCCTCACGTGGCAGAGCCGGACCCCAACAGTGCCAGGGAGAAGGTGTCCTGCTTTAGGGTGACCAGGAATGGGTGGGTCCTGTCCCCTCTCTGCCACATGGGCTCTCTGGAGCTTCCAGCAACCACAGACGTTTTTCTGTTAAGGAACCATGTGAACAGGGAGGGCAGGTGTGGATGCGTGAGCCCCGGGCTCCGGGTGCCACACACGCTGGGGACAGAGCCACACTGGTCCCTCGGAGAACGAGCAAGGCCCTTCCACACGGTACTGTCCTCGCTCACGGGGCGGCAGGGACAGAGTCCCTGCAGGGACTGCCAAGAGCTGGTCTGAAAAGCGCTCTGGACTGCGCCCGGCAGCAAGCGCGTGGGCCATTCACGTCGGCGGTTATCGGAATTATCAGCATTATTTGAATTGAGGCCAAATTTATTTACGTCCGTTGTAAGTTGCGTCTATAGAATGAGAGTAACTGTGGGGAGAGCTCAAAGCTCACTTAAAAACGAGGGAACAGGGGCGCCTGACGGCTCGGTCGGTTGAGCGTCCGACTTCGGCTCGGGTCATGATCTTACGGCTCGGGAGTTGGAGCCCCGCGTCAGGCTCTGTGCTGATGGCTCAGAACCTGCTCGGGATTCTCTGTCTCTCCCTCTCTCTCTGCCCCTCCCCTGCTCACATTCGCTTTCAAAATAAATAAATAAGCGTTAAAAAAAAGTTCCAAACAATGTGCCAACAAACAATGAAAGGAAATACACCAGGCTAAGAGATTGATTTTTCCGCAGTGAAAAGCCGGCCATTTTCCGTTCCCTTCTATGCATTTGCGTTTTTCCAATGCTCTATAACGAGCTCTGCTCGTATGATGGAAAAATAATAAGGCTTAAGTTATTTGTATTTGATATTTCTCTGATTAAAAAAGCAATATATGTTCCTTGGAGACAATCAGGCAAGTGGGAAAGGAGATGAAGTCCCTCATAACCTCACCGCCCGCAGCAACCCCGGCTAATTGCGTGACGTGGCTCCTCTGATCCGTCTTACACACACACACGCCACAGGCACCACGTGGCATATTTTTAATTTGATTTGACGTGTTGGGCCTGTCCTCATGTCACAGAACACTCGCCCGGAGTTGGTTCTTACTGGCTCCGTAATACTCCTTCGAACCATAACTCACGTCCCATCGCCCCGTGGTGAGCTCTCCGGGATGATTTAACAACACGCTTCAGTGCGCGTCTGCTCCGAACGCTCCCTCCTTCCGAAGGGCTTTAAATCAACCTTCCTTTCTGCAGCCGAGGCCAGACCCAACCAACTCGAGGGAAGAAGGGAAGAAAACCCTCTCCCGTTCGGAGCATGTGCTTTAATCTCTCTGTTCCTGCAAATTCACATACGACAACAGGCACCTGTTCCCCTTCACATCTTTAGCGTTAAGCACCTTCAGTGAGCAGCTGGCCCGGCCATGGTCAGACGGGCCGCCGTGCGCTCATATTTCAAGTTTAAGTGTTTGCTGGGAGGGGGGTGGTGGGAAGTGCAAAGTCTAGGACAGGCAGCCCATGGCTCCACGGGCACGGGGCGGGGGTGGGGGGTAGTCTTCGAGGTCTAAGTAGGAAGGAGCCTGGACCCCTCAGGGTCTCTGGAGCATCAGGGGTGTCATTGTGGGGATGCGGGGTCTCCAGGGCAGAAGCAGTCAGGTCAGGGAGGTGGGGGCCTGCAGCCCGCCCCACTCCCCAGCACTGTCTGCCCCATAGGGCTGCGGGCCTGGCCCATGACGGATGCCCTGCACGCAGGAAAATGCATGCAAGGAGATGCACCCACCTGCCATCAGTGGGGTAAGCCCTGGGGGTGGGATCAGAGTGGCTTCCGTTTTGTCGTCTCTTCATCTATTTTGCTAACTTTCCGTAACAAGGTATTTTACAGTCAGGAGAGGAAATTCAGCGTGACCGTCAATTAAGAGAGGTAAGCGACCACTGCATCCCCACCGCCAAACGCGTGGAACATGGGAGGCCGCGGGAGGCCCGGGGCGGCTTGCGTGGGGCGGGTGGTGACCGGCCGCTGGCTCAGCCTGGGACGGGGCGACTGCTGGTGTGTGATGCCCTGGACCCCGCCATTCTCAGCCCCGAAAAGGGAAGCCGTACCTTAAACAGTCCCCAGTTAATTGTCAACGTACTGAGCTCTTGCTTAGGTTTGACCAGCATTATTAGAACGATAAGATACGCCGTGTCTGAAATAAATGGTTCAGACAGTCCTATTTTCGGAAATGTGCTGTGTATGCAGCATCACCTGAATCCTCTAAAAAAACGCGAAACCAGAAATCCCACCAGCAGCTTGCAAAGAGGGCGGTGGGTACAGATGGACACACACACACACACACACACCTCGAACGTGTGCCACCTCCCCACCCCTCCCTCGGCCAGCTCAGCCACAGGCTGACTCGTCACTGGCTCCCCATTTCGAGGCGGTCCCTGATCTGGCTCCACAGCTGCGCTCACACATGGCAAACGCACTGGTTAATACCCTCCTTCGCAGTGTGTGATGGCTAAAAATACACTCAGCGCGCGCTGTCCTTCCCTTCAAACACCAGCGACACGGGGAACGGCTCGGAGCCCAGCCCAGCCCTCCTCGGGGTTGGAAATGCAGGCTGGGTTCTGGTCCTTAAACAGCGCTCCCAACAAATAACTCCTTCTCCTAGTCGTGTAGTTTCCACCCCTTGATCGGAACCCGTCACGGAAAAGTGCGCCCAGAGCCCCATAATCGCTGGGCCACCGGTCACACAATCAGCCGGGTCTTTCTTTATCAGTGGAGGTGGGAGAGAGGAGACAGGAAGGGGTGCCTCACTGCAACCGGGGGCGAGGGACGAGGGGCGAGGGGGGCGGCCGCTGGCCTGGGCTCTCCATCCCTGGGGGCACACGGGGCAGGCAGTGCCGAAGGGGTGAGGTGGGCAGGGTACTCACCGGGGGTCCGTCAGCACCGGGCATTCCTGGCAGGCCTGGTTTCCCCAGGGGACCCTAGAACAAACCAGAGACCCCCTGAGCCCTGGGGCCACCTCTTCCCTAGGCCGACCCCAAGGGCACCTCCCGACATTTCTGCCCAAAGAACATTTGTTGAAAGGGATGCTCAGAGGCACTGAACGCCCCCTGGCACGGGAGCTTCCGGCAACCGAACCCCCCCAAAGGAGAGGACCCTCCCCCTCTGCTGCTTCCTGGGCCCGCGGTTTTGCCAGTGGAACAAAATCATCCCACGCGGAGGCAGGAGGGCTTCTCAGCTGGTGCCCAGGTGTGAGAACCAGGTGTGAGAACCACACCTCGGAGGTGGCCCCGCCGTCAGCCGAGGGCCTGCGCTCGCGGAAAGATCTGGGGTCAAGCACGAGCTCGGCGGGTGCTCCAGTGGCCCTGCTCTCCCCCAGCACCTAGGACTCAGCAGGGGCCCGGATGCAGATGGGGGGGGGGGGGTTGCCAGATTTAGCAAGAACAACACGGAAAGCAAACAACAAAACAAGACTTCAGGCTGACAACAAACAGTCAAATTCGACTGAGCGCCCTCTCTGTCTGGTCCTGAATCCGGCAACCCTCCGCACAGCTAGACAACGGATGGATGAGTGAATGAATGAACTTATGATCAGTGACGAACAAAGGTCCCCGATCTCCCCCTGGTCTCCTTTCCCGCGTGCGCAGGGCCCTGAGCTTCCCTGGCTCTGGGAAAAGAACGGAATCACGCACAAGCTGGGGACGGACCGCCACTTCCGCGGCCTGGGCTGCGGTGGAGGAAGCTCCCCAGGGGCCGGAACGCACCCCGTGGGCAGGTGGGGGCGTCCCTATACCTGCACAGCCACTCACCTTTTCCCCTGGAGGACCGATTGCACCCTGGGGGCCTGGGAGACCCTAGGAGAGGAAGGCAAGGTCAGGGAACTGGCCGGCTCCGGGCTCCTCCCTGCCACCCGTCCACCTTCCCTGCACCCTCTCCCTCATCTGGGATGACTCCGTTCTAGGTCACACGCGGGCTGCCGGTCCCTTGGGGCCCAGGACACGCCATCGAGACCCGCCCCCCCCCCCCCCCCCCCCCCCCCCGCCGCTGGCCGCTGCTCACTCACCTGGGCACCTGGATTGCCCTGCTGTCCCGGGGGGCCGGGCTCTCCCTGGGGGCCCTAGAGGAAACACAAGCAAGGCACTGATGGGGACTCTGGAGGGCAGGCAGGTGCCCAACACCAGCGTCAGAAGAGGACGCCCAGACGGGAAGAAGCAGGCGGCCCCGTGGCAGAGACGAAGCGGGTCTGGGCGCCTGCAAGGATCCCCACGCTGACCCGGACGTGAGGGGCACCCAGTCGTCTCTGCCGGGACACCTAGACAGCCGCCAGGAAGGAGCGACCGTGAAAGGAAGCGACCAGAAAGTACTCTACTTGGTGGAAAACTCCCAAGACGTCGCGCTAAAGTCTCCCGGTGGAGCCAGGGGACCTATCTTTCGCTGGGCCTGGCTCACAGTAAGTGTTCGTCTCCGGAGCACAGGGCAGGGAGACAGACAGCTCCCTCCGCACCTGCACAGACACAGTCTGGCTCCAGTCGGAATAAGCACGGCCACCAGCTCTCCCGCTCAGACTCCACCTGGACCCAGGGCTCAGGGCCTGTGCCCTCCACCTCGGACCCCCTTCCGGTTTGACGGTAACAGTGGGCATCAGACCCCCAGGACTTACCACATTTCCTTTCGGACCTGGTTGGCCATCCATACCCGTCACACCCTGGATGGCGTTGGAAAGAAAATAACAGAGTGCTGAAGAATCAACCACAGTCACGGGGGAAAATCCCACCCAACTCTGCTCGGCGTCCTGCCCTCACCGTGTCGGGGGACGGCAAACCTACTGGGGAGGGGCAGGGGTTGATATTAAAGAATTCTGCAGGCTCGATCGGCCAGGGGTCGATGGAGCTGTCGGGCCCGAGCATCGGGTGGGCCAGGCCCGGAGAAGCCACCCACCGGGACAGGGCCCCGACAGAACCATGGGCTACTCGCTTCCAGAACTTTCCAGAAGCTGCTTAGAGTGCCTTCAAAGGAGAAAATGAGGCATCCTGGGGACCGTTTAAAACAGCACATGTCGCGTGAGAAGGAGAAGCAGTATGGCCCACTGGCCTCTGTGCCTCCTCCCGCAAACCCACGCCTGCAGAGGGCTCTGTCTGCCTAGGAGCCTCAGAGCCCCGGCGACACCTCGACCAGCCCCGGGCAAGTGTCCGAGCGGGACAGACGTGCAGAGGTGACAGGCCTTACCGGAGGTCCAGGAGGGCCCGGGGGCCCCTTTGGCCCCAACAGACCACGCGGCCCCTGCAAGAGGAAAGGGCAAAGGACTGTTCACACTTGGCCAAGAACCCGGCGCCAGCCCTGCCCCAGGCAAACCCCGCAGCCCCGCCCCCACCCCCAGAGTGTTTGCAGCAACGCAGGTGTCCACGCGTCCCGGGAAGCATGGGCAGCACCCGTCCTCGCCCGCGACGCCTCCTCAGCCGCCCCACCTCTCCACCAGCTCTGGGAAGCAGGGGCGGGTGCATGGAATGAACCGGCAGCTTAGACAAGGGATCAAGGGGCACCTTCAGAGGAAGGGGAGCCTTTCAGCTCAATGGCGCCCTTTCACACTCGCTCGGGGCAGGTGCACACAAGAGCTCTCCCAGTGGAGGCCACGGCGATACTCCACTGCATGGAACGCTTTTGTCCACGTCTCGTTACTGGCTCCCTCTGCACAGTGACATGTGACTGCATTTCTGCCACCGGAGGGTGGAGGGAGGAGAAACTAGTTCTCTGATGGGGACGTCGTGACCAAAGGCAGAGCTGAAGCACGGGGCTCGGGGTTTTTTTCTGGGGCGCCACTATGGCCCAGAGCTCAGCCCCTCCCCCCTCTGCAGCAAAGGTCACGTGTGGGGATGGCCCGTGTGCACATGGAGGGACACAGCCCCAAGGCAGCGCCGTTCCCAGCACGGTTCACGAGATTCAGAAGGTAACACAGCAGAGGCATCGCCCGTCACCCAAAGGAGCCCCATCCTGAACCTCACACTTGCCCCACTCCTGGGGGGATTTTCCAGCCTTTAACCAAGGCACGAGTGCCCTGGATTCTGACGGAAACTCCTGAGACTCAGCGGGATAGGGCTCCTTCCCACACTCAGTGCCACTTAACTATCCCTGTCGTTATTTAAAAACCTAGCCCTGTAAATGCTTTCTAGAAGTTACTAACCCGCAAGGGGATGCTTCGGCGTGTGTTAAGGAGGGGACTGCGTAATGGATTCTCCTTAGAGGCGAATCAGGCATCCAGGGCATAACTTAGTCCCCGGTGAATGTGTGAGCCCAAGCCCAGGCTCTCTCCGCGTACCGCTTGCAAGGTTTCTCCTCAATTAACGTCGCCAGATGCATACCGCCGTGGCGACACGGGCAACAAAAATGAGCCATTTCAGAAGTAACCACAGGTGAGATGTAAACGGTGTCCTTTGTCACCGAGGAAGT